>NC_090441.1:170844154-171154539 GCF_031143425.1 Pleurodeles waltl
ACGTTTGAGGCTGCCGATATTGGGTTCCAGGACTGTCAACCTGAGCAGCCAAAATGTCTGTATTCATCAAGTAAGCAAGTTAACAAATTGAGGTGAGGTACGACTGCGCTTTCCTCTCGCTGCAGTCATATTGCTGAACTTTGATTTTAATCTGCTCATGCTGAAGCGCGAGGTATAGGATTGGACAGAAGTTTGGAAAATTATGTGAGGAATTACATGAGTTGTGCCATAAGTGATAAAACCCAGGTCACTATTCCTAGTGCAGTGGAGGCTATAAAAGTACCAGAGAAGTTTTGAAGCAAATTAGCAATAGACATCATTGGTCCCATGGTACTGTCTCGCGGCGGCGGCTGCGGCGCGGCATTTTACCGTGGCCTGCGTGTGGGCCGCGGGGAAAGCCGTGGCCTGCATGCGGACCGCAGGGGAAGCCGCGGATCGCATGCGGGCCGTGGGGGAAGCCGCGGCTTACATGCAGACCGCGGGGGAAGCCGCGAGTCCGGCCAGGGGTCGCGGCACTCGCCGCGCCCCCTTCTTTTGTCTTTACAGCAAAGACAAACGCGGCAGGAGATAAGACCCCGAGTTGGGTCTAGATCCTGCTGCGCATAGCGCATTTAGTGCGCTTTACATTTGGACATTTAGGTACTTCTGCACTTACCAGTATGCACAGGCAAAAGCCGAATGCCTGCACATGATGGTGCTTTTATGCATGCCTTTTCCCTTTCCCAGCATGCTACCCACTTCCTCTCTTCCCAGCATGCATTGTTTCTTTTTGTTGGACACATGTTCTTTATTCAATGTTATACTCTTTTCCCCAATCCAAGATGGTGGTGTTTCTACTTCCTGTTTCCTACTTCCTGTCTAGGGGTATATAAGGGGAATTCAGCTGCTTGTTCATTGCGTTGCAACACTCCTTTGGTGGTAGTCACGCTCCGGCTGGTTTCTTCTTGTGAATCCAGTATTTCCTGACCTGTCTTCGTCTCCAGTCTTCCTGTACTCTCGGATCCCCAGTTCTAACGCCATTGTGCCCTCCTTCTGTTTCAGGGAGTTCCTGTTGGAGGTTTTTTACCCTATTGGGGTTTTTCCTCTGGGACTCCTTCTGGAGGGCACGGACTGTAGTGGCTTGCTATTGTCAAACAGCACCGTGGCTACCGGAAGGGGTCGCCCCTACCTCGGCCAGAGCAGAACCTGCCGGAACCTTGGTCGTTCCCCAACTCTCATCAACTTAGACGGTAAGCCCCGTGAAAACCGTGACAGATTGCAACGCCCACAAATCCAGTTGCAGTCTGGAACCATGGATAATCCAGTGGCAAATACGGAACCCACCAGTCAGACCCTGCTCATGACAATACAACAACAGGCTCAAGAACTCCAACAGCTACGAACTGAAAATACCGTCTACCGACAAGCCTTTGCATCCAGGACCACTGATGTCCCCTCAGTATCTGCCACTACACCTCGTTTCTCCGGGGAGCCTAACAAATTGAGAGAATTCCTGGATGCCCTGACGGTTTACTTTGCCTTTCGCCCCTCGCAATTTGTGCAAGACAAGACCAAGGTGGGGTATTTGATTAGCGCCTTATCGGGGCCAGCCTTGGCTTGGGCCACTCCTTTACTGACAAGAAATGATCCCTGCCTGTCTAATTATTCCACCTTTATCAAAACCTTCAAACAGATGTTTGAGCGCCCCGGACTCGAGGCTTCAGCAGAAGAAGCTCTTTGCGATATCCAACAAGGGAATCAAGATGTATTACAATACATCACCCGTTTCAGACAATTAGCAGCAGAAACGTCCTGGGTGGAACGTACCTTGGTGACACTGTTCCGCAGAGGTCTCAGAGAGGACATTAAGGACAAACTGGTGCACTCTGCTAGAATAGAGAACCTTAAAGGATTGATGGATCAGACTCTGACAATAGAATATCGGTTGAATGAACGAAGAATGGAGAAAAGGAAGATTCGTTTGCCATCACACTCAGTGACATCTCGCACCTTCTCTCATCGTACCGAGAAAGTCCGTCCTGAAACTAAGGGGGCTACCGAGGAATAGCCAATGCAAATTGATACGGCTCGAGGACCTTTATCAGCTAGTGAAAGAGAACACAGACAAAGGAAGGGACTTTGTCTATATTGTGGTGCAGCTGGTCACCTAATTTGCGCCTGTCCCATTCGTCCAACCAAGCCTTTGGGAAACACCAACTCCCGTCCTCAGTGAGAAGGGTGAGGACGGGATATCGTGAAATACCTTCCATTTGTTCTTCCAGGGAGGAAGGAACTGCTCTTTTTCTTTTACCAGTTATCCTTCACTTGACTGATGGCCGAGAAGAAAGAACCCTGGCTTTATTGGACTGCAGAGCCAGTGGCATCTATTTAGATGAAGCGTGGGCCAAAGAACGACAGATAGCACAACTACCTAAGGAAGTACCAGAACAAGTACACACAGTGGATGGGTCACTCTTGGCCTCAGGACCCGTACAATATACCACCCCTACTTTCTGCCTACAGTTTGGGAAACACCAAGAAAACCTTTTGTTTGATTTAATTTCATCGCCACACCACGTCATGATCCTGGGAATTCCATGGCTCACACGACACAACCCCTACATCAACTGGGAAACAAGAACTATTTCTTTATCCTCTCATTTTTGCCAGCACCACTGCTACCTAGCAGGGGATTATTGGTCCCCAAAAGGTCTTCTAACCGCACCCCCTAAGGTGGGATGCTCTATTAACATCCTACAGGGAGTTCCCAGGCAATATCAGGAATATGCCGACGTATTCCAGAAGCCAGAAAAACCTGAACTGCCACCCCATAGAGAATATGATTGCGCCATTCCTTTAGAACCAAATACAGTGCTTCCTTTCGGGCGAATGTACTCTCTCACAGAACCTGAGAAGCAGATTCTTAAGGAATACCTTGATGAGAACCTACAGAGCAGGTTGATTGCTCCCTCCTCTTCACCGGCAGGGGCTCCTCTCTTCTTTGTTCCTAAGAAGACTAAAGATTTGCATCCCTGTATTGATTTTAGAGGATTAAACAAGATCACTATTAAGGATCGGTACCCGTTACCCCTCATTAAGGACATCCTAGAAGCAGTCAGAGGGGCAAAAAGATTCACCAAGCTGGATCTCAGAGGAGCCTACCATCTTTTAAGAATTAAAGAAGGTGATGAGTGGAAGACCGCTTTTAGAACACCTTTTGGTCACTACGAATATCGAATAATGCCATTCGGACTCACCAATGCCCCTTCCATTTTTCAAAGGTTCATGGATTCTATCTTTTCCGATCTTTTGCAACAAACAGTAGTGGTTTATCTCGACGATATTTTAATTTTTTCTGTTCACCCAGAGGAACACTCTAAGCATGTTCGCCAAGTTCTAGAGCGACTCCGACAACACCATTTATTCTGCAAACCGGAAAAGTGCGAGTTTGACCAGACGGAAGTAAAGTACTTGGGGTATTGCATTAACCAAACCGGAGTCGCCATGGATTCAGACAAAGTGCAAGCTATATTGAATTGGCCATCTCCTTCTTCCATCAAGGAGACTCAGTGTTTTTTGGGATTAGCCAACTTCTATCGACAATTTATAGCAGACTTTGCACAGAGAACCAGCTATATTACTCAAACCCTTAAAAAAGACCATCTAAAAAAGGGCTTTTGTTGGACACAATACGCAGAGTTAGCCTTTCAAGACTTAAAGAAAGCCTTTATTCAAGCCCCCATTTTACGACACCCAGACACCAGCAAACAATTCATTGTGGTTGCAGACGCATCCGAAAGAGCCATTGGGGCCGCCTTACTGCAAAGACAAGCCGATGATGATCTAGAGCACCCGGTATTCTACCTTTCCCATATCTTATCCGACTCAGAACGGAACTATTCCATGCTAGAACGTGAATTACTCGCCTTAAAGACCGCATGCACAGAATGGAGACACTTTCTGATGGGCTCGAAAGAACCCTTTGAAGCCCGGACAGACCACAGAAATCTACAGTGCTTAAGAAACTTTCAGTGTCAGAATAGCCGGCAGGCTCGATGGGCTTTCTTTTTCAGCCAATATGACTTTTATATCACATACATCCCTGGTTCGCAGAACATCCTGGCGGATGCCTTGTCCCGACGTTACCCTGAGTGCAGTGATTCTCCTGTTCAGAACCTATTTGACAATAACAAAATCATTGGTTTTGTACAGACTTTTTTAGACCAAGTCTGGTCCGAATATGCCCGTCTAGAAGACACAGAGTTGAATAAGTTGCGGCCGCAACTTCATATAGATCAAGGGTATTACTATCATGATAAGGCCCTGTTCTTACCCACTAAACTAGTACAGACTGAAGCCTTACGTATGTGCCATGATTCCCCCATCGCAGGTCATCGAGGAATGAAAGCTACTCAAGAACTTCTGCTTCGCTCCTTCTGGTGGCCAACTCTCAAGACAGATACGGAAGAATATGTATCATCCTGTCCTATATGTCCTCAAGCCAAGACACCCCGTACTAAACCAGTAGGTTTACTTCACCCACTACCAGTTCCCCCAGGACCATGGCACACCATCTCCACAGATTTCATGTGCTCATTACCCTCTTCAAATGGAAATCACGTAATAATGGTAACCGTGGACTCCTTCACTAAGATGGCTCACTTCACGGCCTTAAGAAAGTTGCCAACGGCAAAAGACTTAGGTCAAATCTTTACACAAGAAATCTTTCGACTTCATGGATTACCTCAGGTCATTATATCGGATAGGGGTCCTCAATATATCTCCCGATTCTGGAAACAATTCTGTAAGACCTTAGGAATCGAAGTGGCCTTATCATCAGGGTTCCATCCTCAAACTAACGGACAGACGGAACAACTCAATCAAGGCCTCAAACAATATTTATGTAGCTTCTGCAATGCTACACAGAGTAATTGGGCTACCTATTTACCGCTTGCAGAATTCTCCTACAACAACTCCATACACAGCGCCTCAAAGGTCTCCCCTTTCTATGGCTCCTACGGTTTCCATCCAAAGGCCTTTTCGACTCCCCTGAAAGATACTTCCAATCTTCCTGCCATCTCCTCCTATGTCCGACAACTACGGGGTGTCCAACGTGTTCTCCATTCCAACCTTGTGGCCACTAAGTCTCGCATGAAGAGGATAGCTGATAAGAGACGTTGTGAGTCTCCTCACTATCAGGTCCATGATAAAGTTTGTCTCTCCTCTAGATTCCTACCTCTCCGACTCACTCAAAACAAATTCAGACCCCGTTTTTATGGTCCCTTTCTGATTCTCAAAAAGATTAACCCAGTGTCTGCGCGTCTTCGCCTGCCCCGGACGTGGAAGATACACCCTGTATTCCATGTCTCTCAACTTAAACCTTACCTTCCTGATCCTTTTCACAGACAATTCTCCTGTCCTCCCCCTCTGTTGGTTGATAATGTGCCCGAGTACGCAGTCCAGGAAATCTGTGACTCTCGGTTTTTCCATGGGTGCCTCCAATATCTTATTCATTGGAAAGGCTACCCTATGAGTGAGTGTTCCTGGGAGGATGCCCCTTCAGTTCATGCCCCTCTTTTGGTCCGTCGCTTTTTCCGACTCTTCCCTCACAAACCTGGGGCCTTGGGGGGGGGGGGCGTACTGTCGGGGCGCGGCGGCCGCGGCGCAGCATTTTACCGCGGCCTGTGTGCGGGCCGCCGGGAAAGCAGTGGCCTGCATGCAGACCGCGGGGGAAGCCGCGGATTGCATGCGGGCCGCGTGGGAAGCCGCGGCTTACATGCAGACCGCGGGGGAAGCCGCGAGTCCGGCCAGGGGTCGCGGCACTCGCCGCACCCCCTTCTTTTGTCTTTACAGCAAAGACAAACGCGGCAGGAGATAAGACCCCGAGTTGGGTCTAGATCCTGCCGCGCATAACGCATTTAGTGCGCTTTACATTTGGACATTTAGGTACTTCTGCACTTACCAGTATGCACAGGCAAAAGCCGGATACCTGCACAAGATGGTGCTTTTATGCATGCCTTTTCCCTTTCCCAGCATGCTACCCACTTCCTCTCTTCCCAGCATGCATTGTTTCTTTTTGTTGGACGCATGTTCTTTATTCAATGTTATACTCTTTTCCCCAATCCAAGATGGTGGTGTTTCTACTTCCTGTTTCCTACTTCCTGTTTCCTACTTCCTGTCTAGGGGTATATAAGGGGAATTCAGCTGCTTGTTCATTGCGTTGCAACACTCCTTTGGTGGTAGTCACGCTCTGGCTGGTTTCTTCTTGTGAATTCAGTATTTCCTGACCTGTCTTCGTCTCCAGTCTTCCTGTACTCTCGGATCCTCAGTTCTAACGCCCTTGTGCCCTCCTTCTGTTTCAGGGAGTTCCTGTTGGAGTTTTTTTACCCTATTGGGGTTTTTCCTCTGGGACTCCTTCTGGAGGGCACGGACTGTAGTGGCTTGCTATTGTCAAACAGCACGGTGGCTACCTCGGCCAGAGCAGAACCTGCCGGAACCGGGGTCGTTCCCCAACTCTCATCAACTTCGACGGTAAGCCCCGTGAAAACCGTGACAGGTACTAGCAGGTGGTGTATTTGAATACGGCATAGTAACAGTGGATTATTATAGCAGCTGGCCAGAAATCAAATTTGGGAAGGTACCAAACAGTTTAAATATTATAGAATTTTTAGAATGTGTTTCGATAAGGAAGGTATTCCCGATGAAATAGTGACAGACAATGGTTGCCAATTCACTTCTGCACAATTTAAAGGATTTTTTAAATTTCTAGGAATTTAACATACAAAGACGGCCCTATATCATCCCAGAAGTAATGGTCTCATAGAGCGATTTAACAGGGTTATCAAAGAGAATATTCAGTTAGCCAGAATAAACAGATTACATTGTAAATTGGAATTAAGTTACTTTAGGCAGTTTGCACCATTCCTAATGCAGACACAAGTGTATCAACTTTTGTGTTATTAAGGCAGAGGGTCCCTGCCACCAAAATGCAAGACAGTGGAGGGGTGAATTTCCAATTTGCAGGCACAAAATGGTAAATGTAAGCAGGAAACGTTTGGAAGCCCAAAGTAAATATGTGGATGAACACATTAAAGCAACAAGAATTGAGGTGGGAGATTATGTGAGAGTACACATTTCAAGAACTGTTCCCATGGGGTGTCCAAATTTTAAACACCCAAATAAGTAATGGAAGTAAAGAAATGTGTGGTGGAATAAGAATGTAATAGGCTACACCCCATGACATGCAAGGGAAAAATAAAAATGACCAAAGAAAGAACAGTGAGGCGCATAAGAACAAAGAAAAAAATGATGAGGTGTGTGGTAAACAGTGTGAGGACAAAAGTTAATTACTCATATCTATGAGGAAGAAGACGAAAGTGCCTTACAAATTTCATGAGTACGTACTTGGTTACATATCATTTCTTCTTAGTCAAATACACTACTTATGTTTAATATAACCTGAAGGCACATAGGCATTTTGTTGAGTAATTCTTGAATGTAATATAGTTACATGTTATTCAATTAATATGCATCTGCATATCACAAGCATTACATTGTACACTGATGTTGTAACCTTACATTTGTAAGGTCAATTAAAACAAGCATTTACAATGCAACGGGTCTCGCGTTTGCTCATGTTAGAGCTGATCGCGTTTTAAACTCCTAAACCAACTTTTCACCTATCATGCAAAAGTGCATTTATGTACATAACCCGAAAAAGTGAAATTAACTCTGTAAAGCGCTCAACTTATGCCAAGCGAGATCGCGCTTGTAAATTAGAGAAAAAGAAGTCCACGAGCCCGATGGAAAACAGCGAGCCTCGCATGTTTTCTGTACTTGGTCACTGCGCTCGAGGAGGGCTAGCCACCGGAAAAGGCATGACATATGCGTGCCTTCGACTAATGAAAACAAGCAGATTTTATTAGGCAAGCCCACGAACCAATAAAAAACACTGACGTGAAGTTGACAGGGCTCTGAGCCCTTTTCTAAATACTAAAGCGTCTCGCTGCGATACGCATGCGCGAGCGCATGCAACGCAGGCTCGACCCTAAAAAAAAGTTAAATAAGGGGGAAGATGTGCTCGGTCTTACTACATCATTGGACTGGTGGGGTAACTATGGTAAAGGAATGTTGGGGGAATCGAGGAGATGGAATGTGGTCAGTGGCAGTTGAAGGAGGGGTTGGAGAGGACGGTTGCAGCCGTTTAGTCCTGTTGAACTTATGCTGAATAAAGAACTTACCGGATGTGCTGTGCATCGTATCTTTATAGTAGGCCGCAAAAACTAATGGCCTAATTTAGATTTCGGCAGATCGATTACTCCGTCACAACGGTGATGGATATCCCGTCTGCCGAAACATAAATTCTAGGATATTTCCTATGTGATTTATATTTCGGCGGACAGGATATCTGTCACTGTTGTGACAGAGTATCCTGTCCACTGAACTCTAAATCACGCCCTACGTTACTGGGCCTCTAGGCAGGGTTGCAAAGAAGCTGCAGAAAGGTGGCCTTTAAACGTTGCACAGCGTACATGATTTCATTCTCTCATTCTGTGTTTTTTCTTTTCATAAAATAGACGTAAATATTCTCTTTTACAAGGTGTTATTTATTTTGACTGTATCAATTAATGTGTTTCGAAGGAAAACTCTCATGTAATGTTGCAGTTATTCACGGTTGATGCTGCTTGCTGGTACAAACATGCTTTCATTCTTTGTAATGGTTCATTGTTCAATCATGTAATGTAATTTCCCTTTGTATGAAATTTACAGGTTTACATTGATTATTAATTTTCTGAGGGTCCTTAGAGTGAGCATGTTTTATGTCATACAAGTTTTGAAATGTTAATTTCTGTCAATGTACCTTTATTAGGACAGCCCATGTTGCCACCTCACACCTGGTAACGGGCATGTTTCTCTGCTCCTAAAATGTGCTGTTTTTGGAATGTGTGACAGAGCCTTTACCCTATTCTTCAGAGGCAGACTTCATGTAAGTCCTGTTATTTATTCTATACCTAGAATTTTTACATGACTAATGATAGTTTTCGATATTAATTTTAATTCATTAACCAAATGTCTTTTTGCTTTGTGTATGATTCTTGATTGTAAATAGACTTCATGGATTAGACTTTGAATCTTGTCTTGTGTAGGTTTTCTTCATTTGCCCATGACCCCGATCCATCTAATCGGCCCCTTAAATATAAAAAGGCAACAGATTTTGGTAGCAGAAGATGGCAATGACAATTGGTTAAGGTACATTAGGAAAATTCTGGTGAACATTCGGTGTAAAATCTTATTTGAAATATGCTCCTCCAAAATTGTCAGAGACAGGGAATCCTGGAATAATGTAGATTATGCTTACGTACTGGTCCAGGTCGAAGTTTCTAGAAGGTGCATCACATGAATATAAATAGGTCTTTGTAAAGTGAATTGTTGTGGGTGGGGAGTTGTAATAGGGATTGTGATGGTATACTTGTGGCATTTTGTGCCATCTTGTAACGTGTGATCTGGAGTGAGTTAACTGTTTTGTGGCATTGTGCAAATCACATTGTGGAGTTATGTCAATAGCGTGCGCAATACGGGTCAAAATCCGCACTGCATTGTCAACTTTTGCACAGATTGCAGAAGTTGTTTTAAATTGTGCCTTTATGAAAAATGGTGATTCTATGTGATTTATGTACTAATGTTTTTTGGGAGTTATGTGTAAGGTTAGCAGATGTATGAGAATCCAAGATCTCAAGACAAAAATTAAGGTTATCTGCTGAAAAGGAGTCCTGCATCACATTACAAAGGTTAAAGTTCTATAGGATAAAGTGCTATGAAACCTATAGTAGTCTAGTTGTGTATGGATTAATCAGGGTGGTGTCATTCATTTCTTTGTGTATGGAAATAGATGCAGTAATCCACCTTTGATGGCCAGAGATTAGGATTACAGAAGGATGGCTTGAGCGGTCTATGCATCTGCTGCAGAGATGTGTGCATGTCCTGCAGCTGCAAGTTCCAATTCCACTACACTTGATTGGAGTTAGTTCCACTGTGTACATCTTAGCCTCCAATTCCACTGAGGTAATTTATGGGGCTAATGCCTTCAGACCCGGTCCGTCAGTGAGGGACGGAATAGCAGGCACATAATTCATAAGGAAACCACATGGGAATGCCATGGGAAGGGCATTCAGAATCCTAACCTTGATGAGGTGAGAGCGTTATGATTCTTTGCATTAGTGAGAATATACAGAGAAAACTAAATGCCTCAGTGAAGAAATAACCAACTCATTAGCGAGGAGATAGTTATTAAACCTAAGACCTCAGTAAAATGCTCCTAGAATGACTAGTCTTAGTGAGGCATGGGCTCCACATCTACACCAGAGAGTGAACTTTGCAACGCCTTAGTGATGTAATGACCTTCAGACCACATGCCTAAGTAAGCCTATGCCCTTTCTTCCCATGATTCAGTGGGGAAACTGGCTTTTGCTCTACACTTTAGAGAAGGCCCAAAGCTTCATCAAGGAGCCCTTAACACTCCTGCCTCAGTGAGGATACAGCATTAGTAAGCCACATCTCAGTGAGGAAAGGACCTTTGATAACCATGCCTCCATGATGAGACATCCATAGTACCCATGCCTCAAAGCTCAGTGATAGCACACCTTTGACAGTGCCTCAGTGAAGACATATATGCCTCAGTGCGGAGGGTCTTGGGGCTTCACACCTAAGTGATGAGGTGAAAAATAATATTGACCCATCTATCTCAGTGAATAAATCAACTACTGTGTCAGTGAGAAGACAGTTTAGGTTCTCAAACCACAGAGAGATAACCCCTTTGACTAATCCTCAGAGATGGAACAGCCTTTGGACCCCATGGCACAGTGAAAAGCTGGCTGTGGAACTCTAAGTTTGTGTGGACACGTTTGTAAAATCTCACACCACAGTGAGAAAATGCCCTCTGCTTCAATGAGGTGATGGACTTGGCCCACCATGCCAGGACTTTGTAATGAGAGATGTTTTGTACATCAGCGCTCACCTTAGCTAAGGTACAGTTTCAGTTGTCCATGCCTGAGTGAAGTGACAGGTTTTGGACACCATGCATAACTGAGCAGAGCACCTTACTTTTTTGGTGGTGATGCAGGGCTCATTGAGAAGTTGGACTTTATAACCACTGTCTCAATTAGGCACCCTTAGTCCCTTCACATTTGTGATCAAGTGATGAGATGGCAGTCAATCCTAACATGTTCAGTGAGAATATATCTTTTGTCCCTATGCCTCAAAAGGGCACATCCTTAGACCCACGTCTCATAAAGGAGACCCATATTGGGGCAATCATTATATAGTGCATTTCTCATGCTGTGGACAAGCAGTTAATAAAAGAAAAGGCTGGGCTCCACAAGGACAGAGAGCATGTTGATCAGATCCTTACACTACTCAACATCATACAGCAGTGCGAGGAGTAGGAGAGACAACTATACATCAACTTCACTGATTTCGAGATGTTCTCTGGCAAATACTGAGAGCCTATGGCATACTGCACAAATTCTCCTCGTCAAGAGCTTCTATGATAATTTGACCTGCAAGGTGAGAAACAGTGAGTACAGCTTCAAAGTCAATACAAGTGTGATACAGGGATGTGTGATGTCAGCGTTGCACTTCATCCTACTTATCGACTGTGATGCAGAAGATCAAGCCAGAAGAAACAGGTGAACCTTATTCTTCACAGAGAGGAACCTTGCCTATGAAGATGATCTACCCTTGCTCTCTTACACACACACCAGCATGTGCAAGGAAATAAGTCTCATCTCAACATCTATGTACAGCAAGTGGGAATGAAGAGCAACACGAAGAAATCAAAAGTCATGCAACTCAAAATCCCAAACCCTTCCTCAATCAAGGTGGATGGAGAGGACCTAGCTATGACTGAAGAGTTCACCTCCCTAGGGAGTACTATCAGATAAAATGGAGGGGCAGGCAGTGACATCAAGAGCAGACTGAACAAGGCCAGAGTAATACTGAACAATATGTGGTCATCTCAGTACAGCACCAATACCACATTAAGGCTTTACCAGAGCTGCGTTCTGTCCACTCTTTTGTATGGCTCAGAACGCTGGCATATGATGAAAAGTGACATCACAAAACTCTCAGCCCGCCACACTAGTAAACCGGGACGAATCTTGCATATTGTCTGGGGATTAACCATCTCCAACCAGGAACTGCTCACTAGATGCAAGCAAGAGAGTTTGGATGCCATCCTTACAAGATAAAGATGGAGATGGGTAGGACACACTATCAGAAGATTCCATCTCAATAGTAGCTCTCCACTGGACCTCAGAAAGCAAACAGGAAAGAACACCTAGAGGCGAACTGTGGAAACAGAAATGAAGCGCCTGAACCACAGGTGGGGCACCGTACAGAAATGTGCCGAAGACAGACAGAAGTGGAGCTCCTTCGTTGCTGCCCTACATGCCAGTCAGCATGACAGGCAGTAAGTAAAGAAGTAAAACTAAATAGGAAAATTAGCCCTGAAACAAAATTGGGATACACAGAATAAAAAGAAGTGTGCATTTGTTGGTCTGTTCCCTGCATTGAGCAACATTGTATATTTTACAAAAACTATTTTCCTCCTAAAGTAACAATGTCAGTAAAATAGTGTTCCTGTACTTCCATGCAAGATAAAAAACATTTTTTGTTAATGAATACCATTTTCATTTGTTAATAAACTGATCCGTATCATGCTATGCACTGAGACTCTAGAACCTTTTTCCGGACCAACTTGCAGGTTTTTAACACAATTTAAACTTGACTCCCTTTGTGAAGACTGAAACCCTCACTTTTGCAAAAAGTATCTTAATATTTATTGGCTCATTCTTATCCCTCCCCTCACCCTTATTACGGGTTGTTATTATGTAATGGTGCAATTTTATGTGACACGTTCTGTTACACCTGTGGCTATGGTTGTGCTATCCAGGTACCTTAATTATAAATATATTTCCTAAAAAAGGCTTTGTTTTTTGCATTGTAGTCCTTTTTCTACCAATGTATTATAAAATGACAAAGAATTGAGGTAATACTGCCACACAAATTGTCTTTTCTGGCCGCATAATTTAGCCACTGTCAAAGGCGTTATATGTGAGTGGTATATGCGGGTTGTTAGTTTGTTCCACACTTATGCTGCTACCAGTGACAAACAGCATCCTCCACTGCATGTTTTTTTTATGCTTCCGTTATCTAGCTTCACATAATGAGCTGATCTCATCACTCTCCTTGGTGAATACTTGATCAATTTATTTAGCTGAATGGCTCGTGGCACAGAACCATGGGGCAGATGTATCAAAGGGTTTTACCCATTCTGAGTCTATGGGAAAATGCTTTAGTACATATGGCCCCATATGCAGTGACATAGACTGTGCTCCCTGTTTAGCAGGTAGTTAAAGCAGAGACTGAAGTGTGGCGGCTCCGTCACATTACCTCCACTGTGGCAGAGCAGGTGCTGGTGTGGTGCTCTGCCACCTTGCCAGGCTCTTGCTTGGGAAGGCTCAGGTACAGCCAATGTGAGATGATATGAAGGCACTGACCACTTACAACCAACGTGGAAGTGACAAGTGACACCTATGGCTGCATACTGCACATCCAGCACAGTACATACATGCCTTATGGTTTGGTATCACTGTGCTCACAATAGCACTCTCCACCGTGACAGATCGTGAACTATCACTCAAAAGAACAATAAGGCAGAACCCCTAGCAGACATCCAACCAGTCCACCTACGCAATACTTGGCTATAATTGGTTCCACTTGCATTTCTACCATGGGTTGGTTCACACCCACTATCTGCTGCTGGGCAACTTGTCAGCTTACCATTCTTAATGATGGTGCATGATTTGATACAGCAAATGGGAACATTCGATGAGAATTCATTGAAGATCACATATTTGTTAAAATCAGGATACACACACCCACATACACAACTGATAGCACATCTTCCAACCCCCGATCAGAATCTTGTCTCCAATAGTAATCTTGACACTACATAAAGGCACTTTTGATTAATGAAAGCACTGCGATTCATACAAATTCAGATGTCTTTTCGCAAATACAAGGGAGCGAATTCTCTTTTTCTTTCCCACTGGTAAAACTGTGTAATGAACAACCAATGTCTTTCCCACTAACAGGTATCGATCCTCAGCTCAGGACCACACTGAAGATGTGGCTCTTCCCCGTGCAGATCTAGTTATCTGCAGCTCGCTGCTGTCACAAGTTCTGCTCAGTACCATACAGGGATTTTAATAACCCCTCTCTAAAAAAAGATTATTTTATGCAGATATACAGGGGAAACATGTATCATTTACTTGGCCCTAATGGTGTTGCTGTCATGGCAATTTGAATCTCAGGAAGGTGCTCCTTTGGGAACTTTGGTCTTCTGACCTTCCATCAAAATGTTGAGTGCAAATCCTTGCCATCGGAGCTCAGAATGTTCTGTTCTGTACCAGCTGCACTGGAGTGTTTCATATCAAACTAGACTAAAAGAAATTTGAGTACAGTTCAATTAAATAACTACCCAAGTCTCTGCTTTGGTAGGGTTTGGCTTTAGAATGCTGTGCATGTAATGGCTGGACATGTGCACAATGAACTGACTTTTGA
This sequence comes from Pleurodeles waltl, assembly GCF_031143425.1. Lineage (NCBI taxonomy): Eukaryota > Metazoa > Chordata > Amphibia > Caudata > Salamandridae > Pleurodeles > Pleurodeles waltl. The sequence continues at coordinate 170,858,756 of NC_090441.1, forward strand.
TGCTGTCTCACGCAGGTCTCTGTCCAAATGGATGAGCTCCTACGTGATCACTGCAGGCATGCAAACAAAAGGTAAGTAGTGAGGCTGGATGAGCCAGAGGCATAAGCGTATGGCCAGCTCTCGGATGGCCGTGCAGGTATACTGCCAGTCAATATCCTTGAGGGGATCCACCCACACCTCCCATTCCTGTCTGAGGGGGCATCAGGAACTCAGGGGCAGTAAGCACTAAATGGGATCTACCTCCCTTTCCAAGGCTCCCCATAAGGCGCTTGGCTTTGAGGGGGTGGTGGTCAGGAAGGTCCACAAGCACATTCTGGAAAGATCATATCTTGGTCCCAGAAGCTGAGTGTCTGGGCAATCAACAGTCTCGACGGAGCCCTGGGTGGGGGGCACTGCAGGAAAGTGATGCCCATGTCCGATCTCAAACCATGTGAAAAGCCATCCTTCAAGCATCCAAGATGCTAGGAAGTTCTGGGGGTTCTTGGATTCCGCGTCTTCCAGAAATCCAAAAGCCATCCTTCAAGCATCCAAGATGCTAGGAAGTTCTGGGGGTTCTTGGATTCCGCGTCTTCCAGAAATCCAATGAAGTGGAGGTTATTACCATGATCTATTCTTTGCATCTTCTGCTCGATCCCCAAGGATGGTGGTGCTGGAGAGGAGTTTGTTTGGGCACTGTATTTTTCAGGACCACCACCTCAGCTTCCAGAGTCAAAACACGACCCTCTGCTTCAGAAACCCTGGTTGCAAAGCTGCAAAGCTCTTGGTGCAGGAAAGAGACATCCAGTTTCACTTCTGCAATTTCGTCTCTACCACTTCTACTAAGGATCTCATTCCCTGTAAGATGGTGGCGAGGTCCCAGAGTCCACGAAGCACTGTGTTTGGGGGAGGGGTCTCGTCCAAGGCACCTGAACGGAGAACCATATATTTGTCTATGTTAGCTTGGGAACCAGGACCCATGACCTTTCCCATAGCAGTGAGGGAAATGGCTTGTGGCAGTAAAGTTCCTCAGTTATCAGGGGTCTCCCAGTGTGAATGGACTTCTAGGAGAGGCAGTAAAGGAAAGCATGCTGTTCAGCTTAGGTGGGGAGAAAGGAACACACAGCACATCCTCCCAACCTCACTTCATTGGCCCACTTGTCAACTACTAGCCACTGGGGGGGGGCGGGAGAACAAGCAGACCATATCTGTCCCACCCCGCCTCGGGCAATGGTTCTTAGAGAGCACAGAGGATAAGGGCTTCCTGGTGCCCCTGGGTAGATGCTTCAAGTGGGTTTGCACAACCTGGGTCACCTATAGCGGCCTGAGATGCCTCTAAGACGTGACGGTGAGAGGAGACCCCTCCTACTCATACCAGGCAAAGAGCCACATGTTGTCCACAACAGAGATGGTTGCCTTGCATCAGTGGTGTAGGCCCCTCAACGGTAGGTCCTCTGTATCCAGATTGGTGTCACTCCTACTGGCCTTCTTGCCCCCAGTCAGTAACCAAGCTTGGAGGCAGCAAGAGCAGCCGGGAGCAGCCATGTGATCTGGCACAGTCCACGCGGCCTTCAACAGGCCAAGATGTCACGTTTTCAGGCCATGAGGGGGTCCCTATCCTTGCCAGGTTACGCGATAATGGCATGGTGGGAAAGTGGAACCCCAAGACACATAAGGCCCGCAGCGACGGGGGACACCCCGGCAGTATCACTGAGGGCCTGTAGAGGCAGGTCCATTGAGCAGTAAAGTCCTGGGACCTGCCCTCTTGCCGTAATTGTGGATCGGGTGGGATCTTGGCTGCCACCTCAGCCTCTGCATAGCCGCAGCCCACACCTGATGCATGGCCGCCAGGGTGTCATCTGGCCACTGATGCCCAAGCCCCCAACCGAGTCTCAGGGGCCCAGAGAGCAGCCCAGGGGCTCAGAGAGCAGTATGCATGGGTGATGAGACCAGATCATGGCGGAGGACATCTCAGAACATTCCTAGAGTGCATCCGCCATCTTAGTGGGCCCGGCCAGGCCCTCCTTGGCACACTTCTTTGTACTCCATGTATAATGCATACACTTCGAAACCCCCTTACCCGAACCAACCCCTTCCGAACATTTTTCACCTTTCATTGCAACCTTTCTGAGTGGTCAAAGTTGTTCTTTAAAAAAGATGGGTCAAATGCCTAAAATGTAGGGAACCATAAAACAAACTAGTGTACGTTGTTATAACTTCCTTTACCAGTATGACTAGACACAGAGGTGGCTTGATTTATGTCAATTTCTTATTCACTCCTGCCCTTCTCGCCTGCTCCCTTCTCTCACCCGGCTCAGGTACCTACTCTTCTCCTCTTCCCCTTACATCTTTTACCATGTGAAGATGCAATGTACAGGTGTAGGAAAGTACCATCTTGCCTGGCATGTTACCCCCATTTTTCACTGTATATATGTTGTTTTAGTTGTATGTGTCACTGGGACCCTGGTAACCCAGGGCCCCAGTGCTCATAAGTGTGCCTGTATGTGTTACCTGTGTAGTGACTAACTGTCTCACTGAGGCTCTGCTAATCAGAACCTCAGTGGTTATGCTCTCTCATTTCTTTCCAAATTGTCACTGACAGGCTAGTGACCATTTTTACCAATTTACATTGGCTTACTGGAACACCCTTATAATCCCCTAGTATATGGTACTGAGGTACCCAGGGTATTGGGGTTCCAGGAGATCCCTATGGGCTGCAGCATTTCTTTTGCCACCCATAGGGAGCTCTGACAATTCTTACACAGGCCTGCCACTGCAGCCTGAGTGAAATAACGTCCACGTTATCTCACAGCCATTTTACACTGCACTTAAGTAACTTATAAGTCACCTATATGTCTAACCTTTACCTGGTAAAGGTTAGGTGCAAAGTTACTTAGTGTGAGGGCACCCTGGCACTAGCCAAGGTGCCCCCACATTGTTCAGAGCCAATTCACTGAACTTTGTGAGTGCGGGGACACCATTACACGCGTGCACTACATATAGGTCACTACCTATATGTAGCTTCACCATGGTAACTCCGAATATGGCCATGTAACATGTCTATGATCATGGAATTGCCCCCTCTATGCCATCCTGGCATTGTTGGTACAATTCCATGATCCCAGTGGTCTGTAGCACAGACCCTGGTACTGCCAAACTGCCCTTCCTGGGGTTTCTCTGCAGCTGCTGCTGCTGCCAACCCCTCAGACAGGCATCTGCCCTCCTGGGGTCCAGCCAGGCCTGGCCCAGGATGGCAGAACAAAGAACTTCCTCTGAGAGAGGGTGTAACACCCTCTCCCTTTGGAAAATGGTGTGAAGGCAGGGGAGGAGTAGCCTCCCCCAGCCTCTGGAAATGCTTTGTTGGGCACAGAGGTGCCCAATTCTGCATAAGCCAGTCTACACCGGTTCAGGGACCCCTTAGCCCCTGCTCTGGCGCGAAACTGGACAAAAGAAAGGGGAGTGACCTCTCCCCTGACCTGCACCTCCCCTGGGAGGTGTCCAGAGCTCCTCCAGTGTGCTCCAGACCTCTGCCATCTTGGAAACAGAGGTGCTGCTGGCACACTGGACTGCTCTGAGTGGCCAGTGCCACCAGGTGACGTCAGAGACTCCTGCTGATAGGCTCCTTCAGGTGTTAGTAGCCTTTCCTCTCTCCTAGGTAGCCAAACCCTCTTTTCTGGCTATTTAGGGTCTCTGTCTCTGGGGAAACTTTAGATAACGAATGCATGAGCTCAGCCGAGTTCCTCTGCATCTCCCTCTTCACCTTCTGATAAGGAATCGACCGCTGACCGCGCTGGAAGCCTGCAAACCTGCAACATAGTAGCAAAGACGACTACTGCAACTCTGTAACGCTGATCCTGCCGCCTTCTCGACTGTTTTCCTGCTTGTGCATGCTGTGGGGGTAGTCTGCCTCCTCTCTGCACCAGAAGCTCCGAAGAAATCTCCCGTGGGTCGACGGAATCTTCCCCCTGCAACCGCAGGCACCAAAAAGCTGCATCTCCGGTCCCTTGGGTCTCCTCTCAGCACGACGAGCGAGGTCCCTCGAATCCAGCGACACCGTCCAAGTGACCCCCACAGTCCAGTGACTCTTCAGCCCAAGTTTGGTGGAGGTAAGTCCTTGCCTCACCTCGCTGGGCTGCATTGCTGGGAACCGCGACTTTGCAAGCTACTCCGGCCCCTGTGCACTTCCGGCGGAAATCCTTCGTGCACAGCCAAGCCTGGGTCCACGGCACTCTAATCTGCATTGCACGACTTTCTAAGTTGGTCTCCAGCGACGTGGGACTCCTTTGTGCAACTTCGGCGAGCACCGTTTCACGCATCCTCGTAGTGCCTGTTTCTGGCACTTCTCCGGGTGCTACCTGCTTCAGTGAGGGCTCTTTGTCTTGCTCGACGTCCCCTCTCTCTGCAGGTCCAATTTGCGACCTCCTGGTCCCTCCTGGGCCCCAGCAGCGTCCAAAAACGCCAAACGCACGATTTGCGTGTAGCAAGGCTTGTTGGCGTCCATCCGGCGGGAAAACACTTCTGCACGACTCTCCAAGGCGTGGGGGATCCATCCTCCAAAGGGGAAGTCTCTAGCCCTTGTCGTTCCTGCAGTATTCACAGTTCTTCAGCCTAGTAAGAGCTTCTTTGCACCAACCGCTGGCATTTCTTGGGCATCTGCCCATCTCCGAGCTGCTTGTGACTTTTGGACTTGGTCCCCTTGTTCCACAGGTACCTTCAGACAGGAATCCATCGTTGTTGCATTGCTGATTTGTGTTTTCCTTGCATTCTCCCTCTAACACGACTATTTTGTCCTTAGGGGAACTTTGGTGCACTTTGCACTCACTTTTCAGGGTCTTGGGGAGGGTTATTTTTCTAACTCTCACTATTTTCTAATAGTCCCAGCGACCCTCTACAAGGTCACATAGGTTTGGGGTCCATTCGTGGTTCACATTCCACTTTTGGAGTATATGGTTTGTGTTGCCCCTATCCCTATGTTTCCCCATTGCATCCTATTGTAACTATACATTGTTTGCACTGTTTTCTAAGACTATACTGCATATTTTTGCTATTGTGTATATATATCTTGTGTATATTTCCTATCCTCTCACTGAGGGTACACTCTAAGATACTTTGGCATATTGTCATAAAAATAAAGTACCTTTATTTTTAGTATAACTGTGTATTGTGTTTTCTTATGATATTGTGCATATGACACTAAGTGGTACTGTAGTAGCTTCACACGTCTCCTAGTTCAGCCTGAGCTGCTTTGCTAAGCTACCATTATCTATCAGCCTAAGCTGCTAGACACCCTATACACTAATAAGGGATAACTGGGCCTGGTGCAAGGTGCAAGTACCCCTTGGTACTCACTACAAGCCAGTCCAGCCTCCTACATTGGTTGTGCAGCGGTGGGATAAGTGCTTTGAGACTACTTACCACTCTTGTCATTGTACTTTTCATAAGAGAAAAATATACAAAACAAGGTCAGTGTATATACACATAGCCAAAAAGTTTTGCATTTCCTCTTTTCACTCTTTTCTAAGTGCTGAAAAGTACTTCTAAACTTTCAAAAAGTTCTTAAAAGTTTAAAAAGTTTTTTCTGTCTTTCCAAAAAGTTCTGAAAACTTTTTTCTCTTTGTCTATCACTTTAACTCTCTCTAAAAATGTCTGGCACAGGCCAAAAAGTTGAACTGTCCAAACTTGCATATGATCACCTTAGCTGGAAAGGAGCAAGGAGTCTCTGCATAGAGAGAGGTTTGAGTGTAGGGAAGAATCCTTCTTTAGAACTGTTAATTAATATGCTTAGAGTACAGGATAAGGCCATAAGTGCCCAATCTGTAGAAAAAGTAGCTAATGGTTCTCAATCTGATCCAGGGACTCCCCCAGGAAAAGGTTCAGGAAAGAAACTTCTCAGCCTGCCCATTACTAGACAGTCTAGCATAGTTGGTACAGAGGTTGAATCACATCATACTGATGATGTGCTCTCACATTATACTGGTAGCCAAGCTGTTAGGGTGCCCTCTGTAAGGGACAGGTCTCCTTCTGTTCATTCCCATCATACCTCTGTATCTAGAAATGTCCCTCCCACCCACCCTGATGACAGATTGTTGGAAAGGGAGCTCAATAGATTGAGAGTGGAGCAAACCAGACTGAAGCTCAAGAAGCAACAGCTGGATTTGGATAGACAGTCTTTAGAAATAGAGAGGGAAAGACAGAAAATGGGTTTAGATACCCATGGTGGCAGCAGCAGTATTCCCCATAGTCATCCTGCAAAAGAGCATGATTCCAGGAATCTGCATAAGATAGTTCCCCCTTACAAGGAGGGGGATGACATTAACAAGTGGTTTGCTGCACTTGAGAGGGCCTGTGCTGTACAGGATGTCCCTCAAAGGCAGTGGGCTGCTATCCTATGGCTATCATTTACTGGAAAAGGTAGGGATAGGCTCCTTACTGTAAAAGAAAATGATGCTAACAATTTCCAAGTTCTTAAGAATGCACTCCTGGATGGTTATGGCTTAACCACTGAACAGTACAGGATCAAGTTCAGAGATACCAAAAAGGAGTCTTCACAAGACTGGGTTGATTTCATTGACCAGGCAGTGAAGGCCTTGGAGGGGTGGTTACATGGCAGTAAAGTTACTGATTATGACAGCCTGTATAACTTAATCCTGAGAGAGCATATTCTTAATAATTGTGTGTCTGATTTGTTGCACCAGCACTTGGTGGACTCTGATCTGACCTCTCCCCAAGAATTGGGAAAGAAGGCAGACAAATGGGTCAGAACAAGAGTGAACAGAAAAGTTCATACAGGGGGTGACAAAGATGGCAACAAAAAGAAGGATGGTAAGTCTTCTGACAAGGGTGGGGACAAATCTAAAAATGAGTCTTCATCAGGCCCACAAAAACACTCTGGTGGGGGTGGTGGGCCCAAACCTTCCTCTAATCAGAACAAGGAAAGGAAACCATGGTGCTATTTATGTAAGATAAAAGGCCATTGGACAACAGATCCCAGTTGTCCAAAGAAAGGCACCACAGCTCCTACCACTACAACCCCTACTGCTACACCTAGTGTCCCTACTAATAGCAGTGGTGGTGGGAGCAAACCTACTAATAGCCAATCCAAGGGAGTAGCTGGGCTCACTTTTGGTAATTTAGTTGGGGTTGGTCTGATTAGGGAGACCACAGAGGCTACTTTAGTCTCTGAAGGGGCTATTGACTTAGCCACTTTGGTTGCTTGCCCCCATAACTTGGAGAAGTACAAGCAACTAACCCTAATAAATGGTGTTGAGGTCCAGGCCTACAGGGACACAGGTGCCAGTGTCACAATGGTGATTGAGAAACTGGTGCACCCTGAACAACACATACTTGGACACCAGTACCAAGTAACCGATGCTCACAACATAACACAAAGCCACCCCATGGCTGTTGTAAATCTCAACTGGGGGGGGGTATCTGGTCCAAAGAAAGTTGTGGTAGCTTCAGATTTACCTGTAGACTGTCTATTAGGGAACGATTTGGAGACATCAGCTTGGTCAGATGTGGAGTTGGAGGCCCATGCAGCAATGCTGGGCATCCCAGGGCATATTTTTGCTTTGACAAGGGCTCAGGCCAAAAAGCAAAAAGGACAGGGAAGCTTGGATCCTGGAACAATGGACCAAGTGCTCCCTAAAGCTAGGGCTAGTAGAAGCAAACCACTTCCTACTATCCCTCCCTCTACAGTGGATTCTAATTCTGAGGAAGAAGAATTCCCTCCCTGTGCAGAACCTACACCAGAGGAGCTGGAAGCAGACACTGCTGAGCTTTTGGGTGAAGGGGGGCCTGCCAGAGAGGAGCTGAGTGTGGCACAGCAAACCTGTCCCACATTAGAGGGTCTCAGACAGCAAGCTGTCAAACAGGCTAATGGGGATGTCAGTGACTCACACAGAGTTTACTGGGAGGACAACCTCTTGTACACTGAGCAAAGGGATCCTAAACCTGGAGCTGCCAGGAGATTAGTGATTCCTCAGGAGTACAGAAAGTTCCTCCTAACACTGGCACATGACATTCCCTTAGCTGGGCACCTGGGTCAAATGAAAACTTGGGACAGATTGGTACCACTGTTTCATTGGCCTAGGATGTCTGAGGACACAAAAGAATTTTGTAAGTCCTGTGAAACCTGTCAAGCCAGTGGCAAGACAGGTGGCACTCCAAAGGCACCCCTTATCCCACTGCCTGTGGTCGGGGTTCCCTTTGAAAGGGTAGGGGTTGACATAGTTGGCCCCCTTGACCCTCCTACTGCTTCAGGCAATAGGTTTATCTTAGTGGTAGTGGACCATGCCACAAGGTATCCTGAAGCAATTCCTTTAAGGACCACTACAGCTCCTGCAGTGGCAAAGGCCCTCCTGGGAATATTTTCCAGGGTGGGCTTCCCAAAGGAAGTAGTATCAGACAGAGGAAGCAATTTCATGTCTGCATACTTAAAGGCCATGTGGAAGGAGTGTGGTGTAACTTACAAGTTCACAACACCCTATCATCCACAAACAAATGGACTGGTGGAGAGATTTAATAAAACTCTCAAAGGCATGATTATGGGACTCCCTGAAAAACTCCGCAGGAGATGGGATATCCTTCTACCATGCCTCCTTTTTGCCTACAGGGAGGTACCCCAGAAAGGAGTGGGCTTCAGCCCCTTTGAACTTCTTTTTGGACACCCTGTTAGGGGTCCACTCACACTTGTAAAGGAGGGTTGGGAACAACCTTTAAAAGCTCCTAAGCAGGATATTGTGGACTATGTACTTGGCCTCAGATCAAGGATGGCTGAGTACATGAAAAAGGCCAGTAAAAACCTTCAGGCCAGCCAAGAGCTCCAGAAGCAATGGCATGATCAGAAGGCTGTTTTGGTTCAGTACCAACCAGGGCAGAAAGTGTGGGTCTTGGAGCCTGTGGCCCCAAGAGCACTCCAAGATAAATGGAGTGGTCCACACACAATTGTTGAAAAGAAGGGTGAAGTCACCTACTTGGTTGACTTAGGCACTGCCAGGAGTCCCCTTAGGGTGCTCCATGTCAACCGCCTGAAACCCTACTATGACAGGGCTGATCTCACCCTGCTCATGGCAACAGATGAGGGACAGGAAGAAGACAGTGATCCTCTACCTGATCTCTTCTCTTCCACAGAACAAGATGCTCTTGTGGAAGGGGTAGTTTTGGCAGATTGTCTTACTGCTGAGCAGAAAGATAATTGCATAAATCTCCTAGGACAATTTTCAGAACTCTTCTCCATTGTGCCAGGCACCACTTCTTGGTGTGAGCACACTATAGATACTGGAGACAGTTTACCTGTCAAAAGTAAGATCTATAGGCAGCCTGACCATGTCAGGGACTGCATAAAGCAAGAAGTTCAGAAGATGTTGGAACTAGGAGTGGTTGAGCACTCTGACAGTCCATGGGCTTCTCCTGTGGTACTGGTACCAAAACCCAATTCTAAAGATGGAAAGAAGGAAATGAGGTTTTGTGTAGACTATAGAGGCCTCAACTTGGTAACCAAAACAGATGCTCACCCTATACCCAGGGCAGATGAGCTAATAGATACACTGGCATCTGCCAAGTATCTAAGCACTTTTGATTTGACTGCAGGGTATTGGCAGATCAAAATGTCAGAAGATGCTAAACCTAAGACTGCATTTTCTACCATTGGAGGACATTACCAGTTTACTGTAATGCCTTTTGGTTTGAAAAATGCACCTGCCACTTTTCAGAGGTTGGTGAACACAGTCCTGCAAGGGCTGGAAGCTTTCAGTGCAGCATATTTGGATGATATAGCTGTCTTTAGCTCCAGCTGGGATGATCACCTGGTCCACCTTTGGAAAGTTTTGGAGGCCCTGCAAAAGGCAGGCCTCACTATCAAGGCTTCAAAGTGCCAGATAGGGCAGGGTAAGGTGGTTTATCTGGGACACCTTGTTGGTGGGGAACAGATTGCACCACTTCAGGGGAAAATCCAAACTATTATTGATTGGATTCCCCCTACCACTCAGACTCAGGTGAGAGCCTTCCTAGGCCTCACTGGGTATTACAGGAGGTTCATTAAGAACTATGGCTCCATTGCAGCCCCTCTTAATGACCTCACATCCAAGAAAATGCCTAAAAAGGTATTATGGACAGCAAACTGTCAGAAAGCTTTTGAGGAGCTGAAGCAGGCCATGTGCTCTGCACCTGTCCTGAAAAGCCCTTGTTACTCTAAAAAATTCTATGTCCAAACTGATGCATCTGAATTAGGAGTAGGGGCAGTCCTATCACAACTTAATTCTGAGGGCCAGGATCAACCTGTTGCTTTTATTAGTAGAAGGTTGACCCCTAGAGAAAAGCGTTGGTCTGCCATTGAGAGGGAGGCCTTTGCTGTGGTCTGGGCTCTGAAGAAGTTGAGGCCATACCTGTTTGGCACTCACTTCATTGTTCAGACAGACCACAAACCTCTACTTTGGCTAAAACAAATGAAAGGTGAAAATCCTAAATTGTTGAGGTGGTCCATATCCCTACAGGGAATGGACTATACAGTGGAACATAGACCTGGGAGTAGCCACTCCAATGCAGATGGACTCTCCAGATATTTCCACTTAGACAATGAAGACTCATCAGGTAATGGCTAGTCTTATTGTCCTTCGTTTGGGGGGGGGTTGTGTAGGAAAGTACCATCTTGCCTGGCATGTTACCCCCATTTTTCACTGTATATATGTTGTTTTAGTTGTATGTGTCACTGGGACCCTGGTAACCCAGGGCCCCAGTGCTCATAAGTGTGCCTGTATGTGTTACCTGTGTAGTGACTAACTGTCTCACTGAGGCTCTGCTAATCAGAACCTCAGTGGTTATGCTCTCTCATTTCTTTCCAAATTGTCACTGACAGGCTAGTGACCATTTTTACCAATTTACATTGGCTTACTGGAACACCCTTATAATCCCCTAGTATATGGTACTGAGGTACCCAGGGTATTGGGGTTCCAGGAGATCCCTATGGGCTGCAGCATTTCTTTTGCCACCCATAGGGAGCTCTGACAATTCTTACACAGGCCTGCCACTGCAGCCTGAGTGAAATAACGTCCACGTTATCTCACAGCCATTTTACACTGCACTTAAGTAACTTATAAGTCACCTATATGTCTAACCTTTACCTGGTAAAGGTTAGGTGCAAAGTTACTTAGTGTGAGGGCACCCTGGCACTAGCCAAGGTGCCCCCACATTGTTCAGAGCCAATTCACTGAACTTTGTGAGTGCGGGGACACCATTACACGCGTGCACTACATATAGGTCACTACCTATATGTAGCTTCACCATGGTAACTCCGAATATGGCCATGTAACATGTCTATGATCATGGAATTGCCCCCTCTATGCCATCCTGGCATTGTTGGTACAATTCCATGATCCCAGTGGTCTGTAGCACAGACCCTGGTACTGCCAAACTGCCCTTCCTGGGGTTTCTCTGCAGCTGCTGCTGCTGCCAACCCCTCAGACAGGCATCTGCCCTCCTGGGGTCCAGCCAGGCCTGGCCCAGGATGGCAGAACAAAGAACTTCCTCTGAGAGAGGGTGTAACACCCTCTCCCTTTGGAAAATGGTGTGAAGGCAGGGGAGGAGTAGCCTCCCCCAGCCTCTGGAAATGCTTTGTTGGGCACAGAGGTGCCCAATTCTGCATAAGCCAGTCTACACCGGTTCAGGGACCCCTTAGCCCCTGCTCTGGCGCGAAACTGGACAAAAGAAAGGGGAGTGACCTCTCCCCTGACCTGCACCTCCCCTGGGAGGTGTCCAGAGCTCCTCCAGTGTGCTCCAGACCTCTGCCATCTTGGAAACAGAGGTGCTGCTGGCACACTGGACTGCTCTGAGTGGCCAGTGCCACCAGGTGACGTCAGAGACTCCTGCTGATAGGCTCCTTCAGGTGTTAGTAGCCTTTCCTCTCTCCTAGGTAGCCAAACCCTCTTTTCTGGCTATTTAGGGTCTCTGTCTCTGGGGAAACTTTAGATAACGAATGCATGAGCTCAGCCGAGTTCCTCTGCATCTCCCTCTTCACCTTCTGATAAGGAATCGACCGCTGACCGCGCTGGAAGCCTGCAAACCTGCAACATAGTAGCAAAGACGACTACTGCAACTCTGTAACGCTGATCCTGCCGCCTTCTCGACTGTTTTCCTGCTTGTGCATGCTGTGGGGGTAGTCTGCCTCCTCTCTGCACCAGAAGCTCCGAAGAAATCTCCCGTGGGTCGACGGAATCTTCCCCCTGCAACCGCAGGCACCAAAAAGCTGCATCTCCGGTCCCTTGGGTCTCCTCTCAGCACGACGAGCGAGGTCCCTCGAATCCAGCGACACCGTCCAAGTGACCCCCACAGTCCAGTGACTCTTCAGCCCAAGTTTGGTGGAGGTAAGTCCTTGCCTCACCTCGCTGGGCTGCATTGCTGGGAACCGCGACTTTGCAAGCTACTCCGGCCCCTGTGCACTTCCGGCGGAAATCCTTCGTGCACAGCCAAGCCTGGGTCCACGGCACTCTAATCTGCATTGCACGACTTTCTAAGTTGGTCTCCAGCGACGTGGGACTCCTTTGTGCAACTTCGGCGAGCACCGTTTCACGCATCCTCGTAGTGCCTGTTTCTGGCACTTCTCCGGGTGCTACCTGCTTCAGTGAGGGCTCTTTGTCTTGCTCGACGTCCCCTCTCTCTGCAGGTCCAATTTGCGACCTCCTGGTCCCTCCTGGGCCCCAGCAGCGTCCAAAAACGCCAAACGCACGATTTGCGTGTAGCAAGGCTTGTTGGCGTCCATCCGGCGGGAAAACACTTCTGCACGACTCTCCAAGGCGTGGGGGATCCATCCTCCAAAGGGGAAGTCTCTAGCCCTTGTCGTTCCTGCAGTATTCACAGTTCTTCAGCCTAGTAAGAGCTTCTTTGCACCAACCGCTGGCATTTCTTGGGCATCTGCCCATCTCCGAGCTGCTTGTGACTTTTGGACTTGGTCCCCTTGTTCCACAGGTACCTTCAGACAGGAATCCATCGTTGTTGCATTGCTGATTTGTGTTTTCCTTGCATTCTCCCTCTAACACGACTATTTTGTCCTTAGGGGAACTTTGGTGCACTTTGCACTCACTTTTCAGGGTCTTGGGGAGGGTTATTTTTCTAACTCTCACTATTTTCTAATAGTCCCAGCGACCCTCTACAAGGTCACATAGGTTTGGGGTCCATTCGTGGTTCACATTCCACTTTTGGAGTATATGGTTTGTGTTGCCCCTATCCCTATGTTTCCCCATTGCATCCTATTGTAACTATACATTGTTTGCACTGTTTTCTAAGACTATACTGCATATTTTTGCTATTGTGTATATATATCTTGTGTATATTTCCTATCCTCTCACTGAGGGTACACTCTAAGATACTTTGGCATATTGTCATAAAAATAAAGTACCTTTATTTTTAGTATAACTGTGTATTGTGTTTTCTTATGATATTGTGCATATGACACTAAGTGGTACTGTAGTAGCTTCACACGTCTCCTAGTTCAGCCTGAGCTGCTTTGCTAAGCTACCATTATCTATCAGCCTAAGCTGCTAGACACCCTATACACTAATAAGGGATAACTGGGCCTGGTGCAAGGTGCAAGTACCCCTTGGTACTCACTACAAGCCAGTCCAGCCTCCTACAACAGGCACCTGAAAACAAAAACAAAAATAGATTTTGGGTACCAAACAACTACAGACCCATCACCTAAGGACACTTCATGGACAAGCTATCAAAATTATTCTAATAAAATAATAGCACTGGCATGAGTCATCAATAATCACTGACTTTGATTACCTCAAATAAACATTTGGTAAGAATAGGGTGGCAGCATACCTACTTTCTATAGAGTACACCATTCCACCACACTAAGCTAAAGGAGCTTCAAATTCAGGGCAGTGTGCTGAAATGGGTCTCATCCATCCACACACAGGCTCCACCTCAATACCCTCCCTTTCTTCCAATAATCAGGCATCCCTTATCATCCCAAATTCAAGCTACCCTGCTACACCTAGGCTGATGCCACCCAGATCATCCTGAAGCTGGATAAACTTATGGACATAAAGCAAAGCAAGCATAGGCCACTGCCTGCAAGTAAATGAGAACAGAATGACAACCAGCCACCAGAAACTCAAAGTATCTAAAAACAGGGATCCTAACATACTTAAGCTGGTGCACCAAATATCCTGTGGTCTAAGGATCTTGAAGCATCCCCTATTGATGGCAGGAAGACCAGAGACCCTAGTGAGATTCACCAGAGCTCTCACTAACACCCAAGGTAAATAAATACATGAAATGCTCTGTCCACTGAGAGAGCTTTTGTGTGTTTGAACTAAACTGTGCATCAATATCAGTTGTCCTGTGGTCTAAGGATCTTGAAGCATCCCCTATTGATGGCAGGAAGACCAGAGACCCTAGTGAGATTCACCAGAGCTCTCACTAACACCCAAGGTAAATAAATACATGAAATGCTCTGTCCACTGAGAGAGCTTTTGTGTGTTTGAACTAAACTGTGCATCAATATCAGTTGCTCTGTACCTGCCATATAGCTATTGCACTTGAAAGAAAATCATCATGTGTTATAGTGTGTTTATCTGGTTTAAGCTGTGTCATCTTGTTCAAAATGGGTGCGGTATCATGATGTTCATTCTTTATTTCTATTTCTCACCTGACGCTAGATGCAGCAAGATGTGAATTGTTTATTTCTGTAGAACACTGTTCTTAACGTGCTCGCTCAAAGAAACCCTTTTGTTACAGTCTCCAATGTTCTTCTTGTGAGAACAAAAGAAGGTCCAGTTTAAGCTTCCTGCGTAAATGCCAGTTCACGGTTATAGTTACTTTTCTTGTGGGAGCTCAATCCAAGGGATTGGACCTTGGTCCCCCATATATGAAATCCAACTTGTTAGAGGTGAGGTCCCACTTTATTATACTTTTTTAAGGCGTCAAATCGCCATCGATAATATATAAATATGCTTCATCCTTTAAACATGCAGCATTCCAAGTTGTTGTATAAGAAAGAATTCTGAAACATTAGTCCAAGTTATAAGTTGTAGTACTTTAATCTCAAATGATATAAAGATGGTAATGAGCACAAAAGAAAGCTTAGCCAACACGTGTTTCGCCCTCTTGTGGCGAGTCCACCTAGGGCTTTCTCAAGGCTGTAGAGGATGAAAAAGAATAAAGTGAGTAAAAAGAAACTTAATTTGTAAAAAAGAGTAATCACCTCCAGATGTGCATCCCAAGAAAGGGTGAAGAACCCTGCTGTGCTAATAGATTAAATATCATCATACAGTGAAGATATATGATGAAAAGAATACCCAAAGTGAAGGATGCATTATCATAAAAGATCCTTGTGAAGTTAGTATATATGTTTAAAAGATCATGCATTATCGTCTATAGAAGTAGCTGATGTTTATAAAGATATGACCAAAATAGTAGCCGAAAGAAAGTAAGTAAGATGATCATACATAGGAGAAATGTTAGAGAAGCAGACGATGGTGCTGGCTTTCACTTATTAAATACATGCCTACGATAATTTTTTGTGATCTTGGGCAGACAATTGTGTTAGATAAACGTACCAATGAGGATTATTTTGCGTAAATAGACAGTTTGTACAATATTCCGTAAGAGAAATATAACATAAAGCAATCTGAAACGACAAAAATATACACGAACAAACAAACGATCCAATGTTCTTCTTACCTGCACACTCTACTGCATTCATGCTCAGTTGTTCTCTATTGTTTATGTGACTAGTTTGTTCTAACACTGCCGGTCAGAAGGGGCACATCAATATTCATGTAGTGGGATTAGTGTTAAGGTTATAGGGTTATGTGACAATTTAAAATGTGAAAATTTTATTTGTGGGAGCAATGATCTACTACTAATATACCATGCTGACTTTGCAGTCATAATTTCAATGCAAGAAACCTGTATACAAACCCTTGAATGTAGGGATGAGCCAAAGGCCTTTCCTGACCTTCTACAGATGCTGTCCGATTTCTTACTAATTTTGCTGCACATTTGAGACTAAGGGCCGGATTTAGATATTGATGGACGGGTTACTTGTCACGCCTGTGACAGATATCCCGTTCGCCCAAATCTATATCCCATCATGACTTGTGGGATGTAGATTTTGGCGATAGGATATACGTCACCGATGTGAAGGAGTAACCCGTTCGCCAATATCTAAATCAGGCCCGTAGTCTATTTCGGATGGTGCCTTTTACTTTGTACTATTTCTACTGATAGCCTTCCTGGCAAATGATTTCTTTGCATTTTAAGGAGAGTGATATGGTATTTACATTTGTTATTAATTTTGTATTGTACTGTATTACATTTTATAATAGGCCTTCATGGTTTCCTACTCTCCAACTCCCTTTTTGAGTCAGTCCTTTCTTATTGATTATATTTTGAAAACCTGATGTAAATCTTTTCTCCAGGGACACTGCCTTCTACCTGTTGAGGTTAACACCGTTCTCAATCCACACCATGTTTGGGGGTGCCACTGTCATACAGATTCCCTTGGGCCCCGTGCGCCCACACCACACACACTCAGGATCTTAAGGCACATGATTCCCTTGCTGGAGTACCTTTCAACATCAGGCTGGCATCTCACTCCTCTCCCAGATAAATAATGGCACTGATATATACCTGGCTGCTCCTGCACAGACCTCAGCATATCCAATATACCACTACTAAAAACCATTGGACCTGTGATAGGGGGACACATCACTTCAGCTCTACGGGTCATTTACTGGCCCTTTAGGGCCAGAAGAATCACTTTCAAGATTATCAGCAGCATATATTGGGCAATCCATGCTGCAGATCCTGTCTTTCTGCAATGCAAGCTTCAAACCTGTAGGACCATGAAAACAAAGATGGGGCTGCTAAATAACTTTCCAAAGTACCAAAAGCCCTGCAACAGCAATGTAAAATATTGGGTACAGGCTGTCAAACTTTGGAAAACTCTCCAGGCCGAATAAGAAAGCTTCCAAAAACAATCAAGTCATGGTTGTTCTCCTACCTTTGTCAACTATGGCATTTCATGATCCACCAACCAGACCGCCACTCAGTACAAGAGAATGTTGTGGGAAGTTACACATCAGTGTATGATACATTGTATGAAAGGCTGGTATGAGAAGGTTTTAGATGACCCCCACAATAAGAGACAAGCATCAATAAATGAAATCTCAACCTCACTTTTCTGAGTGCGATAAGGATGCCTATGTGCAGCACCAGGTTCACAACAAGGTGACAGCACCTCTCTGGTCCTAATGTTGCTTACACAGATCACACACAAACTATACACTCTACAAACCATTCAAGCAAGCTCCAGCATGCACCAAAATGGGCAAGTACTGTACAACACTAAGGAGCCGGAGTGGCAGCAGCTGTACAACTACCAAACACAATGCAACTAGACGCTGGTTAGGTTTGTGCGTGTGCAAGATGATACCAGTTCCAGCAACCATCTACGTACACTGATTCTGCTGCTTTTCAGTGTCTCCTTGTGTACTCCCAGCATTGCAACTGGTGTGCTGAAACTAATACAGCCAAACCACCACTGCTAACTCTTCTGTTTCCCATTGTCCTCTTGACTCAATTTACCTGCAACACTATGTTTCCCTCTCTCCTCCCTTGTTTCAAAGTCCTGTTTTGTTGCTGCTGTACATGCCATGTTATGTCGACGGTTGCGGGTTGTGTTTCAAGAAGTGAAATTTACAATCAATGAGATGCAGTGTGCAACAAGTCTTGACGCTTGCACCTAGAAAGATACACTTTGCACCTAACATAAGGAAGAGGAATCTGAGCTTGGCGAAGCAAGACTTAAAACAATGAGAATGTACTTCAAGAAATAGAACCTACATGCAGTGAATAAGACAATGCTTCATGTAGTTACACGTATTCCCATTTAGCAATACTGCAATTGAGGCCCTATGTGGCCCTTACATCCTTAGTGCTTCCTCAGGTATATTCGTAATTGTTTAGAGCATTGTTCTGATTGGAGATCAGTTGCCACCCAGCACTGCTCCGTGAGCTCTTCTCCGTCCAGTGTAGCTGCTCCCTCCAGTCTGCAGGTGGTCTGGATATAGGAGTTCAGCCTAGGAACAGGTAGAGTCACAGAAGAAAGTAGTCTGATATTGTTCAAACCAGATATTCTATGTTACAGACGTTGAGATAAAGGAAGTTCTCAAAAATATGTCCAATCTAGGAAGTGGCTGATACATAGGTGAAATTCACTCAGTGTAAGGCGAGGCTCTTTCCAGGAGTTCCGAAAGTCCCATCTATTCTCCCGCTCATCAGGTAGAACATTATCAAACCTCTCACCGTTTTAACTTTCTGTATCTTAGGGAAGGCGACACACAAATACCTTGCTGGAAGTTACAACCGAACATGTTGCAAGACCCTGTGTCCAGGGACAATATCCTTGAGACTGTCATTGACTATTTGAAGGAGAATGCTGGCCTGTGGATGATATAGGAATAGGATGGGATGTTTTTAAGGTTTTATTAGAGGGACAAGCATAAACATTGTTTATGGAGTCAGGGTGAGATTGACACAGAAACTGAAGCTACAAGAGGAAATCTGTGTGGAGCTTAAGAAGGAAGCTTGAAGCAATATATTGCCAGTGAGGATCTTGGAGACTAAAGAAAAGCAGACCAGAGGCCTCCACCTTTTTTCTATAGGAGCTACTTCTGATGAATGAAATAGTCCTGAACTACTAATTACTTTAACCACTGTTGCTAAGGTGAACACATCAAATGCAATCACAATAGTGACCACATCTTGCAGGATTGCTAATAATGACAACCCAGACGTATGTTACACTATCAAGTGACAAAATATTGTCCCTCCAAAATATCTTGGAAGCATGTATGTAAAGATGAGTATAGATTTACTATTCTTAACTCCACATTTACCTCTGTTAAAAATAAGCATATTCTCAATATAATTAGGACTGTAAAGAATATTAAAATTACCTATGAATACTTACATTATTGATATTGACACCGTCGATATTCTGCCAGCATAGCCTAACATAAATATATACCCAGGTTACACGGAGTAGCGGACACATCAAGCCACATGTTGACCACATTTATTAAAAAGGAGACAAACACACAAGAACTTACCGTGCTAGATACAGGGAGTCTTCCAGTATGCACAAGCAGATAATAACTCGATGTTTGCCAAATACGATTTGACCCTACGGGCTAGATTTCTGCCCAATGGTTCAGTCAATCTTGTGTCCATGCTGGAGGGTGCAGTGCTCCTATCGTTGTCACCAGAACAGAGAGAACTGAATGCACTGGTTGTGTTAAATAAGCTCACGGAGGGTCCAAGCGTATGCGCATAGTAAGATTCCAGGAATAGATGACCTGCCTCCTGAGGTTTCTGTCACATTTATTGGCTCGGTTGATGGCTTTATACAATGCCTCGTAGAGAAGGATGGACTATCCCCCTCAGTCAGAAAGGCACTGATAGCAGTGGTTCCCGAGGAAGACTGAAGATTACTGCCTGGCATTGATCATTCAAGATTAAGTTGAAAATATTGGCGAGTAGGTTACTAGGGGAGCTGCCCTCTCTGGACCACCCTGAAAAGAGTGGGTTGGTACCAGGCCAAAGTATGTCCTACAATTGGAAAAGACTGGAGTTCGTGATGAAGGTCTTTCTAAACAAGGCTGGGTGTCCGCAGTGGCATCTTTATACATCAAGAAAGCATTTAAGAGTCTGAGTTGAAACAACCTCTATGAAGTACTAGATGCCATGAATTTTGGTCTGCGATGAATTAAATGGATTTAACTCCTATACTCTAGACTCACAGCTAAGGTCCTCATAGGACTAATGATCTTTAACAGCCGGCAAGAATAATAGGAGACCTCTCAGGGTCTGCCCTATCTCCTGTTTGCACTGGCTACAGATCTATTGACATACCAAGTGCAATATGCAAGTGAGCAAGGAGGCGTGAGGATGTTTAATATCCTATAGTTTATAACTCTGTATGCAAACACCCCCCTGGTCTTGTGAGATCTCTGGAGACCACTATTTGAGCGTTTTGACCACACAACTGTTCTAAAGTAGGCCCAGGTGAAAGTTCAATTATGCAGGAGTAATTTCAGTAAGTTTGTATTACGCACGTTAAGCAACATTCTAGAAATAATGCCATTAAGCCACATCACATATTTTGCAGCAAAATTAGAGAACCGGAGCGTGGGGACAGCACGACTGGCTAGAACGTGAGAGGTTGTCTGTCACTGCACTTGCGGTGCTATTTTTTCAGCCTGTAATACATCCTCATGTCCAAAATGAACACAAGGATGCACATTGCTCTAAAATATAGTGCTAAATGCCATATTTGATTTTCACGTAATTTTCCCACAATTTTTCATAATCACTCGAAAATAAATTACTCGAATTTCACACACCCACAGACTAAAGGTTAACGGGATTACTACAAACGTATTTCCTTCGAGAACGCCCAAAGAGCAGTCACTGCATGGCTTCGGAGATTGTATGAGGCAACTCGTTACAGGCAGTGATGGAGCTGCGTGTACAGATGTCCTTCTGAGAAGCTTGCCCCTCACTACATCAGAACTGCTCCCGCTCTTATTGTACTATTTCCTTAACCTCACAAACGTGCAGCCCCTTAAATGTATTAAACTCTTACACTCCCTCATGACTGAATTGATGTGGAATGATGAAAGGCTGAGGGTTGCATTTGGCAGAGTATTAATGCCACACACAGAGGGTAGACTGCAGGTCCCAAATGTATAGTTATTATTTGGTAGCCCAACTTATGTGGGTGACAGGATGGACAGATGGATTTCAACATTACAAAAAAGTGTTGTAAGATTTCTGTCCCAGGCACTGAAATTAGGCTCACTAGCTTTTTCCTTGTGGGGTGGACAATATCTACACCATGCACTGTGCAAACTGACTGCAATGGATGACGTCAAGCTTCAATGGGAGACCAACCACGCTTGACACCAGGGAACATGTTGCACAGGTGACTTGGGTCCCTCCTTTTAAGGTTATAGAATTTAACCACCTGCAGCAGACTTATTTGATTCAGAGGGGTCACAAAAAATATGTTCAGCCGCCAGTAATAACCAGCCTAGATGTGGCACAGAAGGTTAATATTTTTTATTGGGTGTGGGTGTGTCCCAGGCTAGCCTCCTTTTGGCAATAATTTACTGAGGAGATAATTTGAGCTACAGGGAGAGGGGGGCTATTTGCTCCCAATGTTTGGCTGCTTAGAAAAATGCTATGACCTTGGATAGCCCACGCAGTGTGCAGGTTTGTAGAGGTAGAGATGGTACTTGCCAAATGAAAAATTGAGATGAGCTGGAAACCCAAAAAAGGCTTCCACCGTAAAGTGTTGGAGTACTGATGCACTGGAAGTTGAGAGTAAAAGGCCATGAGTGCCAGGGCCGGTCATACACAGCTGACGTATGTCTGGGACCTGCTGCGATTCAATAAATGTCTCAGGATGATAAACCCCCAAGTCTTTTTAACTGGGAGCTGTGGAATAAGCGACTGACAAAACTGGCTTCCTGAATGTAGACCAGGGTTCAAAATGTCAGAAACTGTGGACTTCCATTTGGTCCTTGCTTCCCTCTTAAAAATGTATAAAATCCTGTCCTACCTTTACTTTTTGTCACTGAAAAGACCACACTATGCTACTTTCACATACGTTCCCTATTCCTCTGGAACTGTAGTTTGCTCATGGGACTTTCAATATTTTAATTTGTTTCTTATACATCAAAATGTTTTTGGTTTTCTGAGCATTATTAGGTCAGAATATTTAACCACAAACTCTTGGCTTCCCAATGAACACCAAATGATAACATTTCATGCAACTTGGTTTTGACAATTTAATACATACATTTAAAAAAAAAAAAAAGAATAATAGGTATTGGGGCATGCTGCTGGTTGAGCTGCCATGGTGCCAAATAGATGTGATGACCAATCCACAATTGGCAGTTGTTTCCTGTCTTCGTTTAGGCCTCCTCAAATGAAGGTGGTATCAAGTGTGTGGACTGCGGAGTGGCTAGGTCTTCAAGTGCATCAGTTACTGAAGAGCGCGAAGGTCTTGTATAGTTCTAGTTTGTCAGACACTTTTCATATCGCCTAAGATACCGAGATATCAGTGGCAAATTGTTCTGGCCAACATAAGCGTCCCAGACTGTATCAGAAAAAATCAATTGTGTCATAAGGGTTGAGAAATAAGAAGGATGGAAGAAGATAAAATTGAGGGTGAGTGGCTCACAAGTAAAAGTTCACATTCCAATACTGAATATTCTTTACTGCTGGAGGTCCATGTGTTTTTGTATGCCAACACTACTGGTGATTTACGAAAAAAGGTATACACCTCTCAAGGAGTGTGTCATGTCTTATCGATAAAGCATCTTCACCCAGCCTGGTTTCGATGATGAAGAGGATGAGTGTTTAGTTCAGTTGACAGTTTATAGGTGTGGGCAATGTCTTGCTTCGAGTTCTGCCACTTATTAGATTTCAAGTAACATGTTTTTTCAAATGTATCAGTGTGAATCTCTATGGGTGTATTTCAATGCTTTCAGTATAGGTTGACTGGATGGTGTTGATCTAAGGTATCTAATGATGGTTACATCATTCCTAATGGAGGAGCAGCAGTAGTGGGATTATGGATTCCTTTTGTCTGATAGACTGCAGCATGTTGCAGGATGTGGTCGAGGATAGCGAATGATCAGTATATTGCTCTTGTGATGGTGCTAGTGATTTTTCTGGCTGGTAGGGCAACAGAGATAGTATTGTTCATACTTCTTGCAACCCAGCAGTGAAGACTAGGAAAATGTTAATGAGTATGTCGCAATAAAGTAACTTAGTGGACATGAGATCACTTGACTGCTCTATTGATTGTTCTGGTCAGTATGAAAGCCAAGATACTACCAATGATTGCTGTTGCCAGAGAAGCAGCAGATAATTAGTGGAGAATGTCACACTGTTCAGAAACTTAGTTGGTCGTAGTTCAGTGGATCGGTCTGGCGATTGCTCTGGTTATTCTGTTGGGTGTGGCATATGGGGTGGAGACAGAAAAGGAGTTACAGTAGGTCTGTCTGCTCTATGAGCCACAGTAGTGTTTTGCAGGTGTGAGGCTGGGTAGGGGTACAGGCGTCTTCGAGGATGGTGGTGCAAGGGCTAATAGTACATAGAGGCGGTGATGTTAGTCGGGGAAGATTGCAAAAAAGTTGGAGACAGGAAGGAGGGAAAAGTATAGGAAAGAGACAGAAGAGATAAGTTTGAAAGAAAGGTTGATCTTTTAGGATGTGTTGCACCAGCGTGCGTGATTTAGGGCAGGAGAAGGTTAGTTATTAGAAGATGATTGACATTTTTAATGGAAAACTGCGGTGATCATTGAGGTAGCTGGAGTTGCAAGCTGGATGGGCTAGGTCAGGGTTCTGCAAAGTCGGTCCTGGAGAGCTGGGTCCATGCCAGATTTTTAGCATATCCACATTTAGAAAAAAGATGTTTCAGAAATCTATATTATTCTAAATGTGGATATACTAAAAATCTGGCATGGACCTGGCTCTCCAGGACCGACTTTGAAGAACCCTGGGCTAGGTCGAGGGTTGGGGTGTGCAGACCAGCCCAAGAGTGTTTTATAACATTGATGAACTGAGGTGTGTTGGTGGGTGATGTGAGAGGGTATTTGGTGGAGAGGTCATCTAGCAGAATGGTTACAGGACAGGGTTTGTTGAAGGCTAAGAGCGTCAACAATATCTATGGATTAAGGTGCTTTATTATTTAAATGTGCTTTATTTGGGTCTCCCTGACCATCTGCTTCAGCATATGAATGCTGTACAGAGCATGGAGGTCCATCTTTTACTTAAACTTTCTAGATGGGCTTCCATTTATTTGCATCTGAAAAAGCTTCACTGGCTGCCAGTCAGAAAGAGAACTGCATTCTAACCTTTGGTTTTATCCCAACGAGCATGTGATGCCACAGATCCACAGTACCTTACGGCCAGGGTGCGGCAATATTGTCCAACCCAGGCTCTGCACTCTAGCGACACCCGGTTGCTGTTGGTTACTCATTTTAAGCTGATGAGAAGATGGGGGTCCTCTTTCCTTTCCTGGCTGCTCAGGCCTAGAACTGTCTTCCTTTTTATCTTAGGAACAGATCGAATGAAAGGAGTTTTTGCAAAATGTTAAAAACTCACCTGCTTAGCTCACCCTGCTCCTGGCCCAGGAATTGTTTCTGCCTTTGTAGCACATGGACACTGAGTAGCCCTGAGCTCTACAAGTCTGGTCATTCATTCATTCATTGTTTGAGAAATAACATTAATGGAAAGTTGAGGAAAAAAAGGTGGAGTACATATGGAATGGCAGACGTGAGAGAATAGGAGGGGGGGGCACAGGGAGTTTACTGGTAGCGAGTTGACAGGCTTTGCAGTTCTGCACTGCTTTTTGTTAGCAACATTTTTGCTTTGTACACATTCTGGGTTACAGCAGAAGGAAGAATATGGTGATAATTGCTAGGTAGTTTGGAGTCTCTGTGGATTCCACCCAGCAGCGGTGGAGCAAAAGCATCATTAGATCTCTCTCAGGGAGACATACTCCAGCTCTTTTTGCTAAAGTGTGGGATCGCCAAACTGGGTTATAACCAAGGCCACTGGAATTATACGGAGGGGAGAAACAAACTAAGCAGCACAGTTAACTAAATTATGCAGTGTAATGTGGCACATTGTGGGGCATTATGACTTCACTAGTTTGTTAAAGTTAAAATTGTCTGCACCGAGGTTGCGCCATTTTAAGCATCAGTTTAGCACCTAAACGCAGGAATCAGCAAAAGAAAGGACACCGGTCACTGCATGGTGACGGGGTCACCACTACGTAGACAATATTGGGAGTGTTTGTGGCAACTTTTGATCTGTTTGAGTGACAAAAATGTTTTTGCTAAAATCTGTATTTTATGCAGAAGATGATGGATTATGCAGCAAGTGCGGCAAACCCATAATCATCAGAGGCTGCAGCAGCTGCAGAATCACAGGGCCCTGGTTTGACCACACTGGTACCCAGCACTTCCTGAGAGCAGCCACAGTGTAAAGACGAGGCCTGCAGGGGGGGGCTGGAGCAGACCCACCGACTTGCTCATTCGGAGTATGGGGCAGGCAAAGTTGCCAGGCCACTGGCTGCAGTTGTGCCTGCACTGCTGTTCCATGTTCCACAAAGTAAGGCATCCACCTACAGAGAAGATAAAGAATGTAGAAAAGGCCCGATTGTTGCCCTCATTTGTGCATTAGTATTGAAAATATTGGGCTCCCCAGAAAGTGTGTGAGCCGTCCTCCAACAGGGCAATTCTAGGCCATTTCCGGCACGGTCGGGATCTCTTTGATTTTCCAAATAAGTCTTGCCTTTGTTCTCGGAGTATTAAAAGCTCTTCCTTTGTTTTTCCTCAAGTATATTGTAAACCAAAGGGCTGTCCAAGATTGCTTGATTTCAACCCTCATGTGGCCGAGGTAGATAACTGTGAACGTCACTGCCAGGAAGATGACAAATGGTTCTTCTCTTTAATGATTCTGTGGAGCTTTTCATCCTAATCTGGCCCGAACAGTGCAAAGCCTTCAAAAGGCAGGTGTAGCGCTGCATTCTTCTGTGCAAAATCCGTAAACCAATCTCTCAGGAACATATTTACAGCACTATTGTAACTGGCATATGCCCCGCAGATTCCAACTCTCATTGCAAGATTGGGCCCAATATATCCTTTCTTTGTAGCAGATTCTGTCTTTTAGTCTGTTGGATAGTTGATCAGGTTTTCTTCCGCTGCAGAAGTCTCTCCAACCAGGCTAGCCACCAATGTAGGCCACCGATAACGATTCAAAAAAACTTCTTTCTATATCCTCCAGTGGAGAGTTTTGACCTGAATCGGGGCATACTGATCCTGTCTGGGCCCTTCCATTGCCTTAGAATAACATCAGTTACATGCTGGTGTATAGGTGAACCAGGAGTTTGTGATTTGACAAACTACCTTAATATTGGTTCAACAGAGGCTGAGAGAGGTCAGTTGATGGAAGCCCCATATTCATTCGTACACTGGAAATATACTTCCCCTTTCTTGTAGGAATAGATTCTTCCTCCTGTTTGCTTCTAAGCAACTGTTCTTCTCTGGTCTCGCCTTTTGGCAAAATCTTGCATCCCCACCAGTGCCAAGCAAAATATTCTTCCCTCAAGAGTCTGGTTCACTGGCACAATTTGATCAACAACTATATTCAAGAGGTAGGTCACAAACTGCAACCCATTACGACTGATCACAGGCAAGGTGGTTTGCTGAGGTCAGCAGACCACCATATCTATAATTACCTTTAAATATATATTTTTTTTATGCAGCCCGTTTTCCTTAAAGGAAAACGTGATGATTTAAAGAACTAATGACCAGTTACACAAACCTTTTTAGGAGTATGGAGGGGTTGCAGGGACATTTTATAGCCATGCGCATGTGCAAGCGATGCAGCTGTTTTTTTCCTCTTTTTAATTACCAGGGTTGGATTGGTAACTTAAAAGGAAAAAAGGGAAGAACACAAGTAATACATCCATGTTTCAGGGGCAGGACAAACACAAGAAGGAAAAGAACATGTTCCTAACGAATAAGAAGCAAGCAAATGAGAGTTACAATGAAGTTCAACAATGATAAGCAATGAGCAGCCTCCAAGCCCACTCTAAGATAACAATATGTATTGCAGCAGACAGCACAAGCACTGTCTTAGGAAAGACTGAAAAAAAGTGGAACGGTTTTCTTCTACCACCGGAAACCAGAAGGATCTCTAAATAATAACCAGGCAAGATACTAGAAGATCCCATCCAAGCTGGCAATAAAAAAACAGCAAACGAACAGGCTGTTTAGGAGCAGACTCAGGGGGGTTACGAGGTGTATGTGCCCCTCCCTTCCAAGCAATTCCTAGGCTGCACATCCTGCTCCCCGTTCTTCCGATCAGGTCATGAGTGCCCTTCTTGCCTACAACGGATAACTAATCTCTTCGCATCAGCTGCGATTCCTACTGCTCCTAGAAGTTCCTGCCACTCCGCATTTTATACTCACTTCAGTCAACACTACACGCTTTCGCATCCATACATACCCTGGGAGCTAATCTCTACCTGGTTGGCCTCCAGCTTTAGTCTTGCTGTTGCAGAACTATTCTGGACACGGACAACACACAAACTTTAAATTGCGCTAAATAGGCCAATTTGGACAACACACCTTGGACAGAGTGAGCACAGCCATAGACATACTTATGTGTTAGACACCTGTGTATGTACTACAGCACACAAGTCCAATCACACACTACATATACAGCATTCCACAATACACTTTAGATAGAACCTTGCATGAACACCCAGCACAGCAGATACACCACATAGTTGGGCTTCGCCGTACTCAAAACAGCACTTTCCAGCAGGACAGATCAGAACACAGAAAGACAGACGCCATCACAACATACACCCAATAAAGTGGAATATGCCTTCAGTTGTTACACCAACTGCATTCCAGACATATACTTGTGTGCGAAGGATACAGCAACCATTTTCTGGAGGACGGGTATAGTAATCCTCCCTGTTTCGACCATCAAAAGCGAAGAATATCTACGAAGAACTCACCAAAGTTCATAAAGTTATCTAAAGTTAATATATACCCGCACACACTACTTAACAAAACGTTCTTCACAAATCAAATCAGACTCCAACCTCTAAAGGTTTTTGAAAGTCACAATCGGAAAATGAAAGTGCTGCAATGTCACTGATTGGCAGATTGTGTGCCATTAAATACTAATAACATAACAATAGCAACATAGAAAAAAAGCAAGTATTCTGCTTTTATGTTATGGGCAGCTTGATTTGCTTTTGACTAACTGGTTTCAGGGGATAGAAAGTGTCGCCTTAACTGGGATTTTCTAACAGACATTCCAAAGTTCATGTAAACTGCTTTCCAGTTTATGCAGGAAAATGACCGCCGCGATAATCAAAGCAAGTTTCCAGTTTTCATAAGTCTACAGAAACATCTAGCAGTTTAAAAATAAATAAATCCTTTCAATATAATAATGGGGAAGGTGAAAAAATTAAACTACTTCATTGAGAGAAATACTGGCCGGTGGAAGCATGCACTTCTCTTCCAGCTAGCCCTCCTCTCAGAAGAATCTGACTCACCACTGACCACACAGACTGTGAGGACAAAACCTGTAGGATAATGCATGGGTGGGTACAACATCCAAAATCAATTCCGACACTGTTACCTTACCATGCACCAATCCCAAAGACTACAATTTTCCATACCAGACATGTCTCCTTCCTGCATTAGAAACAGATCTACAATGAGCAAACTATAGCAAATATAGTGTGGCTGGCAAAATGGATCAGACAGTTTGGTGTGGAAGCAGCAATGTGTGCTGAAGAACAGAACATTAGTCAAGAAAGTATGGGTCGCGAGTGAAACCAGCTGTAGGGGAAGAGTCCTGGGTGATGTGACACAGCACAAAATGTATGACAGCTTGGAAGAAAAGGCTGCTTAAGCCGCCTGGCCTATTAAAACTACCATAACTCCACTGCACACATCCTCTAGTAAAACCACTCGGCGATAGGTTACACGTGACGAAGGATTTCTGAGGCAACAAACCTTATATTTTTTCGCATAATCATCTATGGAACCCAAATTGAAAAATGAAGATAGTCGAAAATCTGGCCAGTAGCGAGATACCCATTTTATAAGCGTGCAGTTATTGCATTTGTTTTAGTTTTTTTCCCTGACACACTTAAACACACAAGTAAAAAATGATTTGTCGATCATGTCTCTAAATATTGCTAGGTGTAGTGCCCATGGGAGGCTTCAACCTAATGCGCTTGAAGAAGGCGGCACAAAAAATAAAAATTACCAAAATGTTTCTGAGGTTAAGCCACAAGTTATTTGCATTTACACATCACAGCAAGTGTCTGGTTCTCAGGAAACCATTCAACATCCTCTCTGAATAGTTCTGTCGCTCTGCTGGTGCGGACTGCTTCTCGTTATCAAACACCTGGCTTCCTACAATGCTCAAAAACTATCTTTATGGCACGTTGACAAAAATAAATTACAGTAATCTACCAACAGTGTGGCGGGCTTCTTCGTGAGATGGCACGTTGTCCTTACAACTCTTCTTTATAATCAATGCTGTTATTAGCCTGTCTTTTGCTTGCATCTGAAAGACTTTCCAATCGCCGCTCGAATGAGTAAAACCACTCGAAGTCCCTCTTTTCTCTGGTTTCTACGTAGTTCCTGATCCTCCGCATCATTTCCCACACTTCACGAGTTGAAGGTGGGACGATTTCTGGGCTGTCATCTTCTTCATCCTCCTCCTCAATGTTGTCTTCCAGCGCTGAATCCTCTGGGTCAATGCCTTCTGGGTGCTGAATCACCACCTTGCACACCTCTGGACTAGGCAACTCATCCAAGGGTTCCTTTTTGACGTTCACAATTGGATAGGAATGAAGGCATCCACTGGCTGCTAAGACCTGGCCGTTTGGCCCTGGAAGCTCTTGCTTAGTCCCAGGCCCCACCACTTTCCACAGTCCAGCCTGGGCAAAGCACTGCCGGATGGTCTCAGGTCGGACATTATTCCAAGCTGCATTCAACATGTGTGCGGCGTCTAGAATAGTAATGCTCCTTGCCAAGTCCATGGCAGACTGCGGGTCACTACCATCAAAATCGCCAATAATCTTAGTGAAGATTTGTTTCCTGTAGTTCTTCCTCAATGACCGGATGACCTCCTGGTCTACAGATTTCAGGACAGATGGTGACTTTGAGGGTAATATGACAATCTTTACATTGTCCAGGTCGCCAATGTTGTGTGCTGTGCAGTGGTCAATGAACAATAGTATTTGCCTCCCAGCCCTCCTCATGCATGCGTCAATTCCATGTACCCACTTCTGGAATATGTTAACGCTTAGTCTAGTGTATAAATCTGCCTCATACTGGACAGGAAGAGCATCCATGGTGACACCCTTAAAACACCTCGGTTTCTTTGATCTGCCAATGACTAGAAGACGCATTTTTTCAGTCCCAAAAGAGTTTGCACAGACAATGACTGTAACATATTCTCTAACCCTGTTCACAGTAGAAAGATCACGACTTTCCACCACTCGGTCAGGCATCTCTCTGAAAAATACAGCCATTTCGTCAGCCTTAAAAATGTCCATTGGGCTGTAGCTGGACAGCAGGGAGGGCAAGGTATTCAGGTACCAATTTTCCGCAGTCTGAAAGCTTGCCTCGGCCTTCTGACATCGGCTGCCAACATTGTTACGTTTCTTCCATCGGGACAGCCAGCCCGATGTTGGTTCGAATTCTACTCCCATCGCTATTGCCAAATCTCGTGCCTTCTCCATCAACATTGGTCCAGATACCGGGATACCATGCTCATGTGCAGCTGTGAACCACTGGAAGAGGGCATCCTCAATCCTAGCATCTTTGCCATCCCTTTTTCTTTTGCGGTCCTGGTTCCCACCTTTAAGCCACTCAGTCAACAAGCTCTCGCGGTTTTTTATGATGCGGCATACGCATGACACATCAATCCCAAACTCTTTTGCAAGATCCTTGCGGGCAACACCAGGGCGTGCAGACTTGGATAGCAACTCAATTTTTTTGGCTAAAGAAAGCACATTCCTTCTTAACTTGTAATCCATTGTTTTGGCAGGACTGACAGCTTTCTCACAATAGGGGAAAGAAAGATCTTAGTCTGACCTGATCCCCTTGGGCCACCATGCACAAGTTAATGATTTTATTGAACAGCTTGGTGCAGTTAGTTCAAAGAGATGGTCAAAGTATAGTGGGTGACCAGACTCCAATGCCCTAACTAAAAAACAGTGGCAATATCAAATTCAGAGATCAACACAACTCATTTTATAGGTTGAAACTCTCTATGTTTAGTTGTCATTAGCTAAAGTATTGAAGAGATGCCTACGACTTTGGATTTAAAACCAGCCCTTTAAATATTTTGGAATAACCCTCCAGTCACTAGACAGTGCATTTATAGTTTTTGAACAACCCCCTTTCAAACATCTTGTTCTAGCGCCCCGACTTCACCTTCATCCGTGAAGTTGCTTGCAAGTCTTCATTCATTACGTTTGTAGGTTGTAAACCAACTCTTTCATGACTTGACAACTCTTAGTATGGTGTGCAATAATGCTTGTACCACTGGGCAGTTGTTTAAAACTGTAACCTACTCACTGATGTACTAGTTGATTCTTCAAAGGGTACCGGCGAGTCTCTCAATGCTCGAAGTATTTAGCTAGCAATCAATACAGTCCTCTGTTGCTCAGCAGCAGCTCTTTACACGAGTCAGTAGTCCAGGATGTGTTCAGCAGATCTGTATTGGTCGCATTACAATACTGTAGCTATTGTGCAAACGGACTGAACTTAAAAGTTGCTTAAACTACAGGGCGCCTATGCACAGGGTGCAGGGCAATTTGTGAGCACATATTTAACTTGTGAGGCACTACACATCAGCATCTGATGCTTCGATGTTGCTGGTCCATTGTCTCATACCAGATGATTACACTGAAGCTTTCACTGCGTACTTTTTCTTGTTTCTAACTTCTGAGACTCAAAAGGAATATCCTTCAACGCAATTTCAACAGTCAAGCTTATCCTTCACATTTACGGCACCCGTGTGGCTCAGAATCCCTCCGAGTTCCAAGTCCTTCAACGGGGGCGCAGGGCCCAAGATAGTGGAACCTTAACATGCAATGCAGATTCGAAAGCCAACTCCCACAAGAGAGACAGATAACTGGAACCCCTCCATTTAAGCAGATCCACTAAGCAAGGCTGTTTGATAACAGTATTACATGTACGAGCAAAGTTTTTCTCGGGAAGTAGAATGAGGAGATCCTCTTCATGGTATGAGGCCTCTCAGCAATGTTAGACAAACGCCTATTCAAAAGGCAGGCAGCAGGACTCCCATAGGCTCAGGTAGTCCTTACAAAAACATGCGAGACCGCAGCGATATGGGGCCCTCAAACAAACGCAGCTAAGAGAACCCTACGAGGGATAAGCAGCTCCATCTGCAAACGCAAACAAAAAGTAATGTTCAGTCCTCTTCTCGGTGCGATCAGTTGACTGACCCAAAAGAGTCCGCAGGACACCTGAGGCATGGGGAATACCATCAACTAACAAAAGTCAGCAAAGCCCTAGGAAAGGGCCAGATCCCCTTGCAACGCCTGCCTGCAGAGGCTTAAGGCTTCAACATAGTCAAATGGCAGGACCTCGTGCTGGACAGAGGAGGACTTGAGCAGGATCACGTTCGGAAAAACAGACGGGGGTTCCGATCCTCGCCGACAGCAGACCGGAAACCCGCGATCAGCAACACCGGGCTTCACTGTGCACTCAAACGGAATGCCCCGTGCACACAAGCAAAAAATATCCGAAAATGAAAGACGGACTACACGCGTGGCCTGCCTTCTAAGGCGCAAGTGATCGGCCATCTTAGAGTGGGTCCTGGTCTGGGAGGCAAAGGGGGGATAGCAACGACACCGCGCGTCCTGCGGATCCCTCCGTAGCCGGGGAGCAGGCGCACACGATTCTAGTACTTAGCACTGGTAGCATTCAATTCTAATGATGTTTTTTCCAGAAATCTGAGGCTATGAAAAGCATCGTGCTAAGGCGACCGTGAGAAAATTATGTTTTTTATTTCTATGTCCCTGTGTCAAGCCAGTACAGCAGGCAGGTGAAACAGCTGGGCAGCGCCCGTCAACACAAGCTTACAGTTGTGTCATTGAAGCTCGCCAGGGTCTCACTAGATAGCATGTTCTTGTCACCCATTTCTGGCGAGATGTCAGTATCCGCAGGTTTGGCAGTGCCGGAAAGATTTTTTTAATCTGTTAAACAGTGTACGGTGATCTCTCGGTTGAATTGTAGGGATTTCTGAAGCAGAACCCGCCGGAAAGGGATCTCCTCCGGTACGGACACTTGTGTCAGGCGGAAGTCGGGAGTCTGCAGCGTCAGAGGGCAAGCGAGCGAACCAGAAGTGGAGTACAGCGCATGCGCACTGCGTTCTCACACCCGGAAGCGTAGCCCATCCGCCGCGGTATGCTCTGACAGCACCGGAAGTGGTGCTGCGGTCGTCCTGCGCCTGCGCGCTGGCTGTGACAGCGAGAGCGGAAGCGGGCGGCTGCTGAGCTAGGGTGGGGACCGGAGGCGGTGAAGTAACACCCGTAAAGGACAGAAAACCTGAGTTTCCCCCCAGGTCCACGTCCTCTTGCAGCCGGGACTCCTTTCCCTTCAGGGCACCTCCGAGCCTTTCCGCATCCCCCCACAGAGCGCATCTGCGAGCCCCTGCCTCACCATGATCCTGCTGGAGGTGAACAACCGCATCATCGAGGAGACCCTCGGCCTGAAGCTGGAGAGCGCGCAGGCCGGGTGAGGACAAGTGGCGGAGAGGGAGGGCCACCATGTGGGGCACACCTTGGACGGGAAGAGGGCGTGTGCACTCCTGGGAAGGAGGGCTGTTAAAGGGAGTAATGCTGCGAGGCGCTCGAGAAGTGGCCAGGGGTTAGCCCATACACACTGGTACTCTAAAGCTGGGGGTAGCAGGCTTTGTGAGGACCACTGTTCACGGATGAAGGGGTGTCTTGGTTGTAGAGATGCATTTAGATAAAAGGTTAAGCAGGATCGTGAGCCTCAACTGGCTCGTGGGTCTGTCAGTCGAAGGCCATGTTAGGTTTTTATTTGAGACGAGCACAGAGAAGAGATGCTTTTTAAAGTAGGTAGTGGTGGAAGTCTTGTTGGTAGCATGGACTAAAGCGTGCGATGGTAAAGCGCTGGGCTCGGTTGGGGCGCCCTGCTCATTTGAGTGAATGGGTGTGGTAGGAAGACACAGGTAGGACACGTTTTTTGGGCGGGGACATAGCAAATACCGGTGTAAGATTTTCATGATACCTATGAAATGCACAGGGACCAGGTGAATTGGCTATTTCAAACGAAAAGACGTCCTTCTAAGATAATTATAAAACCAAAAAAATGCTGCAAAACAGTGTTCTAACAATATTGGCTCATTCAAAATGATCCAAACAATGAAATGTCGTGCTCTTAATGGAAAGACAGAAGAAACACTGTAATCACTTCGTGGTTTCCAACTCGCCAGAAGTGACTACAGAGCTTCTTCTATAGCTGTAAAAACAAAAGAAACCACGGTGCAATGATATGCATCACCACCATTTGTGGATTCCGTCATCGGCGATATTTGCATGAAACTGCATCTTGGTTTTTATTTGGCTAGTTCCTTTACGGTGCGTAAAAATTGCGACCCTAAGCCCTGAGGAAGTTTTTTGTTGACGAAACACGTGTTTGCTGCACTTCCCATTTCTGCATTATCCATCGAATGTTATACAAGTATCCAACTGTGTATTTTTCTTGTACAACTATCTTTATGTTGCACAGCACCTAGTAATTTGACACACTGTTGGCATGATTATGGGCATCTCCTGTTTGCAGGATTCGCTTGTTTAGTTCAATGTTATTAAGTTATGTAATTTGTTTTTCCAACTTTTAAAATGGAAAACATTCTCTATGCAACCAAATAATGTAGTAAATCTTGACATTTTCTATAGCTATCAAGCATTTGGCCAATCTCGTGGAATAACTTGTGGTTGATTTGCTTGTGGTGTGCTCCAGTCTAGTATAGTATGTTATACTTGATAATTATATTGTAATTTCCATGTTTCTTTGCTGCAGCAGGAATATCATTGGTGTTGGCACCCACCTTTTATCTTTATTTGCTCATTGTTACATTCATAGGGTGGGTTGCTGCGCGTTGTTTTTGACACTGCTGCAATCTGTGATTGTTTGTATTTCAAGTCCTGATGATGATTCCTCATGAATTGTGGATCGAAACGCCCTCGACTTAAGTGCAGATACCCGTTGAAATATGATGATTTGTGAAATGAATACAAATATCAAACAACCCTCATTACTTTCCCTTAAGCACCGAGCACATTTTTCACCCGACTGTCACTTCATATATATGCACGTTGTTTTGTAACTTTTGATTATTAAAACAGTGCAACATATATTTTCTGTGTAAGTGATTGAGTAATTATCTTCTTGGGTACCATTGTTAATTTGAAATAGTACTTGTGCAAGAGCATGTGTAAGAGGGCATCTTGAATTGGCTGAAGAAGGGTCGACGCATTGTAAGCACACAATAAGAACACATACGTACTTTGGAGTAGGGAAGTGGGATCATACCCAGTAGTAATTAAATATGGCTTTGAAACAGTTCCCCACCGGGCTGTGCTCTTGCCCTTTATTGGCAAAACACTGATCAGTTTAGTAACAGTTGTCGTAAATGGCAAGTAATCAATGTAGTAGTACATGCCAGCGATCCCGTCAC
This sequence comes from Pleurodeles waltl, assembly GCF_031143425.1. Taxonomy (NCBI): domain Eukaryota; kingdom Metazoa; phylum Chordata; class Amphibia; order Caudata; family Salamandridae; genus Pleurodeles; species Pleurodeles waltl. The sequence continues at coordinate 170,894,104 of NC_090441.1, forward strand.
TGTTTACATTTAATCTTGCGTTCCCTAAGGGTACATGGTTTTTTTTTTGTGCGGTTTTGCTTCCGTACTTTTTTTATGCACCGTGACTGTATATGCCATGTCGTAAGCTGCTTTAACTCTGGGTGTCTGTCTCATTTTAGGGTGTGAGCAAGTGTTCGTGAAGTGGCACAATTTTGAGGTAGTGCTAGATTCCCACAATGCCTGACAGTGGATCATAACACTGGTGTTCACATTACATGTTTATCTAATCCCTGATCTCTTTGCAGAGCACACAGAGTGATCGTAATATTTGTGCCAAGTGTAATTAGCATTTTGTGAAAAAGTGTAACTGAGCTATACACACTTGCTAAAATATTGACAGAACCAAAGAAAATGTTTTGTTTTCAGATGTGGCTAGAGAAAGGAAGAGTGTATGTGTGGGAAAGGAGGGCCTGGTGAAGAGAAGGTGACATGAGAAATTAAATATAGAAGGACAGAGTGAAAAGGAATGACATCTGAGATGCAGAAAGTTCATTCCAGAAAGGTGCCAGGACATAGGTGATTGAGACTCTAAGCCTTAATATTTAACTCAAGCTTATATGAATTTAAACATTTTGAACTCTAATCTTTACCAACAATGTTATTGTTAGTTGTTTATCTGATATTGCTCACAAACATTGGCAAAGCCAGTACATTTTGCTTGCTTTAACTGTATGTTTTTGTTGTGTAGTATGTATGGATGCAATAACAGAAATCTCTCAGAAAGGCACCCAAAAATGTGTTGGATGGCATCCGGTGTTAAGCACAGGATTATTGTTCAATTACATACATAGGTCATCATTCTTGGAAAGGATTCCTAGTTATGCTTCTTTGACCCCCCACTCCATCCTTTTCATCCCAGTTAAAGCAGTGGATGGGAGGGGTATGACCCGAGCATTGAGGTTTGTCATGGAGAACACACATAAACAAGTGGTGTTTCGATATCTCGGGTAAGATTGTAATGAGGGACACATGGATAATATCAATGTCAAAAGTTTTATCTTTGAGAGCGTATTATAATGACAATACTGTCACCGGAAGGGGCTTGTTGTGTTGAGATATTGTATTGTAATCGTATTTATATAGCGCTTACTACCCCTGACGAGGCGTCGAAGTGCTTTTCGCTGAGTAGCATGCTACTCTGGAACCCAACAAGAATTAGTGATGGGTTAGTATTGGGAAATAATGAGTACAGTTTTAGTAGTATTATGAGTTAATTTGAGCCACGGATATGAGAGTTTGTTAGATTGACTGGAGTAATGGAGGGGTGGAGGAGGAAAGAAATCCAGAAGTGTTAATTGGGAGTATATCCTTCATTTACTCAACCCAAAGGCTTGGGATGAGTAAAGGGTGATGGAGGAGGGAAGAGTATGTGGAAGGGTTAGGGAGAGCATTGTAGCAGGGTGAGATAAATGCAGGATAATTTAGTAGGGTTGTGTGGGAGGTCACGGTAGTAGAGTGAGGTTTGGTGAGTTAGATGTGGAAGCGGAGGGAAGAGCTTAGGTAGTTATTTAGGAGATTAAAAGTAGTAGAAAGGATTTGGGATGAGTCAGAGTGAGAATGGAGCATAGTTTGATAGAGACATGACATATGATAATGGGTAGATAAGTGTGATAAGATGAGAGCAGGAGTTCATAGATATCTAGTATAATAACCCACCCAGGAGCCATGCAATGACCCACGAACATGCCAAGCACAGAAACATATACACATACATACATACATACATACATACATATATATACATACATACATACAAACACACATGAATACACACACATATATGCACATACAATTCACAATTAGAACCATGGGTAAAATATACTTAGTCAAACAGGTTTAAAGAGTGTGTGTATTTTATTATGACATAGTAGCGATACATATTTTCTAAAGAACTATACATAACTAGAAATATACACATAATCTGAATAAAATATTTATCAACATAGGCCTATGCAGTCAATAGTTGTTTGAATATGGTGTATTGATGCTGAAAGAGGGGTAATTTGTTTAGATTGACAGTAATACCCAAATCTTTTCCATTTGTTGTCATAGCACTGCCTGGTAGTGGGTTTTCTTGCTTGTTTAATTACTTCCATACATTCAGTTGGTAGTTGTAGATACCCAAATTCTATGACTTCAGGAGCCAAATCGCTAGATTGAGTATGTTGGGATTTGGATGCCTGATCTGTTGTTTGTTTCGTGTTAACAGATCTGGTCTTGTGTACCAGGGTTGACGTGCCCAAGTTGGTGCTATGATTATCAGTTTGAGCTTTGTAAGGAAATGCCTCCTTGGCATGGCCACCCCCGACTCCCCACCCCGCTGACGCCAAGTCATGATTTGAAAGTGTGCTGGGGCCCCGCCCAGATATCTTGAGATTGTGGTGTCAGAGTCTGTTTGTTGAACCTTATTTTGTCAGTTTGAAGGTGGGAGGATGTGACATTGTTTTTCCTGAGAAATCATTGATAGTCTGGAATGAGAATTTCCTGGAAGGTGAATTTAGAAGTTTTTCATGCTTAGAGTGTTAGTTTTACCTCTGCATTAAGTAGGGTAACGTTTAGTTGGGTGGGTTGGATAATCTCAAATTTTTGTATAACTAGAGGTTGTAATCTGTGACATTTTACACCAGGAAACGTGGCAGGTAGAGCCTTTCCCAAAACAAAGTACATCCTATGATAGGCCTGATCAGGTCAGTGAACTGTGATGCCACTGCGTAGCTCCAGTAAGTGAAGCCCGTCTGTCTCTGAACCCTGGTCAGTAGTTTGAGGCCCTCCTCCACCCGCAGGCTCTACCTGCGCCTCATCCCTGGTGTCTAGTTTGAGAGCTCTGCTCTTCTGCTGGGCTGCCCTCTACCCCTTTTCTCTTTTCCCCATCCTTTCTCCTCAGAGTGTGCTGTTTTTATTGTGCCTTTCGCTTTCTGCGCTTTCCTCTATCTTTTCCCTTGTTTTTACTATCATTCCTCTCATTCTCACTTCTCTCTCTCCCTGCCGCTGGTGCCCCTGCGGCCCGCCCCCCTTTTTGCGTGCCGTTTTCCGCTCCCAGCTGACCTCTCCTCCCCCATCCCTACCTAATGGCAGGTATCGCCATTGTCCACAAGAGTCCCTGCGCCTCCCCACCAGCACCTAAGACTCCACAACCAACATGGAACTCCTCCACTTCTAGATTGGAACCAACCCTAACACCACTCTGCGGGGCACCCTCATCTACAGGCTGCCGGGCCCCTTCCCCCATTCTGCGACACCATCGCTGACCTCGCCGCCACCCATGCGTTTGCTTCCAAGGACTACATACTCAGTGGGGACCTAAACTTCCACCTGGAGAACCCCAATGACAACAACTCCACAACGCTGCTCGAAAACCTCGCCAATCTTGGACAAAAGCAACTTATTACCTTGCCCACCCACTCTGCCGGACATACACTCGACCCTCATCTTTACCACCAGCAACCACATCTCCATTAGCCACATCACCGAACTCCAATGGACTGATCACCACTGTATCCACTTCACCATCAGCAAATCCCCCGACCGACACATCGCTCACCTACCTCCCTGCAGGAGCTGGAACAAGATCACCAAGGACCAGCTACTCACCAACCTCAACAACTAACCCTGCAAACCTGCCCCCGATGACCTCAACACTAACACAGCTGCCCGGGACCTCATCAACTGGATCTTAGACTGCGCCAACACGTTAGCCCCCATCAACACAAACCCTCCAACAGACGCACATCAATGAAAGCCAGTTGGTTCACCCCCACCCTCAAGGAGTCCAAACAAAACTGAAGACTCCTCAAAAGAAAATAGCGCACAGACAAGACGCTCACCAACGACAAAGCCTTAAAAAAAGCCATAAACACACACCACCAACTTATCAGGACCACCAAGAGAAACGCCTTCCAGGAACGCATCATCAACAACGCACACAACAGCAAGGAGCTCTTCGCGATCATCAGCAAACTGACCAACCCCAGAGCGAACTCCACGGACAGCCCCCACTCACAAGAATTCTGCAACAACATCTCCACCTACTTCCACTGCAAGATAGCAGATATCTACGACAGCTTCCCAGCTCAGGACCATCCCACGCCCACCACAGTCATATCCACCACTGAAGCTCCTCCAAACCTCCACCACCCTTTCTGCTGGGCCAACATCTCCGACGACGAAACCCTCAACATCATGAACTCCATTCACTCTGGCTCTCCCTCCGATCCCTGCTCCCACCACATCTTCAACAAAGCAATCAGCACCATCGCACCCAAACTCTGGCCCATCATCAACCACTCCTTCAAAACCGCCACCTTCCCAGAAATCTGTAAACACGCCGAAATCAAGCCCTTAATGAAGAAACCCACTGCAGACCCAGACCTCAAGAACATCAGGCCCATCTCTCTACTCACCTTCCCAGCTAAAGTCATTGAAATGGCTGTCAACAGACAATTCACCAAACACATCAAACTCAACAACATCCTGGACCCCTCACAGTCAGGCTTCCTGAGCAACCAGAGCTCCGGGACCCCTCCCCCCTCACAGCCACAGACGACATTCGCATCCTCCTAGACAGGGGTGAGACCGCAGCTCTCATCCTCCTTGACCTGTCCGCCACCTTCAACACCATCTCCCACCGAACTCTACGGACTCGTCTCCATGACACTGGCATCCGAGACAAGGCTCTAGAATGGATCACCTCCTTCCTCTCCGACAGGATCCAAAAAGTCCAACTCTCCTTCCCCGCCCCCCCCCCCCCCCCCCCCCCTTCAGAGGCCACCAAGATCATCTGCCTGTCTCATCAAGAAATCCCACAAACACAGCCCCACCTCCGCCCTACTGAGAGACCTGCACTGGCTCCCAATAGACAAGAGAATTACATTCAAACTTCATGCACGCACGCATACAAAGCTCTCCACAACGCCGGACCAGAATACCTCAACCAGAGACTCCACTTCTACACGCCCACCAGGCAGCTCCGGTCCGCCGACCTCACCTCCGACCCACGTGGCCACAGCCGTAGGAAGGTCCTTCTCCCACCATGCCTCCAAGACCTGGAACTCCCTTCCCATCCACCTCAGAAGATTTCCCACTCTATCGCGATTCAGAAAAGAGATCAAAACTTGGCTCTTCACCTGATCCCCTCTGTTCTTCGATGACCACTCACTTACTGTCCCTGCCACCCCCCCCGCCCCCCGCCTTGAGACCCTAGCAGGTGACTAGCCGTGCTTTACAAGTATACTGATTGATTGATTGTTAAGGTCATGAATTGGATAAGGGTCTTTCAAGCAGTGTTGATATGAGTGGTTACTTCGAGAATAAGTTTTCTGGTATTGTGCCTTTGTCCAGGTATAATGGGCTAGATAGAGTATTTGTCCCTGGAGATTAAGGCTTTCATCTGTTGTTTTCTTTGTTTCTGTAGCACATAGTCCTTGCTGCTATATCCCCGAATAAAGCATGCTGGATCCATTGGACACATGTGAACTGCTGATTTTCCGCGTTATGCATTCCTTCCAGTTCTCCTGCTACTTACTATATGTGGGCTTTATTGTCATACTCATTTGGTTGCATCTTATTCGTCGTCTTGTGTGGCCTTTCCTTTGTCTTCTTGTGTTTGTTGTTCCCCTGGATCGTGGATACATTACTTGTCTTAACACTGCTCGTTTGCCATGCATTACCTTTTTCTTTTTGTTTAAGCACCCTACAAGAGTCCATGTGTTCCCCTCTGGTGTCCCTTGTGTATTTCTCAAACCTCCTCACCATAGTCTGTCTCCCAAGTGCTTCTCCCTGCCAGCCTCACGTTCCCCTTTCTTGTCCATTTTGCTGTTCTCCCACCCGTTGCCACCATCTTGCTTGCACCTCGGATTGGTAACTAAAAAGAAAAAAGTAGATGCATCATTTTATAGGCATGCAATTGCAAAATGACGCGACAAGCCATATAGAAGGATTTTTAAAAATTAATTAGCCATGCTGAATCTGCGCAAATTGGATAAAACCATTGGCAAAGCCATTCTGTCACCAAAGTGAGACCTATTGGCTTTGTCAATGCTTATTTTGTATTTAGTTACTTTACCAAATTAGATGGGCCCCAGAGTTGTTCTTATCTAGTGCGAATGTATATTATTTTTTTAGTTCTTTTTGTTTCTGTACAGCTTTTTTGTGAAAAGGAAACACTGCTCTCGATACCTTAGCTCCACAGCAGGGATGCCAATTATAAAAGCTGACAGTTGAAGAGTGCGTGGGAAGGGTTTCTTGCTGAGTGATGGAAAATAAGGAAATCAGCGGTTTAATATATTTGTCACTTGAGTGAATTCCTTGATATTTTGGGGGGTAAACGTTTCTTTCTTTTCATTTTCATGCCACGCGGTTAAATCCACAGCGTAGGTGAAGGCAGCCAGAGTCTGCAAAGTCCGAACAGGTTAGGGCAATGTAAGGAGGACCAATCAAGCCACACAGTACACGAGTAGCGAACGAGAGATAAGTGTCTGGCATTAACAATGTCCGCCAACTGGGCGGACGGAGCGCGGAAGAAATGGGCTCTCTAAGGGTGCACTGTCCCCCCGCCCCCCGTGAACCCTCCCTGGGGTGGGGAAGCCGTTCCTCCTGCAACACCCCTAGGGGGGCGTCACCCTCGCTTTCTGGCCCCTTCTGAGTACCCACGGGGCCTTACACGCCTTTCTCACAGTGCCGTAGTTTTAAAATAGAAACCTGTAAGAGAAAAGGGAAGGGGCAAAAATCTCACGTTTTCAATGCACGCTCACGCAGTTCTGCGCAAAATGTAATTATCGAAACAAAAGAAGCATTAACTCCTACATTTAATTGTGATACGAAGTCAAACGAAGCGTGGCACTAGGACCCTTTCTTCCACACAGTGAGCTTTGAATCTTTTTCAGGCTCCCCGACTCAGATTTTCCACTGCATTTTTGGAACCATTGTTAATGTGTATGTGGCATAGCGTACATGTCAGACGTAGTGGAGTGTCTTCTAACCGCTGCACAATTAGAAGTTGCCCACAGTTCATACGTCCAGGGCATCGATCATATCACTGGACTTCACCGTCTATATATCACGTTTTCTGGGGCTGGGTTAATAACTGCAGTTTTCGGTTTCAAGCTCTCCCCTGTGTAATGTATGTTTACTGTCCGCCAATGTAAACCACTGCTGCATTTTTCTCCGAGTAGACGCATTCCACTCTGATGTCGGTCTGTTTCTTAAATGAATAATGCCTGCAGCCTTCTTCCTTCCTCCCTCCCCGCCCCCATCAGGGAGGAAGTACTGCTTCTGCTTTTTTTTTAACACGTGTGGCTCAAGCTCATACTTGTTGAGGAACTCGACAGGAATGTGAACCTGCAGATGTGCACGACCATGTGTCTCTTTGGTGATTAAACTGGGGTTGTTCTCGCCTTTACTTTGTTACGAGCTGAGCGGCGTACCGTTAAGATTTATCACTTTTTAAATCTGTACACTGAGCTTCTTTTCTGCATTTAGGAAGCATATCTATTAACACGAGCTATCATGTACGTTACAGAATAAGCCATTCATTTATAGAGTGATCATCAGACGTGTTAACACTTGCCTGTGTAGTTGGGTTTTCACTTTTGCTGATTCAAGTGTAGAACTGAGACTCGTGGGCCTTTGAATCCATCGTGCGCTTCTCAAATATGAGCCTCTGACAAAAGTATGGTAGGTGCATCGATGACTTAACATCAGTCTTTTGAATTATTCAGATGTGGGGTTTCTCTCTCTCTTTTAAAAGATAAAACAATAAGGCTGACACATCACACAATTAGTATGTTCTCATGGGATGTTATACATCTGAAAGTGCAGAATGACACATAATAACTCTTTAGAATGGCATAAAATATCTGGGATCTAATTTATATGGATACCCCGCAATTCAAGGACAGAAAACAATATATGGCAGTGCAAACATTAAAAAGAAAGGTCACTCCTCAGGGGGTAACTAATTACTATATTGTATGTCCACAAGAATGCATGGAGTTATTTATTTTTTTGCGCCTGGCTTCAAGTATTGTTACCAGTTCTTTATAATATATAGGATAGGCTCAGGTGGCCCCACCCACAGGACTATTACTCGCACCCCATGCTGTTGCGTGAATCATTCCACCTTCTTAAAGTGCTTCAGTCAGAATGCATGAGCAATTATTTTATCGATCTGAAAAATACAGGTTCGATGGCATCTGTCGCTGTAGATACGCATGTTCTGCAATAGCTCGCCATCTGGTGTTGGGCCGGAGTGTTACAAGTTGTTTTTCTTTGAAGAAGTCTTTCGAGTCACGGGACCGAGTGACTCCTCCTTTTGTCTCCATTGCGCATGGGCGTCGACTCCATCTTCGATTGTTTTTTTTCCGCCATCGGGTTCGGACGTGTTCCTGTCGCTCCGAGTTTCGGAACGGAAAATTAGCTAATTTCGGAAGATTTTCGTCGGTATTGTTGCGTTCGGGATCGGCGTACTTAGATTCCACACCGCATCGAAGATCGAAGAGCTCCGGTGCCCTTCGGGGTAGTTTTTTCGATCCTCCGTCGGGGCCTGGTCGGCCCGACCGCGTGCTGAAGAACGCCGATGGAACGGACCCCGTTCCGTTTCTGCCCCAAATGCCACAATAAATACCCCTACACAGACCAACACTTGGTCTGCAACCTGTGCCTGTCACCTGAGCACAGCGAAGACACCTGCGAGGCCTGTCGTGCGTTCCGGTCCCGAAAAACACTCCGAGACCGTCGAGCCAGAAGACTTCAGATGGCGTCCGCTCCGACAGCCCAACGGGAGTTAGAGGAACAAGAAGAGGAAGGTACCTTCTCGATCCAAGACTCAGACTCCGAAGGTTTCGACGATACACAAACCGTGAGTAAGACGTCGAAATCCACTCAGAGGAACATTTACAAGGCCCAGGGGACGCCACTGCCACCAGGCCATGGCTCGACCCATAAATTCGGTGACCGACCGTCGGCACCGAAAAAGGCCCAAACAGTGCCGAGATCGTCCGACTCCGGTCGAGACACCGGCACGCAGCCTTCTCGGGACCGAGAAAGTGCTGGAGACAAGCCTCGACACCGAGATGCCGGTGTGGACACGGCTCGACGCCGAGACAGCGGCACCGAAACAGATCGACGCCGAGAGGTTTCGGCCCCGAAAAGGAAAAAAGTCACCTCGGAGCCGAAAAAACACGCAGACAAAGTTTCGATGCCGAAACAGACTGCAAGCGACCCAGCTTCAGGCTCTTATACAGAAGAGCACTCGCTAACCTCCCAAATGCAGAAGCATAGGTTTGAGGAAGAGCTACAAGCAACTGATGTGGACCATACGCAAAAGCGTATCTTCATTCAGCAGGGGACAGGAAAAATAAGCACCCTTCCCCCCATTAGGAGAAAGAGAAGGTTGGAGTTCCAGACGGAACAAACACCACAACCAAAAGTGGTGAAAAGAGTTACACCACCACCCTCTCCTCCGCCCGTGATTAACGTTTCACCAGCACAAACTCCATCACACTCCCCAGCTCACACCACCATGAGCCAGGGTGACCAAGATCAGGACGCATGGGACCTATACGACGCCCCAGTGTCAGATAACAGTCCGGAGGCATACCCTACAAAGCCATCTCCACCAGAGGACAGCACTGCGTATTCTCAAGTGGTGGCTAGAGCAGCACAATTTCACCACGTAAGCCTCCACTCAGAACAGGTCGAGGATGATTTCTTATTCAACACACTCTCCTCCACCCACAGCTCATACCAAAGCCTGCCTATGCTCCCTGGTATGCTCCGGCACGCAAAAGACATCTTTAAGGAGCCGGTCAAAAGTAGGGCAATCACACCAAGGGTGGAAAAAAAGTATAAGCCGCCTCCTACGGACCCGGTTTTCATCACTACACAGCTGCCACCAGACTCTGTCGTTGTAGGAGCAGCTAGGAAAAGGGCCAACTCTCACACATCTGGAGATGCACCACCCCCAGATAAAGAAAGCCGCAAGTTCGATGCAGCTGGTAAAAGAGTCGCAGCACAAGCTGCAAACCAGTGGCGCATCGCGAACTCCCAGGCACTACTTGCGCGCTATGACAGAGCCCACTGGGACGAGATGCAACATCTCATTGAACATCTGCCCAAGGACTTACAAAATAGGGCAAAACAAGTGGTTGAGGAGGGACAGACCATCTCCAACAACCAGATACGCTCCTCCATGGACGCTGCAGATACAGCTGCACGGACAATTAATACATCTGTAACTATCAGAAGGCATGCATGGCTCCGAACGTCTGGATTTAAACCAGAGATTCAACAAGCAGTTCTCAATATGCCTTTTAATGAAAAAGAACTGTTCGGTCCAGAAGTGGACACAGCGATTGAGAAACTCAAAAAAGATACGGACACTGCCAAAGCCATGGGCGCACTCTACTCCCCGCAGAGCAGAGGGAATTACAGCACATTCCGTAAAACGCCCTTTCGAGGGGGGTTTCGGGGTCAAAGCACACAAGCCAGCACCTCACAAGCCACACCGTCCAGTTACCAAGGACAGTATAGAGGAGGTTTTCGGGGACAATATAGAGGAGGGCAATTCCCTAGAAATAGAGGAAGATTTCAAAGCCCCAAAACCCCTACTACTAAACAGTGACTCACATGTCACTCACCCCCTCCACACAACACCAGTGGGGGGAAGAATAGGTCATTATTACAAAGCTTGGGAGAAAATCACTACAGACACTTGGGTTCTAGCAATTATCCAACATGGTTATTGCATAGAATTTCTACAATTCCCTCCAAACATACCACCAAAAGCACAAAATTTAACAACACACCATTCCAATCTCCTGGAGATAGAAGTGCAGGCACTATTGCAAAAGAATGCAATCGAATTAGTGCCAAACACACAAATAAACACAGGAGTTTACTCACTGTACTTTCTAATACCAAAGAAGGACAAAACACTGAGACCAATCCTAGACCTCAGAGTAGTGAACACTTTCATCAAATCAGACCACTTCCACATGGTCACACTACAAGAAGTATTGCCATTGCTAAAACTACACGACTACATGGCAACTTTAGACCTCAAGGATGCTTATTTCCATATACCAATACACCCATCGCACAGGAAATACCTAAGGTTTGTATTCAAAGGAATACATTACCAATTCAAGGTACTGCCTTTCGGATTAACAACCGCACCAAGAGTCTTTACCAAATGTCTAGCGGTAGTCGCTGCACACATAAGAAGGCAGCAAATACATGTGTTCCCATATTTGGACGACTGGCTAATCAAGGCCCATTCGTTCATACAGTGCTCAAATCACACAAATCAGATCATACAAACCCTCTTCAAACTCGGGTTCACCGTCAACTTTACAAAATCCAACATTCTGCCGCGCAAGGTACAACAATACCTAGGAGCCATAATAGACACATCAAAGGGAGTAGCCACTCCAAGTCCACAAAGAATTCTAAATTTCAACACCATCATACAACGCATGTATCCAACACAAAAGATACAGGCAAAGATGGTATTACAACTCCTAGGCATGATGTCTTCATGCATAGCCATTGTCCCAAACGCAAGACTGCACATGAGGCCCTTACAACAATGCCTAGCATCACAGTGGTCTCAAGCACAGGGTCACCTTCTAGATCTGGTGTTAATAGACCGCCAAACTTACCTCTCGCTTCTCTGGTGGAACAACATAAATTTAAACAAGGGGCGGCCTTTCCAAGACCCAGTGCCACAATACGTAATAACAACAGATGCTTCCATGACAGGGTGGGGAGCACACCTCGATCAACACAGCATACAAGGACAATGGAACGTACATCAAACAAAACTGCATATCAATCACCTAGAACTTCTAGCAGTTTTTCAAGCACTAAAAGCCTTCCAACCAATAATAGTTCACAAATACATTCTCGTCAAAACAGACAACATGACAACAATGTATTATCTAAACAAGCAGGGGGGGACGCACTCCACGCAGTTAAGCCTGCTAGCACAAAAAATTTGGCATTGGGCAATTCACAACCAAATTCGCCTAATAGCACAGTTTATACCAGGGATCCAAAATCAACTCGCAGACAATCTCTCTCGAGATCATCAACAGGTCCACGAATGGGAAATTCACCCCCAAATTCTGAACACTTATTTCAAACTCTGGGGAACACCTCAGATAGACTTGTTTGCGACAAGGGAGAACGCAAAATGCCAAAACTTCGCATCCAGATACCCACACAAACAATCCCAAGGCAATGCCCTATGGATGAACTGGTCAGGGATATTTGCTTACGCTTTTCCTCCTCTCCCTCTCCTTCCTTACCTGGTAAACAAACTCAGTCAAAGCAAACTCAAACTCATATTGATAGCACCAACTTGGGCAAGGCAACCCTGGTACACAACGCTGCTAGACCTATCAGTGGTACCCTGCATCAAATTGCCCAACAGGCCAGATCTGTTGACACAGCACAACCAAAAGATCAGACACCCAGATCCAGCATCGCTGAATCTAGCAATCTGGCTCCTGAAATCCTAGAATTCGGGCACTTACAACTTACCCAAGAATGTATGGAAGTCATAAAACAAGCCAGAAGGCCATCCACCAGGCACTGTTATGCAAGTAAATGGAAGAGGTTTGTTTGCTACTGCCATATTAATCAAATACAACCATTACACACAACTCCAGAACATGTAGTGGGTTACTTGCTTCACTTACAAAAATCTAACCTAGCTTTCTCTTCCATTAAAATACACCTTGCAGCAATATCTGCATACCTGCAGACTACCTATTCAACTTCCCTATATAAGATACCAGTCATTAAAGCATTCATGGAGGGCCTTAGGAGAATTATACCACCAAGAACACTACCTGTTCCTTCATGGAACCTAAATGTTGTCCTAACTAGACTTATGGGTCCACCTTTTGAACCCATGCACTCCTGCGACATACAGTTCCTAACCTGGAAGGTGGCATTTCTCATCGCCATTACTTCCCTAAGAAGAGTAAGCGAGATTCAGGCGTTTACAATACAGGAACCTTTTATACAACTACACAAAAATAAAGTCGTCCTAAGGACCAATCCTAAATTTTTGCCAAAGGTTATTTCACCGTTCCATCTAAATCAAACAGTGGAACTTCCAGTGTTCTTTCCACAGCCAGATACCGTAGCTGAAAGGGCGCTACATACATTAGATGTCAAAAGAGCATTGATGTATTACATTGACAGAACAAAAAACATCAGAAAGACTAAACAACTCTTTATTGCATTTCAAAAACCTCATGCAGGAAACCCAATTTCAAAACAAGGTATAGCCAGATGGATAGTTAAATGCATCCAAATCTGCTACCTTAAAGCTAAACGACAGCTGCCCATTACACCAAGGGCACACTCAACCAGAAAGAAAGGTGCTACCATGGCCTTTCTAGGAAACATCCCAATGCAAGAAATATGTAAGGCAGCCACATGGTCTACGCCTCACACATTCACCAAGCACTACTGTGTAGACGTGTTATCCGCACAACATGCCACAGTAGGTCAAGCTGTATTAAGAACATTATTTCAGACTACTTCCACTCCTACAGGCTGATCCACCGCTTTTGGGGAAATAACTGCTTACTAGTCTATGCAGAACATGCATATCTACAGCGACAGATGCCATCGAACTGAAAATGTCACTTACCCAGTGTACATCTGTTCGTGGCATCAGTCGCAGTAGATTCGCATGTGCCCACCCGCCTCCCCGGGAGCCTGTAGCAGTTTAGAAGTTACCTTCAATTATTTATATATGTATCATCTCAACCTTAAATAGGTGCATACTTAGTCACTCCATTGCATGGGCACTATTACTACAATTCAACTCCTACCTCACCCTCTGCGGGGAAAAACAATCGAAGATGGAGTCGACGCCCATGCGCAATGGAGACAAAAGGAGGAGTCACTCGGTCCCGTGACTCGAAAGACTTCTTCGAAGAAAAACAACTTGTAACACTCCGGCCCAACACCAGATGGCGAGCTATTGCAGAACATGCGAATCTACTGCGACTGATGCCACGAACAGATGTACACTGGGTAAGTGACATTTTCATTACTCATCACCTGTTTGCTATATTCGATTCTCAACACCACAATTGATGGACAAAGTTATGCACATCCTTTTTTGTTTATATCATTGAACTGAACTGAGATACGTTGGTATATTCCTTATAGTGCATGGTCCTGATAAGTGTCAATATTTTAGCGCGTGCCGAAACATGTTGATGCGTTACTTATGACATGAAGAGTAAAACAGTATCTTTTTAGCTGATTAATAGGAATACATGTTGTAGGCGGGCATACACAGTGTAGCTATAGCACAGCAGATGAATAGGAGTGCTTCCCCGAGTGTTGGATAGGGCGCCATATAACGAATCATGCCACACTCTGTGGGCAAGGGGTTCAAGCACCTATGATGTGATGCCATAAGGAAAGTAGTACAATAGCATACAGTGTCTCCCATCAACATATCTAGTAACGTTTTTTGCTATGATACCTGTTTGTCTTAAGTGTAGTGGATGTACATTTGGGGGGCTACAAAGAGCTTCATTAACTTATATCCTTTAATTTCCCTTTTAGAGTGATGAAATAGTCTGAGAAGAGTACCAGTTCTAGCCCTACATATGTCTTAAATCTTCAGTTTCACAACAAATGTTTTTTATTGCAACCAATAAACACTGGGTTCCCGATAGATGATAGAGAAAGGCATTTCTCAATAGCAGAAGAAGCACAGCTTTTTGTTTAATTTAATTTCTAGTTGCTGTCCACTTTAGATGTTGGACGTTTTTGAAGGGGCTTTTTAATCCTTCTGTTCCTGATCACGTTGCTTTTGAATAAAATGTCCATAAATGTCTCATAATCAACAACGTTTTCAATATTATTATTATTATTAGCATTGTTTACTGTGGAGGAGATGTAGTTAGCCTCAGGTGTGTCAGGGCACCGCCGTAAAGGGAAAAAAAAAACATTTTCAATGTAGGGCAAAATAAGTGCAACAGAAATATGAGTCGTGGTGTGCAGTGCATATAACGTTGCAGGCATTATTGATAACCTGTTCAAACATATAGGGGGTCATTACAACCCTGGCGGCCGGCGGTATGTTGGCGGTAACACCGCCAACAGGCTGGCGGTGTTCCGCCAGCAATTATGACCGTGGCGGAATTGCCACGGCCATACCGCCGGCCCCTCCACTTTCCCGCCAGGATTCCGCCTGGCGGTCATAATCCCCAGGGCAGCGGTGCCAGCACCGCTGCCATGGGGATTATGAGTCCCCGACTGCCGGCCTGTCCATGACGGTACACACCGCCATGGAAAGGCTGGCGGTAAGGGGACTTGGGGTGCCCTTGGGGGCCCCTGCACTGCCCATGCACTTGGCATGGGCAGTGCAGGGGCCCCCAGGCATAGCCCCGTCGCGCATTTCACTGTCCGAATTTCGGGCAGTGAAATGCACGACGGGTGCTACTGCACCCGCTGCACATCAGCATTGCCGCCGGCTCTGTTACGAGCCGGCTGCAATGTTGATGTGACATTTCCGCTGGACCAGCGGACGGTAATACTGTTACCGTCCACTGGCCCAGCGGAAATGTCATAATAGGGAGACAGAAATACCGCTGGCAATGGCGGTATTCTGTCTCCCGCGGCCTCGGCGGTCTTGTGAAAAGACCGCAGAGGTTCTAATGACCCCCATAATGTTTTACAGGATGTAGAAACAGGTGTAAGGGCCATCATGTCTTTGTAGAGGACAAGAAATTACCACCAAAGATTTATACAACATTTAAGTTCAAGATTCTTGTAAGTTTGTCAGTATTCATGAAATAATGATCTTCAATTCAAGTTTACTAGTCACTGGTGCGCGCAGAGCATACATGAGATTGTGCATTGTATGACCGCATCCTGATTAAACCCAGAGCCCTGTCAAAGTGTTCCTGCTATCCTTTTCACTTCGATTTGCACTTTGGAAGCCTCCTTAGAACTTGTCACCATTTGGCGTGCATGTTCGTGCAATTAAAATTTGGAGACATATGAAATGATGGTATGTTGCCATATACAGTCTATAAACCATCTAAACTCCCTACAATCTTAATCTAGAGTGCGTTCTAAAACTATCATTCTAAAAGAATATTAAGCACCAACCCATTTGAGAAAATACAATACCAGATTATAACAGCATCCTAATTGAAACTGCACATCCGCCGCATATCCACAGCTCTTAAACGACTGATACCAGGACAGCTGATAACAGAAAAACATTTTCTAGCATCTGTTGTTCAAAAGTTATATACATTAGTGGATGTTGCTGTCAAAAACTGATAAAGAGGCCTATTTTTGTGGTGATACCAGATAATCATTTTAATTCATGGTGAGGAAAATTTCAGTGTAGAAGGTCTGGAGCGTGTGGGATGCCCCACTCAGCATTATGAAATACAAGTAGTATTATCCAAGATTGCTGAAATAATCTGCAAAGAGGTGAGGTTTGTATTCAACCCCACCCACAAAGTTTTCAGTGGCTTCATCCGTCCATGTATACACATATATGCTCACACACATGAACATCAGTACATTATTTTGCCAGAAAGTAAAAGAAAGAAGCACCCCAAGATTTCTGCCGATGCCTTCATGTTAACACATCGACAATCCTTTGTAATTTTGTTTTTAATAAACTTTGCACCATTGTAAAGCAAATTAGCTCTGGCAAAGTCAATAGCTCAGCGCCTGGGTATTAAATGTGAAATATTGCATGACCAATGGGTTATGATGTTTCCTTTAAACTAAGCAAGACAACAGTTACAAAGTCAATAGGGCATGCCTTTTGGACTGGGTGAATTTGACAATATTTTTGTCAGTGTTGGGTCATAAAGGCAAAAACAACGAACACAAGCACAATTGCTTGAAAGCATGTAGGTGTCACAAAGATGTTGCCTAGTGTGATGACGTGTGCGTATGCATGACTTGGTCGGAATTTTTATTTTTTTTAATTTTTTTTTATTATTCACCCTTCCAAGATGGTGCAAGCCGATTGAAGTCGCAAATTAAAACAAATAATAATAATAATAAATGAGCTTGAAAACCCTTTTAAAATAAAAAAAAAGGAGCAGCCTGTTTGCAAATAGTGGCCAGCCTCTAAAACGTTTCCCTGAGGACCACCACAGGGAGGTGGGGTGAATAAAAACAACAAACACCAAAAAGACGAGATTAGGAGATCAGTGGACAAACTGGGGGTTTTGGGAATGAGCAAGCTACATGGGGCACATCACAGCGGTGTTAGAGGGCGGAGTGATCGCATGAGAGAAACAATAAAACACATGCCCTCATTGAGTATTGAAAGAAAAAGAAAAAAATAGTTCTCTGGACGTGATCAGTGGAAGTACAGGTATTCCAATCGAAAATATTATAAAGAAACTGTGCTCTGGAGATGGGACAGCCATAAGAAGATGAAGGGAAGCCACTGAATAAGAACCAGGCAAATGTATGACAAGAAATCCAATCAGTGATAAGTACTGGACTGGCGCTAAGCCCACAGAAAGATTTTGGTACTGTCAACCAAAGGTCCTTAGGCAGCAGAAGCTAAAAGCTGTTTGTAGTCGAGATTTAAAATGGCAGTCCTGCCTTACCTTAAAAAAAAAATAACTTCTTGTTTTCCCAGTCTGATCGAGTGATGCCTTTAGAGTCAGAAAGTTTGTCACATCTGTTAATAATTCAAGGTTGATGGTGGGAAAAATGTTAGTTTCAGCAAATTCAACATGAACTGCACGGAACAGTGGCCACAGATTATTTAAGCAAAAAGTGTTTTATAGGCACAGGTTGGCCTGATTTGTCTATGACCACTGAAGTGTGACATGCTTTGAAGATAAATTTATATCGGCTGTATGCCCTGTGCCCTTGTACAATGCATGCTTGGTGCCAGCTGCTCGTAAGTGGGCAGAAGAATGCTAAATATTGTCACGTGACTAAAGTTGTTTAATCAATTGATTTCCAGGAGCACTAAATGTACCTCGGAGATATTGCTGCCATTCATAGGAATTTGTTTGAATTCTCGCTGTCTCGTTTGGATGTAATACGGTGGCTTTTCAGAGTTCAAACCACCTTATTGCCCCATGTGCTACTGATTCCTGAGTCAAATATTGTAGGTCAACACAAATATTTTTAGGATCAACCACTTTCATTTGATTAGAAATCAACGATATATATGCACAAACAAAATCATTATGTATTACAACACAAAACGTGTATCTTGATTCCATTTATTTTCAGTCTGATAATCAGAAAATTGTTTGAAGCTTAATATCTCTTGCTCTCAGCAACTCATCTTAAACTTTCCTTCTCTTTGTCACCAATCATCTCTTATCCTCTCATCCGTTCTCTTACCACTTCCAACTTTCAACCCAGTCCACTGTTACCTCTCTGCCATCATACCTGCACTCCTCTCCCTTTTCAATCCACTTGTCAACAACCTGTTGCCTTGCTTTTCCTCTCTCGCTGACCATTCCCTGTCGCACAGAGTTCCCCCCTCAACTATCCGTATCCCGGAATGCCGTCCTTGGGCTCTGTGCCGTGCAGATTCAGCATACTATTCGATATGTGAAGTTTATCAGCCTAAGGGGTCTGACCCCGTGTGGTGCTGGTCTCCGAACACAGATATGTAAACTTACCCAGTAGAATCCTTCTTTGGATCTCAGCGCACGTGCCCCTGGCATGGCTTGGTGGACTACTGTTTTCCCATGAATACAGCAACGCCCCAGATTGTTCTACTATGCTTTCAAAGTCTGTAAAGCAGCAAACCTTGTATTAATGGTGAACTGATAGTCCTGTGCACCCTTTCAAGAAATCTCATTGCCCTTTTTCTTTTTCCTATTTAGTTTTGTGGCTTATTACGGTCCACGGAACTCATCCCTTTTGCCTTTCCTGTTCATTGTTTTAATCTGCCTCTGTCCAATACATCATATTATTTACAGTTCACGTTTGATGACACCCAGTTTCTTCATAGACTTGGGTGGGGTTAGGATCAACTGCCTATATATTTCCTAGATGCATCTCGGCCATTAGCGACTGGATGGATGAAATTGGGCAGATGTACAAATTGAAAAGAAAACTGTTTTGGGGGTACATTGCACTGATAAGTTGCAGAACGGCACATTTGGCCTTTTTCCATTGGTATATGCCCCATGTTCATCTCCGCTGTTGAAAAACATGTGCTTAGAATTGGGCTATCCTGTCCCTCTCACCTTAAGTCGTGGCTTTGGTCAGCGTCTATGTTTTTAGCAACCCCAAATGTTTAAGTAAACATTGACTTCTGAAGTAAGGCATTCCTTTTTTGTTGTGACCACCACCCACTTCTCTCAATTTCATTACTTCTTGCCCACGGCAGTTCTTTTGGTATGGTGCATGCCGACATTAGCTTCGGATAGCTGTAGTTTGTTCACATTTTTGCAAATCTTCTGTGGAAAAAACATTGTTATCCTTGGCCTTTGCGTCCTTTACACGTTCCTGATGGAGAGTTACATATTTCACGTGCACAGTGTGGCACGGCACAGCAGAACTGTTAACCGGAAAACAACCTCTTTCTTCAGAAAACTTGACTATATCCCATCGTGTACTCTGAGATCCTATGTATGTATTTAATTGTCTTCTCTTTCTTGGGGGCAGGAAAGGGATTCCTACCCTTTTCTGTCTGGCTCCTGCTTCGTAGAACTCCTTTTGCTCCTCAGAGTTTGAAGTGTCGTTGTACTGTTAGAAAAAGAGTGAAGATCTAATTGTTCCCCAGACATCCTCAGTCCATGCCCACACATGTGGTAAGCAACAGGAAGCATCTCTTAGGAACTGCAGTACGGTCCCTGTCCACGCATGTGGTAAGCAACATGAAGCAGCTCCTGTGATTGGAGTTCTGGTAACGTGCCCACCCTGCTATTGGCATTTCCTCAACAGGTCTTTTTCAGTTTGGGTTAGTACTAATAAGCCATTTTCTAACATTCCAACCTGAATTTAAGCTGCTCTGTTTTTCTTAACTTTGGTATACTGAGAAGAAAAAAGTTTTGGGAGTTTATTGCAATGATGCACAGTTTTAGGTTCCAAATGCAGCTATGTAACTGCATTTTATGCTGGCAGTGAAATGGAGTAAGTTCATAAGCTTCTGTAAAAAGCGTATTTGAGATGTATGTTAGTTGAGAGCAATTTCTTACCTAAGACTCGAGGTAACATATCTAAACACATGGTAATGTCATTTTCTAAAGTGCACCATTCTCCAGTTTGGTACCTGAGCACGGAACAAAATATCCACAAATAGAGCAGGTGTGGATTAAGCCAAGTTTTTACAGATTCTTTGTGGACATCATAATCCATTAAAGGCCACTCCTTCCCTGAGTGGTGACCCCACCTCGCACTCAACAAAATGTATAAACAGCATATTGCATTCTGCGTATATTTGTATACACTATAGGAAGTACTCATTTAGCACATTGTTTGCAATTGTATTCACTTAGTGAATAATTGTTTTTATTACCCAACGTATTGCTACCTGGTCTATTGACCATAAAAAAGGTGAAAGGCCGAGGTATCGTTTCCAGGATTCAGACCCATACCCTGAAGGCTATGGGTCTGAATCCTGAATTTCATCATCTCGCCGATGAGAACTTCAGTCATTAGCTATTTCAATAGGTAATCCTGGATCATCGCGAAGTCTGGTACTAAAATCATCTCTCTTTGAGAACAGGTACGTGTGACAGTAGCGTCTTGGTCCAGTTTAAATAACTGTTAAACCAGTTGCTAGGTTGCAGGCTCCTTCCTGCATTAATATTCTCAATTCCTACTTTCCTCTCTTGTGGTCCATCCTTTTTCTCTTCTCCTGGACTACGTCATCCATCTCTGCTGTCTCAGACTGAGTTCCATTAATAAGCTGTAATGAAGAAACGTGGCACGGATCAAGCAGTTTCTCAAAATGTGTTTCTAAAATGACTCATCAGCCAAGTTTGCAGTTCTTTGTGTATTCATATAATTAGCATAACGTTATTAACATAAGTGGGTGCAGTAAAAATCAAAAGGGAGAGATGGGGACTGAAGGTTCTTTCAAAAAGCTCTACATGCTGAATAGGCTCAGCACCATAAAGGTTCAGTGCATATAGAACACAGGACTCCTAAATGTTGAGCAGCCCAGTCATATTGCAAAGAGGCACAGTATATGATTCTGGACGTGACATTTCTATGGTGCACCAGTGACAGGGATTGCTGCTGCTTGAAGCCCTCTCTCTCTTTGTATGGTGCACTGTACATTCTTCTCCAGCTTGGTGAATAAATTAAGCATCCTGTTTTCGGATCCATTCTGTTATAAACCGTTCTGTTTATTTGTGGTTCCTGGCTTTTAGACAAAATGTTTTTCATCCTGCCCCTACGAGCACTTTGCAGTCACTTTGCTTTAGACTGATGGTTTTGGGTTTCTCCTGCTCACATGCACTTGTGCACTGGGCTTGCAAAATATTTTGTGAATAAAAAAAAGAATCTTAAAGTAGCTTAGAACTCGCCCCTTACTTATCTGAACGTACCATTGTCTTAATCCAACGTCGATCAAATTGATGTGCTTCTGATCGGCCAGCACGTAGTCTGATTTCACTTCCTGCTGTCTGCTGCTTTGCCGCCCATGCCATCATGTGGAGCCGGGACCAAGTACTCCTTCCGGTCAGTGCCGTTGGCTACTGGCCAGTGTCCTTCTACTGACCATATGCTTTCTAAGGTGCTTTTTGTGGCACTCCTCCCACAGATTCTTATCTTGGATGCTGTGCCGCAGTTTTATTCTCTGGGATCAAATGCAGCCCATCCAGTGCCTCGACCCCCACAGCCTCCCGTCGGACAGGAACCTGAGCCCTGCGGGTGCAGCAAGAGAGATGCTGAATCCCCACAGGTAAAATCAGTTCAGCCGAGAGCCACATCGCCCAGAGAAACTCCAGGAACAGCCCAAGCCTCGGACGCTTTGAGCACCACCGACTGAAATCCAATTTAAATATTGCTGTAAGCAACTCTTCGCAGTCAACGTTTTTCCCTGTAAAAAATCCTTATTACACCAGGTTTCAAAAACGAGTTCTATCATAATTGGTGAAAAAAAGATGCAAGCAAGAAAGGTGCCACAAAGATGAACTTTTTCTACTTTCTCCTCCTTTTTAGTTAATCACTCTATAGAAATTGGATGTAAAACAATAGCCCCCCAACATGCGTGGAGTGCGAACCACAGCTTGCCTCAAGCTACAGTATGGCTTTCATTTATATACAAATGCGAGCTTTAAAAAGACGGACAGTGCTGAAATGATGGCTTTAGGTGGGGAAACCAGCTAAACTAGTGTATGTTTCCTGCATTTCAATTTTAACTAGGAAGGAACATATTATAAACTTTTAGCAACCATATCATTTTATTGCTTAAAACTACAGTACGTGCAAAGCAGGAAACCGAAACGTGGGCAGAAATATCTGCAGTTAGTCCCCAACAGTTTCATATAATTTCACATTCTCAGCTCTGTGACTGCTGTGTCCTGGGATGACCAGAAACATGCAAGGATGATCAAAGGCCAGTAGAAACATCAAGTAAGCCTAAACGGGGCTAAACTACGGCAATAGGGCACCTAAGTGTACTTTAATCCTGTTCTAATACAAGCTAATTTAGGGGCACAGAAGGTTGTTCGTTTTCACCGTTGATTCCAGGACCCCTGCAAGCACTGAATAGAAATTGCTTCCTTTTCTTTTGCAATGCCTAATAATCAGGTTAGCTAGCAGCATGGAATGCAATAAAAAATTAATATAAAAATAATAACAAAGCTAAAAGATGTTAGATAGGCAAAATATATTGCCTTTGCCAATGCTTGTTTGATACAGAGTCCCTTGAAGGAATTTGCAGTGCTCTTATTGAGTACACCTTACATCAAACCAGTTTCAGAGGGACACAACACAGCTTGTTCAAGAAAGACCTTTTCATAGGGTTTATGAAAAAATGAGGTGAGCAAGAAGAAGGCACAATAAGTGCCACTGCTTATCTTGCTGACTTCGCCCAAATCAAAAGATGGTTGTTCCCTTACTTTGTAGTAGTGCGGAAAGTGTCATGGTGCCGTTAGTTGTATTCACCATATCAGTCTGTATAGTACATATAGGATTTCTTAAAGCAGGTTGAAAACTCATTATTGCAGTCATAGTCCTTGCAGTGTCAGAATTAATAATAGTAAGAGTAGCAGAAGTAGTTGGGGCGGTAGTAATAACCTGGACTGGTGAAGTGAAACGAGCAGCAGTAGTAGTTTTCTAGTTGTCTTAATATTTGTTGTTAAGATGTATGTGAGAGTACTATTGGTACCTCGATTATTAATTGTGGAGTTCCTTTTAGCCTTTCCTTTGAATGAAAGTTGTTGATTTTTTCCAGAGTTGTATTCTAAGTAGTTGAAATGGTACTTTGAAAGTGACTCCATGTAACGGGCCTCTGAATATTGAGCTGCATTTTATAAGGGGTTATTGAACCGATTAATAGTATTTTTACAAGTTTGGTCATACCTCGTCATCAACCTGGCGGGAGATTGAGGTGGTCATTTCTCCTGCCTGCACAACATACCTCTTCCTATTCCAGCGTGCTGTGCTGAACGTGGGCTTCTGTTTTTACTTCCTAGAACGAGACTGTGGTTATCGGCTAGTATTTGTGGGAGTTGTTCATTACTGCAAGGGTCCCTGGGCCTTTGATACTAATACATTGAAAATGGAGAGTCGACATATCCTTTGTACACTTGACTGTTCAGAGGTAACGGGGTCAATCAGTGAGGGCTCATATAAGGGGAGCGTGAATATTGGAATTGTAAGTGATTCAAATTGAATGTCTATTCAGTGTTCTATTTTTGAGAAGGTTGTAAGATTTTATTTAAGGTTCAAGATATAGTACAATTAAAATCTTACAGTTACTTCTTGGCTGTATTTTACAACACATTTAAAATGAATTCCTTTGTTAATGTACAAAATCGCCAAATAAGGACTTGCATAGTCTCCTAGGAAGTATGGTGTGCAGTTGATAGTCAGTGCCATGCATAAATGTCCGAAGTGAGGCCTGTTTTAGGGAATGCTCGAGAGTTGTGGGAAGACTGGGATAGCACCGTTTTGGAAAGCAGTGAATCTGTGATAATGATAAAGATCCTTTGATTGCCACAGTTTGCGCAACCTGCTGAGTCAGGTTTAGAGTTTGGGATCCCATGAATATGAGCTGTGGTTGAAAGTGCAGTCCTCATCTCTGGGAGTTAAGCTGCACCCCCAGGATATTAGAATTGTCTCTTAACCATAGTTGTAGAACATAGTAAATGATGACCACAGGAACCCACCCTGAGAAAAAGTTCCCTCTGGCCACTTAGTAAAGTTTTATTATAAGATTATTACTTGTGGGCATGTTCAAGGCATTGGAGCCACGTAATGCGAAGAGGCTCTGTTGCGCATTGAGATCAGCGTCCTATCTCTTTAATGAGCCCCCTCACACACACACACACACACACACACACACACCTAACCTTGGTCTAAACCCTCCCTAGCCTGAAAAAAGTTATTGAGTCACACATCTGATTCACAGGTAGAATGTAATGTTTTACCTTTACATGATCATGACTCCAAATAAAATTGTAACTATTGCTTGGTATGTGTAAAACAATTGTGAGTGTAAGTCTGTATGATTCTTATCTGACAAGCACATGGTGTTAATGCGTACAGGCATGGTTTCTGCTCTCAGTCTTCGTCTATTCTCTAGATTCACAGCATCGTCTTGACATGTATTGGTGCAATTACCTCTTCTGTGAGTCTTGTCTCTGTCTGCAAGGCCTTGGCATTTGGAGGCTTAGTTCTTTCCCATGGGGGTAGACTTCCTGTCTGCATGGTCCTGTAGTGCAGAGGTGCGTATGTATCCGAGTCTAGCATGAATGTCTTTGTGATCTTGACGTGTACCTGCAGGTCTGCACCACGAGCAGGTTCTAGTGCGTCCTGCTTGGCTTGTTACCTGGACGCTGTCCCAGCAAACTCTAATCCCTTAAGGTAGAAAGTTATATTGATTTCCAGAGTTAGGACACCCCGGTGCTGTGTGGTAGTTCTTACACATGTTCTTCTCTCTCTCTTTTAGGAACAAGCCAGAAGCTGTTGAAGTGACATTTGCAGGTACATTCCTTTCAAAATCATTGCTTTCTTTCTTTTAACACTAATGCTTTGAAAAGTAAAATGCAACACAAATGTTTACACGCGCATGTCGAGCTCTAGTGCCGATGTTCATCTCATCTTGTTGAATTAAAGGATGAAGGCTCGCTACCTGAAAATATGCCTATAGAGAGTCTTGTAATGGAAATTGTAAGGTCATCTTGTTTTGCTTAGCTGTGTGGTCAACCCTGCCCCACAAGTTGGTGCACATTTTTTGTATCGGCAATTCCCCAGACCAATTACTTTCACTGCAAGCAGACGGATGACTCATTTCCATATTGATTTATAATGAGCCTGCTTTGGAATATTAGATCAATATGACTGTTTTTTTTTCTGTTTTTTTTTCTCTCCATTTACTGCACATAACTAATACCACTTACAAGTGTCGCTGGACTTTAAGTGTCCAGCTAGCAGTACGCGTTTCATGCAGTGCACACTTTGGGCTTCATTAACTGTTTCATCAGCTTTGCTTCAGCACCCTAAGGTGTTAGTGTGCTAGAGTAAAGCTTTCCCATGCAAGCATCTCAAACACTCTAGTCCAGTGGTTCCCAACCTGTGGTCCAGGGACCCCTGGGGGTCCGCGAAGCCTTCTCAGGGGGTCCGCAAGAGCCTAGAAAATTAAAAAATATTAACAAATATTGACAAATTAGGTCCCCAGCTTCCAGTAGTGACTCAGGCAGGGGTCCCCGGATTCCCATGATGATTCAGTGGGGGTCCCTGGGTTCCATTAATGTTAAAGTGGGGGTTCACAGAAATCAAAAGGTTGGGAACCACTGCTCTAGTCTGTGCGTACTAGCTTTCTCGCACTATGTGGAAATGTTTGGCGTACAGAGAGTGTGAGGTGTTAAAAACATACAGAGAGCTTTGAACACGTGAACAGTCTTGTGCTTGGACACGCCTCTATATGTGCCTCATGCCTCTTCACTATTCATTTAAGTTCAGATGTCCCCCTGTGCTTCAGTGTCTGTCGATGTCTCCCACGCACTGTCCAGATGCCCCAAGATGCTGCCATGTCTCTTCCTGAGCCCTACACTCTCCACCTCTTTCCTTGTGTCCATCGCTACGTAACACATTTGTACCATGTGCCGCCAACCTCGTATGGGTGAACAGGAGCTAGAGGGTTTTGTGACATTTGTGAATCCTAGAAGGCATGTGGGTAGTGCTAAGTTGCGTTGGGCAGAGAACCGTTCCCGGGACATACCAAGCTCCCATGGAAATCACCACCAAGGCAAGGCCTCATCTGCCCTAAGTTTGCATTGTCAGCGATATGAGTACGATGCTGAGTTCAATCAATCAATCAAGGATTCATAGAGCGCACTAATCACCCGTTAGGGTCTCAAGGCGCGGGGGGAGCTACTGGTCGTAGAGCCATGTCTTGAGGCGTTTCCTGAATGTCAAGAGGTCTTGTGTCTGGCAAAGGTGGAGCGGTTATGCAGTGTGCTCAATATCCAGTACTTTATGGGGCTCTCCTTTGAAGCTATGAACTCCAGGGAGGAGTTCGGAGCAAGGAGGTTGATGGAGAGCTGGAAACAGCTTCCCTCCATGTGCAGCAAGCTATGCCCTGTAAGCTGTGTGGTTTCACTAAGCTGGAGATTATGCTGTCTGTGTGCATTAGTAGTGAATATGTATTCCTGTGCGCCCCACGCTGCAAACTACCTCCCACATAACAACTTGGAAGAACTTAGGGTGTTCATTAAGGGCCCCTGAAAGGCACTGTCTTAATATGAGGCAGGTGCTGATTATCATTCCAGCAGCCACTACTAGTGTTTCTTTTCTGGGCTAAAACTCTTAGGATGGGGTGTAGGGGCTAACAGGGAAGGTCGTCTCTGCTGCTTAAGCTGGCGTAGATACACATCCCTTATAAAGTTATGTTGGCACAGCAAAAACTGGAATTGTTTTGTGGCACAGAAATAGTCTCCGACTCTCTGCCTCCATAACTTGAAAATATCAGAAATATTGTCAAGTCCATCATTTCAAAATGTCACACAGTCGATTCACAGCAAGAGTTGTATCAAATATTGGATGCCAGCCACTTAAATCTGTACAAGGATGGACCTTAAAGATTCCCAGGTGTGCCTAGATCCTCTGCATCTGTTATCGGAAATGAAAGATTAATGAACTCGTGGCTTTGTGTCCCAAACTTAACGAGAAGATAAATAATATTTACAAAAATGTTCAATAGGATCAGTGATTTTTTTGTAGTCATTGTCTGTTCTCAATCTTACTGTGCATAGAAAATGCTGATATGCAATGGCGTCCACATAGTTGCACCGGTGCCTCCTTTCTGTGCAGTCATCACATTGCACAGACTCTGCATCCTGCTGACTGGAGAGCAGCCCATCCAGAAGTGATGCTCTTCTGAGTCTACCCTGGTTCTTGTGTCAGTGAGTGGCTGTGTTTCCAGCCTCCACCATATACATGGGGAAAGCGAAAAAACACACCAAACCATGCACTAACCTCCAATTGACTTTGCCGATCCTTCCGAACTGACTCACGAGAAGGGCATTCAGGATGGTCACCGTCCACTAAGAACCATAACCAAGTCCGCGGCTAATTTTTCTGGTGGGAAAGTGGGCACAGAAAAACATGCGTCTTCTCTGCCTGGAAGTCGAGCTGTTCGGAGTAATGACCTCCAACAGACGTTTGGGA
Source organism: Pleurodeles waltl (assembly GCF_031143425.1). Classification (NCBI taxonomy): domain Eukaryota; kingdom Metazoa; phylum Chordata; class Amphibia; order Caudata; family Salamandridae; genus Pleurodeles; species Pleurodeles waltl. Next base: position 170,921,965 of record NC_090441.1, read on the forward strand.
TGCTCTAGTTTAGTGTGTTGCTTGCATCAGATTTCCAAATGGCAGGAAGTTGCGAGTATTGCTCAGAGAGTTTGTCCTTAACACCTCTTCTTCCCTTGCAGACTTCGATGGAGTCCTTTATCACATTTCCAATCCCAGTGGAGACAAAACGAAAGTCATGATCAGCATATCTTTGAAGTTCTATAAGGAACTACAGGAGCACGGTGCTGACGAGGTGAGTGCTAAGATGTCTACTCTAGTGAAGATGTTGCACCAGTAAATTGGGTCTGGGATGCAAGTCCTTATATTGGCATGAAGTGTGATTTTGAGGCTATGGCAAGGATGAGGTTAAGGAACGTTTCATGGTCCTGGAGTTGCAATGCTGCTGTTCTGGTCATATTGACTGCAATGCTGGGTCCTTCCTCTGGGTAAGTAGTGCAGTTATATTGGACAGGAATCTTGACTAGATTTGCCCATTCCAGATAGAGTGTGAATCTGCTAGTGAGCCGGGAGGAGATTATTGAGGGTACCTCAAGGACTATATCTAGGTTAGGTAGTAGTGGTGTATATATTTGGTTGGCTTGTATCATGGGGAAGTTGTTGGAAAACTGGTAAAATATTGTATATTAACATGCTGATAAATCTGGCATGTTTTTTGGCTGCCTCAGTGGGAACACTCACCTGGAGTTTCATGGGAAGATTGACTTTCAGGCGATAGGTACATAATATTTTCGCAAATCTATGAAAGCTGTATTCAGCTTGGAAAATTCCCTGGCAATGAATGACTGGTGTATATGTCTGAATTCGATGTACTATGAAAAACTGTAGGCTGGCCGCTGTTAGTACTGCTTTTTAATGTTCAATACATCACTATATATTCTAGGCATTTAAAGAATGTTATGTTAAATGAATATTTTTTTAACCAACACAGGGGTAAAGGGCAGAAGGTGGCACACCTAACTCAGACTCCTCATACAGGGAAACATGCTCACATTTTAGTTGAAAGTTCATGATTAGTCTGAGAAAAGAGGAAGACTTGGAGAGAAGCTAATCTTACAGCATAGGTAGTCAAGCAGTGAGTATTGGGAAGGCCCAGTGGGTTAGGAGTTTTAAACTATGAAAGAGTATGGAAGTAAGATATGTCGAGAAGGGGAAGTTAACATGGATTCTTTGGAAACCCACGGTATTTTTGTGTCCCCAACAGTTCTTGAGCAGCAGAGGAAGCAATGGGCGATTATTGTTAAACAGGCGGCTTAAATCACATTTGAATGCCAGTCAAAGTGTGGCGATGAGCTGCCCTCGTGGATGAAGTGGCACGCTGATGGGTGCCAGCTGTTACTGGGGGCCTTGGGCTCCAGGGACATGTTGGTTTCACTCAGATTATTTAGTTGTGCTTCCACTGAAGAGTACTTGTAGCGCACTTTTTGACTTGTGGCAAATCTTTTATTCAATATGATTAAGTTGGTTATTGTGGCAAGCCAATGATCATGGCTATAGATCGGATCTATTTATTATTAAAATTTTATGCAAAGCAGAAGTTAACAGCATTAATCATTTAAGGATAGATTGTTATTTCTCTATCATAAAGCCACCAAAAAGGTATTTTGCTGCATGGAATCTTACCGATTACTGTGGTAGGCAAGGGTTTCAGTATTGATGTGCCCTCCACTCTGACAAACACTGGGGGGTTTCAGTGTGATATTTCTTGTTGAAACCTATTGAGAGGGGTCATATACTGTTTTTAAAACTGCATTTCTACATATTTTTTTTTTTTTAAATCTGTTTGTGTGATGGTTGCCAATATGTGTTGGTTAAGGTTAAAGTCAATGGTAAACGTTTTAGGCCTTATAGATTAATTGCAAAAAGTCTTGCCATATTTCATAGGTTTGATCTTATTATGAAACACCAGTAGGCCTGGCCTACTTATTGTGAAAAGCATGTGATAAAGGAACAGCCTTTTAAGGGTGGATTGTTCTAACCCTGCGCTAAATCTAGCATGCAGGTATTTTGTTGCTATAAATCTCACAGATTACCATAGTAGGCAGCAGTTTTGGTGCTGGCGACCCACCCAAATAAACCATTGTAATACAAGAAATGCACTAAGATACAATAATCCTTATTAGTCTATTTTAGAAGAGAGCAATTTGATTTTCCAACTTTACATTTGTAATTTCTTTGACTGAATGCCTATTGGTTGCCCTGTGGGAAAACTTGCACTCAGTACATACAGCAGGCCTTAGTTGATTGTAGTGAAAGAGCCATTGTAATAATTATAGGCCTGATTAGGCACAGGGAAAAATCATGTCAAATTCCATTGATCTGATCTGTTTATTAGGAAAACATTATGACAAAGACAGTAGACCTGCTTTGTTTATTGTGAACAACGTGTTAAAGCCAATAGGCCTCTAACAGTGGATTGGTATCACACTAAGTTACATGCTGTAACAGGTATTTGGTTATGTGTAATCTCAGATGACCATAATAGGCAAGTCTTTTAGTAATGGTTACCCGCTCTTATACACCAGAGTAAATCATTTTCACTGTAATGATTATTGTTAGGCCTGTTTGAATGGAGTTGTATATTGTTTTACCAATTGTAATACTGTACATGTTTGTAATTTAATTATATGTATGTATGATGGTTGCCAGTTAATGAACACCTCAATAGGCATGTATTGGTTATAGTGGCAGGCCAGTGCTAAAGGCTATAGGGCCTATTACTTTACTGGGAAACATTATGACATTCCTAGGGAGTGATGAAAAGTTATGATCAAGCAAGTAGACCTGACTTATTGTAAAACACTTGTATTAAAGGCAGTAGGGTTTTAGGGGTGGCTTGTGATTACACTAGGCTAAAGCCTGTAGGCAAGTACTTTGTTATACTGAATATTACAGATTAGCGTATTAGGCAAGAGTTTTGGTGCCCCACCTGAACAAATCGTCAGGGTAGAAGATTTGATGTATGATAATCCTTATTAGGCTCTGTTGGTAGTGATTTTATATTGTTTTGAGAACTGTAGTTTTATGCATATTTGTAATTGTATTACAGTGAACTTGATGGATGCCTTGTGGGAAAGTTTATGATAAACACAATATGTCTGAGTTGGTCATGGTGTTAAGCCAAAGAAAAAAGCTATAGGACTGAATGCTTACTATGAAAAGTTACAATAAAGGCAGTAGGCTTGATATATTGATTGTGAAAAGCTTGTGCTAAAGTCAGTAGGTATTTAAGGCTGGATTGTTAGCCGAATGTCATTTACACTCTGCTTTCATCCATAACAGCATACTGCTTGGGAAAATGACTCCTTCCTCATCATCACTAGCTCTCTGGCCTTGCCTTGAATTACTTCAGTTTCTAATCATATTTGCTCACCCGCCTGAAAATGTGTGTGTCTCAGTGTCAGGGCTGGTAGTCCAGTCTTTTGGTTTTCATTCTCATTCTGTAGGTCCCCTTTCATTTCTGTGCTTATCAACGTTTTTTTCTTTTTTAATTTTTCTCAAGAGGTACTTACCACTCTCTAGGCAGCCCTAATGGGTCACCTGTTTCCTGCTCAAGTCATCTTCAGTGTGTCACATCCCACGTGGCCACTTTCTCTAAACCATGCAAGTGCTCTGGAATGCTGTTGTCTATAGTGTATTGTAACAATAGCCTCTGTAGAATACCCTGCTATTTTAGTTTCGTTGTTGCAGGCAAAAGCGTGCCGTCTTTAGGTACAGCATGATGTATTTTTCTACTTGCATTCTCATAATTTATCATGTATATTTTGAGAGTGTGTGTTTTATTGCAGGTGTGTCAGAGGGTGAATACAAGCATGAGCCAGTGGCTGCATGAATCAGTCAATCAATCAGTGCTTATACAGTGCTACTACTCACCCGCTAGGGTCTCAAGGTGCTGGTGGGGTGAAAAAGTGTACCGTTCACTGATGAGGTGGTTCTTAAAAAAACAATGTCTTCAGTTCCTTCGTGGAGCTGAGGAGGGAGGTGGTTTGTCTGATGTAGATGGGTAGGGCATTCCAGGTGGTGGTGGCGAGGTAGGAGAAGGAGCGCCCTCCTGTTCTGGTTTTCTCGATGCGGGTCTGTGAGAGAGAGCTGGGCTGAGCGTAGGGCCCTGTGGGGTATGTGGAGGTTGAGCCGCTGGTTCAGGTAGGCTGGTCCGGTGTTGTGGAGGGCTTTGTGTGCATGGGTGAGGATCTTGAAGGTGATTCTTTTCTCTATGGGAAGCCAGTGCAGTGTACGCAGGTGTTGCGAGATGTGGCAGTGTTGCGGACCAGTCTGGCGGCGGTGTTCTGGATGTTTTGTAGCTGAGGGAGGGTCCCTGTGGAACTCTGCAGGTGGTGGGTGTGAGGTCTGCAAGGAAGGGGTTGTCCCACTTGTTGAGTTCTGCCGGAGACGAAAGATTGGATCCAATCGAGGGCTTTGTCTCTGATGCCGGCTTCGTGGAGTCTTCGTATCAGTGTGTAATGGGAGACTGTTTCGAATGCCGCTGAGAGGTCTAGCAGGATGAGTGCCGCTGTCTCTTCCTTGTCCAGCAGGGAGCGGATGTTGTCTGTTGCAACCAGAAGGGCTGTTTCGGTGTTATGGTTTTTCCTGAATCCAGATTGGGAGATGTCAAGGATGTTGTGGTCTTCTAAAAATGAGGCGAGTTGGCTGTTGACCGCTTTTTCGATGACTTTCGCAGGAAAAGGGAGTAAGAAGATGGGCCTGATGTTTTTGAGGTCGGTGGGGTCTGCCGAGGGTTTCTTGAGGAGGGGGGTTGATCTCTGCGTCTTTCCAGTCGTCGGGAAGGTGGCGCAGCTAGTGAGTGGTTGATGGTGAGGTGGAGCTAGGGAGTGATGGTGTTTGCTGCTCTGTTGAAAATGTGGTGGGGGCATAGGTCCGTGGGGGCCCCGGAGTGTATGGTCCTCATTGTTCACAGAGTATCTTTGGTGGTGAGGGGGGTCCAGGTGGTGATTTGCTGGTTTGTTGGTGTCAGGTTTTGATAGCGGGGGTTCTGCACATGGGTTGTCCTTGCTGAAACTGTCGTAGACGGTCTTGATTTTGTAGTGGGAGTAGGTGTTGAGTCTGTCACAGAGGTCCTGTGAGGGTGGGATCTCCGTTGTTTCACTGTTGGGTTGGGCAAACTCCTTGATGATGCTGAAGCGTTCCTTGCTGTTGTGTGCGTGTGAGGAGATTCTGTCTTGTACAGCTTTCTTCCTGGTGTTTCTGATGAGTTGGTGATGTGCGGTGGTGGCGGCTCTGAAGTTGCTATGGGCTTCTGTGAATTTGGAGTTTCTCCAGATTTTCTCGAGGCGGTGACAGGTGCATCTCGGTTCCCGGAGTTCGGGGGTGAACCAGCTGGCTTTCTTGGCGTGGGTGCTGCTGTTCTTTTTAAGGGGGGCTATGGTGTTGGCGCAGTCGGGGATCTATTTGTGGAAGGTGCGTGCTGCATGGTTTGGGTCGTCGTCGTGTGCGATGGCAAGGGCGGCAGTGAGGTGATCGTCAGTGATTCTTGTCCAGTTTCTATGTGATGGTTTGTGTTGGGGTCTGATGACAGTGGGTGTGTTGAAGGTGAAGTGGATGCATTGTTGGTCTGTCCATGGGAGTTCTGAGGTGTGATAGAAGGTAGCAGAGGTTCCTGTTGTGAAGATGGGATCATGAGTGCAAAGATAAGTGACAGAGCATGCATTTTGACTTAGTGAGTGCCTAAACCCATCAATGACACAAAAGCTACTTTCATTCAGAAGCCAGAACTATTGGCATTGCCAGTTCTTATTCTGCTGTCAAACCAGACCTAACATGGAATGTACGATAACCCTACTCTTCTCTGGTAGCACTACCAGAATTTGTAATTCACTTGCACCGCTCTACATACAATCTCCTATGTGATAACCTTGAAGTAGAAGCTTAAACTTATTTTCAAAACACAGACGTCTATTATCCACTAAAGACTCCCAGGGTTGCTTTCACATTTTTCTTCTTCCCCCAGTGACTCTCTTTCACCTCGATTTTGCCCTGCCGGTATCTTTTATTGTATACTTTCTTTCCATACTATTGTTTATTGTGTTTCTCAGTACTCACAAAGTTAAGTTGTTATCTTCTGTTGCTTACGCTCCTTTAGCTTCGCCATATTTTATTTGTAAAGAACTCTAACGCCTTTAGGTATGTCTGCTCTAAAAATATGCATACATAAATCATTAAAAACATGTGGCTCCCCTGCCTTTTGTGGCCGACAAAGGTAGCACTAGAACTGCACTGTAATCTGTGTCGAGTTCCCGTGGGCGGGCCCCTTTTAATACAAGCCCTTTTATGGCTGCAATAAAAGGACCTTGAGAAGTGCATACGGGGAGTTTGACTCAGTTCCTGTGTGTGTTTTTACAGAATATCTCACTGCGGTTGAAGCAGGCTGGCTGACATAAGGTTACTGCAGTGGCCCCGTTTTTGGCTTCTTAGCAGACCATGGAGGAGGAAAGGGAAGTGGGCACCTCTGTGCCATTCAACAAAATTCAAAGTTATGCAAATTCCCGTTGATTAACTTGTCATAGTTTTAATGTTGACAGTCAGTGTTCTGTCTGCGCTCCCATGTGCACTGATGGACTTGGAGCAAAGTTCCTATTCTGACACTTTTTTTCAGTTGCTGAGCTTCCCAAAAAAAAAAAAACCACAGACTTCTTAAATACAATTTGAAGGTTTTGAAAAAAAAATAAGATTAAGAGCACAGTTAAAGGGAGACACATTAATTTCTTTTGCTTCGAAATCATTTAGTCCACCCCCACCAGAACATATTCAGCTTTGGGAAACTGAGTGATTGTATCGTACCTGCAACGTGATAGATGAGTGAAGCATGTCTCCGGTGAAGAGTGCACTCTAGGATGTAGCCTGTTTGGCTTCCTGATATTACAGTTCGGTTGGAATACCCCCTTCACTATGAGCTTCCGTGGCAGCCTGCCAGCATTCATGTCTATGCCAGCCGACTTTGACATTTAACTGTATCTCGTATCTAGATTTCTTTCCATTGCTGCTTCACCTTGGCAGATTGGTGTATGCATGTATCTAACGGGCCCACAGGGCTTTCATTTCCATACGTTTGGTGTAGTGCCCTCTTTAGCGAGCCTAGTTCCCCTTTGTTTCTACAGAAATGGCGGCATTTTCTACTGAACGCCTATTGTTTGCATCCCTGTATCTGGGTCTATCAGCGGTTTAATGCTGCTCCACAGAAGGGCTCTCAGCAGTGTTTTATGACTGGTGCTGTGCTAACGATTGGTGTCTTTTGTGCACATAAATGAGGCAGGATATGGGTAACTTGAAAGACTACCTGTCTCGGTCTTACTAGGTTATGAAATCACTTGTATCCCGTGTTTGCTGAGCGGGTTTGTATAGGTCACTTGCAACATAACGTTGTCAGTTGCTTAATTAGCTGTCTTGACTTGTCTTTATTACAGAAGGGAGCTCCAGGATCCTAAAAATGTTGCAGAACTGGGAGAGATTTCAAAGTGTAATGAAAACAGCAAGAACGTAATGAACATGTTTTTTTGTTTTGTTCTTTCCAGGTACTGAAGAATGTGTACGGCAACTTCCTAGTTTCCCCTGAACCAGGTGAGACTTATTCTGCCTCTAGATCTGTTTCCCACATAAAGAATATACAAAGTTTCATCACCGGACACTTACTTTTTTCATGGCCTTAAATGTAAGAGTTTTAACAGAGCAAGCCATTTCTAGCTCAGTCTACCTTCAGGGGAATCTATTAGATGGTTTGTGGGCTTTCGTAAAGCGTTCAGTACATGGTCTTCTTTCGTCCACATGCTCGAAGTATTGTGCCCATTATATGAGCCTTTGTGTCAACACTCGGCGACACCCTATATGTGTATGTACACTCACACACATCTTCTAGCTTTCTTCTTCTTGAACACTTCTGTTTAACTAGCCTCTCAACCCATCACCTGACTGTAGTCTTCCAGAAAACCAACAAAAGAACCGTGACATGCTCTTTAAATCATGTTGCATACCTCTGCCCCTCTGAAATGTGACACATTGAACCGTATCATCTCAGACCGCCTGCTCCCAAAATCTAAAAAAAATACAAAACTCATTGGTATACCAAAAAGCTCAGCTTCAGATTAAAAAGCAACTTCAAGCCCAAGATTCACCGTAGGACACGGACTATCAAACACCGCGTTTTGTGCCTTCTGTCCCCCACTCTACTACATATAGTCGAATCTGCCATCATAAGTGCTTGTTTGGGAAACTGGGGTGATAGTGTGAAGAATATGTACAGATCTTTCTGAGAAGAATAGAATTCTTATGGTCATAATGCCAGAAAAAGACTTGTCTATGTTGCAGTACTGTTTATTCTGTTGGTGTGTTAAATAGTGAAGAACTAACCCCGAAGGGCAGCATGATATATTACTTGGGACAAGAAGAGTATTTGCCTTGTGTGCTGGTTACAGATGCACATGTGGAAGATTAAAAAACAATCTATAGATATGGGAGTAACAGCAGAATAAGCACTGATCTACATACTGCAAGTAATGGAAATATTAAGTCTCCAACTTCACTCTGTAGTGGCTCACCTCTAGCCTAGCCATCCACCACTACTAGTTCCTTCAGATGAGAAGGTCAGGATTCCAGTAACTTTCCGTCCCTGGTTGAGTACCTCATTACAGGAAGTGCTGCAGTATAAAATGAGAACTAAGATTGAGTTTGCTACTTGGATAAAAGGAAGAAAGCTCAGAAAAAAAGCAGTTTGTCTCTTGCATTGAAAGTCATCAGAGTAGTTGAGTTGGTAATGGAGACAATCGTAGATAGGTGTTGAGCAGGATAAAATCATTGGAACCTGAAAAGAGGTCCACCATGGAACGTAGAATGGACAAGTCCTTCAGAGTCTACAGTTAATTAACGCACCCAGCTGGAATAAAGAATAGGATAAATATTATATATCAAAAGAGGAAAGAATATGTGTTCAGCTACAGTGCAGTTGGGCATCAGTCACCGGGCAGTGCAGCCATCAGCTTCGGACAATACTTCACAAATCTGTCTCAGTACAGTGATGGGCAACTAGACACTGTCAGGGCATGCACAGCAAATCAGTTAGCCATTCCCTGTGTTTTGGGTTGTCGGGCTATCTCGAGTTTTGGAGGATGCTCATCTTTGACAACATTGGAATTAAAAAAAACAGCGAGGTGATGGATGGAATGCTTCAATTAATCTCAGCCACTGGCAATCGCTCAGGGCCACATCCCAAATTAATTAAAAAAAAATTCCACCATGCCACCTCGTTTTGGACCCAGCCAGAAGCAAATCAATCTTGATCCTGTTCCGGTTTCACCCTAGTTAGGACCCTACAGCCAGATACAGCTTGGTTCCAGTGGCTCAGTGAGCCTGGGACCCATATCTGGGCATACCTGGCAGACTTAGAGCGGCAAATGCAAAAACAACAAGATGATTGATGGAATGCTTGAGTTAATCTTATCCACAGACAGTCGCCCATTACCTCCAACAATTATTAGCAGACCCACATTTACAAAGGGGTACTTTGAGAGTTATTATATTTGGAGTATTCTGTCTTCTCTCGCTTCAAGATAGTATTGTGCGTTTTGCAGCATTTGGAGCTATCTTGCATGTTAAATATGAGGTGAGCTACTGCTCTTCATACACTGGTGAGCACTTCGTAGTTTAAACCAGGATGGCACTAGTGGTTGTCTAGTAAGTTGCCTGCTTGAATTCTCCTAGGCAAAAACGCATATGGTGGCATTCACCACATTACTGCACGGTGTTCTGGAGTTAAGAAAAACCTGCCTCAAATTGTCGTCCCCTCAGATTCTACTCTAGTAGTAAAATCTACTTTCCCTGAATCTGAGAAGCTTTCTTTAGGTTATTTTTTTTAGGCAGCCATTCATGGTGTGATTATAGTCCACTTATCTGAGCTTGAAAATGGGAAGCCCACTGAAACCACCCTAGGGCATCGCATTTTTTTTGGTTGTCTGATAAGTCTTTGACGTGAGTGTCGAGCTGTGTTGTAATGCAGAGTTTTAGTGCGGATGCTCACTACTACTTTGGATTGCATTTTTTCAGTGGCATTGCTCATGCAGATTATTTCAAGGCGATGCTCCGAGAGAGAGGAAATGGTAAGACTAAACACAAGATTGTCGTTTATCTACAAAATCTCCCTTGTTGCAGCTCCTGCAATTTGTATATTTCTACCTCTTCACTGAACTGTGTTATTTGCATAAGTTTGAATGCTCGCTCCTGCATTTTTTTGTGTGGGTGTTTTAGTCTTTTCTGCAATTAAAATATTTAGGCATAATTGTACAGGTGCAATCTATTGAAAATGTGTCTGTTAAAATGTGTTTTTTGTCCCTTCCTAGGATACAATGTCTCCTTGGTTTATGACCTAGAAAACGTTCCCACAAATAAGGATGCAGTGATCCACCAAGCGGGCATGCTGAAGCGCAACTGTTTTGCATCTGTGTTTGAAAAGTATTTCAAGTTCCAAGAAGAGGGGAAGGAAGGTGAAAAAAGAGCAGTCATCCACTATAGAGACGACGAAACCATGTAAGTGTTAGCTGTCCATCTGTCACACACCTACTGGCATTCTCTTGTGTGTGTCTTGTAGGGGTGACAGGTTCAACCGTTGTCCATCTTTCCATTGTATATACTGAATACCACTTCAACCCATAAATTCAAACAATAAGCGAGAGGCCTGATGGTAGGACACTATGTCCACCATACAGATGCCTCCATCATATGGGGATTTTAAGTATTTTGTCATGGTCATGTGTGTGGGTTGTGTGGGGTTGTTCTCCCTTTAGAAGCTCCTAATAAACAATTTTGACCTTCCTGAAAAAAAGGCAGGATAAAGATGATGGTGCAGTTATGGAGGATGTACAAAATCTTTGCTAGGTAGATCATTTTAATGCTTGCTATTTACAGCAGAAGAGGAGTCCAAATCACCAGATTTCACGTCAACGAGTCAGTAAGGGGAAAATGTTGGTAGACAAGCAGTGCTCTGGAGAGTTTGAGAACTACATTTCCAGATATTTCAATGTCTTGATTCCACCCTAAGATCATGATCCCATAGTGTCTCAGCGCAGGTTCCCTAAACTGAATGGATAATGCCACTCAGATAGGTCTAGAATCTCTGAATAAATTTGTCAACCAAGGAAAATGAAAGGTCATCCACATATAATGAAACTTAATCCTCCAGCGACCTTTGGTAACCCCCATGTCTTATCATCCCCCACAGCCACTGGGCTAGGGTGTCAACGGCAGTAGCGAATAAAAGAGGGGAGAGTGGGCAACCTTTTTGTGGGTGCTCCTCTCAAAGGGAATAGGTCAAGACAGTATTCCATTCACGTAGACCCTTACTTGTGTACATAATAAATGGATCGAAGATTGGTAATGCGCACCCACTCCAAATCTGTTGAGAGTCCTGAAAAGGTATTCAGAATCAATTAACAACACAGATAAGGGACCCAGGATGCCTGGAGCAAGAGACAAAGCTTTCTGGATAGTTCTGAGATGTTGCTCATGGATCTGCTCAACATAACCACATTGTGTTTGCTGCAAAATAGACAATGCATCAGGGGAAGTAGCCGACTGCCCAGCACCTTTGCAAGGATTTTCCAGCTTCAGATAATTGATGACGACTCCTGTGCATAGCCTTTTAGTTCAGGAGTTTGCGTAGCGTCATGTGACTGTAATAGTCAACCTGTTTCTGTCATGTAGAAGATCATAGTTTTCTCAAAGACTGAAAGTAAGTGCTTGTTTTGCTCTATTTGTACCAGTTAAAATAAAAAGTTACATGAAATATCTCTCAAGGGCTGATTCTTTTTTAATACCCTAATGTACCCCAAGAGTGTTGTACACCCATTAAACCAATGTTTGCCCCAAATACCTACATACTTGAACAAAACAAATGCCCCGCCAGCATACCCATGCCAACACACCTTTGTCTTGCTGGAGAAGAATGAGTTTTTTGCTAACCACTGGACTCTTATGAGTAGATAATGTATTTTATGCACTGTTAGGTGTTCTTTCATCCAATAGCTGATTTTTTTTGCAGCAATAATCTATGAATAATTCAATTCAGAGTAAATTACTTGTCTTACGTTTGCCCTTGAAGGTACGTGGAGTCTAAAAAGGATCGAGTCACAGTGGTTTTCAGCACAGTGTTTAAGGATGACGACGATGTGGTGATTGGCAAGGTCTTTATGCAGGTATGGAAAGTAGAACTCTTGGGGGTTCTCTAACTTTACCCACTTTATCCCCTTAAAGATCATTCAGACGTTTCTCTTGAAAATATTCAAATTGCTCCTAGCCTGAAAGTTTGCTCTGTTTGCAAGAGGTTGGCCCATAGAAATCCTGAAATAATTAAGCACCTTTTCTATAATGTGTCAACTGCCAAATAATCTGCTAATTTCAGCAAACTGGTTTTCTATCTTTTCGGGAATATTGTTAATAATCCATTTTAAATAAACCACAGAAGACATTAATTATTTGGTCCTGCTTAATTTATTTGAAACTGGAGACATGCCAATAGCAGTTAACAAACTGCTACCTGTTCAGAGTTGGTCTAATAATGGAGTGGCATTGCACTACTCTGTTGGAACTGATTATGCATATATAACATATTTTACATACTTTGGTTTACCCATTCTACCACAATTAAAAAATAAGAAAAAAATCAAAATGATTTTGGGGTTTTAAAGTTGTAAAGCAAACAAAAAATAACGCTACTGACTAATCACTGTGTAAAGATGGCACAATGCAAACATATGGGAAACCAGAAATAAGAAAAGGCATTACCAGCAAAAGTAAACTTTACATTTTTTGAGCCAAAGAGCAAGAAAATAAATCACAGATACTCAGAAATTCCACTTCACAAATTTAGACGTCTTTTGTTGGTGCTCCCAGCTAGCCATGAACATTTTTATAACTAATAACAGATGGCCCATTTGAAAGTCAATGTTAACAGCAGGTAAGGCAGCTTTAGTTTGTAGGTTTCGCTACCCTAGATGCAGAGTTTTACCTTTCCAGATTTGTAAATGGAAACACCTGAAGTTGTAAGGTTGTTCTACCACAAAGCCATGCCAAACAGATCCAGCTCACCGTTAGTGAGCATTCTGTGTCATGATCCCAGCATTCCAGTTATTGCAGTATTCATCTCAGATCAGCAGCTTTTATCTCTACTTGCATGATCCTCACCCTAGTCAGACCTCAAAGGTGAGGTTCTGCAGATGGCAAAGTTTCAAGCAGACTTGATCATGAATTCCTTTTAGAATAGCTCAGGTAAACGGTCAGTCTTTCCACAAGCCTTTTGAACCAGAATAATTCAGTTGCAAGGTCTGTACAATTCATCTAGTATTTATTGCCCTTGCAAAAGAAACCTGGGTGTCTTGTCTGTTCTGAGCTCCAGTAATGTGCATGACCGTTTTAAAAAACGCAACTTTGTCAACCGGCCAGTGTTAATTCAGTCACTACCACACACACCTATTAGTTTTACCTTTCTGTTATGTCCTTAAAATTCATTGAGATTTGGCTTGCTGTACTAAACGTTTGGAAAGAAGTTCAGATGGTGGAAGAGGGGAGAGTGGGCAACCTTGTTGTGGGTGCCCCTCTCAAATGGGATAGGTCAAGACGGTATTCCATTCACGTAGACCCTTGCTTGTGTACTTAATAAATGGATATAAAATTGGTAATGTGTACCCACTCCAAATCTGTTTAGTGTCTTGAAAAGGTATTCAAAACCAGTCAACAATATAGATAAGGGACCTAGGATGCATGAAGCAAGAGAGTTCAGGTGTTTGCCTAGCATAATGTAAATATAGTTATCCTGTTTCTGTCATGTAGAAGATCATAATTTTGAAAAAGACAAAGTAAATGCTTGTTTTGCTCTATTTGTATCAGTTAAAATAAAATGTTACATGAAATATCTCAAGGAATGATTCTTTTTTAATACCCTAATGTACCCCCTAAACAAATGTTTGACACGAAATACACCTATGTACTTGAACAACTCTACAAGTCATTAAAATATTCACCAGAACTACTTTTTCTCCAAGAACATATTCCTTGTGTTATCGGGCAAGCAATACAACCATTATGTGCTTCCCTGGAGTTAACAGATCTGTGCAAGCCTCTCAGAAAGGACTTCTCCGCAGCAGTCCTTCACACATAAAATACCATAGAATAATGCTTAGCAGACCTTCCTGCATTGTCCTCTAAGATATATTCACCTGCTACTGCGAGCAGATTCTTACCAGCAATTAGAATAAGTTGATCGGCTTTCCTCCCTGTCCAAAAGTACTTTCTTTAGTCTCCTACCTGGCTGTGAAAAAGTATTCATTAATAGTTAAAATTAGAAGTCTGTTTGAGAAATTGTGCATTTAAGTCCAGTCAGTACATGTACTAAAATAATCATACCATTCACTACCACAATGCCTGAGAAGTTTACTAGCTATGATTTAACCCTTTAGCTGCTAGGCCTTTTCCCCTTGGAAAGCTAAGCCCTTTTTTGGCTATTTGGAGTAGTTCGTGCTTAGGCCTCCCTAATTCTTTTTCCAGATAAGGTATCCAATCCAAATCTGCGTCCTTGTTTACCAACATCCTGTGGATCCCAAAGGTACTAGGGGATTGTGGATTTCCCTTGAGGGGACTGTGAAAATAGCCAAAACATAGCAAAATTCGTTTTTTTTTGGGGGGGGGGGAATAATAGGAAAAAAATACTCTACAAAAAAACTTCCGTATTTTTTGGCCTAAAAGTGGCATCAGCAAAGGGCTTGCTGTGCTAATGTTTTTTTTTTCTTTTCTTTTTTTTTAAATCACAGTTTTTTGCCATTTCTCAGCGAGGTAGCCCGTTTTTCCTAATTTTTGTACTTCAAACCTACTTCCAGTTTGTATGGGAAACCAGGGTGAAACCTATGGGTGATCTGGGAAAGTTATTTGTTTCTAAAAAGTAGACCGAGTTCTAAATTCAGCAAGTGGTCATTTGTGTAGATCCCTCAAGGTTTTCCCAAACAAACTAACTGTTGAAATACAAAAATATTGAAAAAGAGTATGAAAAAACTGTCATTTGTGACAGCATTTTCATTTGTAACGTCTTGTGACAATGGGTGATTCACAAAAGCAATATACCATTGTGCCTGCCAGGCTCAACTGTTTGTGGGGGATATATAGGCTTTGTAGGTTCTCCAAGATCCCAAGGAACCCAGAGCCAACAACTGATCTGCACCTTACAATGGTTTTTCATTGTGTACCGTGTATAGAATAAATCCCATGATAAAATATAAAGAGTGAAAAAAGGGTATGAAAGAAACCTATCTATCTCTGAAATAGACACCATATACAGGGTTTGGGAGCAGTGGTTATTTGTACATCTCTGAATTTGTGGGCACCTCTATTACCATGTGATTCAGAGGGTATTTATCAGAAGGGCTTATTTCTTACACACTGCCTTCCTTTGAAAGGCACAAATGCAGAGTGATACAATTGCAAATAACAGATGTTCTACTGTTCTGTATTCCCATGTCGCCCAATAAAAATGGTATCTCACTTGTGTGGATAGGCCTAGTGCCTGCGACAGGAAAGAGCATTGTTCTTTCAAAGTCTTTTGGTCAAAGAAAATATATATATATCTTAAGATGGGCTTAGAACCCGCCCCTTAATTTCCTGAACTTACATTTGGCTTATTCCAACATTGCTGTAATATACCTGCTTCTGATTGAACAGCATGTTGTCTGCTATGACTTCCTGCTTTGCTTTGCAGTCCGTTCCGTTGTGTGGAGCCTGGGCAAAGTACAGCTTCCAGTCACTGCCAGTGGCTACTGACTAGTGTCCTTCCGCTAGCTATTCGTTGTTTTGCAGGTTCTTTTTTTTTTTCTTCAGTTACAGCCAGCACTTCGTAGGTCACATTCATATTCTAGACACTTGAAGGTCTGTCTCCCCTTTCATCGTCTTCGTTTGCCCCATCACTTGTCATCCTCCATTGTCTTGCTGCTACCCTTCCCTTTTGTTCGTTTTCTCATCCTTGCATGTTTACTTTGCCTCCACCCACTGTTGTTGCTTACCCCATAACAACCAGCCCACCCCCTCCTGTTCTTGCTGGGTTCGGACCACCCACCTCCTCCCACCTGTGGTTTTTGCCCTCTCACTGTTGTTTGCTTCGCCCAGTCATGCCCTCCACTGTCTGGCAGCCCCACTTCCCTGTTGTTCGTTTCCCCCCCATTGCTTGCCGTTTTTTTGCTACACATCAGCCCTCCACTATCTGTTGTTGCTTGCCCCATGCCAACCAGCCCACCCCCTCCCATTCTCGCTTGGTTCATCCCACGCACCCACTCCCTCCCATTGTAGACTATTTCTGTCGCAGCAGAAGCGTGCATTGTCTTCCTCAGTGGGGTTGTGCTGGACACAACTCAAACAACCCTCCACTCCTTGAATCCATGGTTATTGCTGCTCGCGGGTGAGATAGCTTGGCAGGATAATGTATCTGCGGAATAAATCTGCAGGAAACTGTTACATGTTCAACTGTTACCCTGCATACACAGTGGTCTAGTTAGTGTGCTTGTAACTGGAAACGATTCTCGCAGATGTTTCATTCCAGTACTCTTGCTTTTCCATACAGCTGCTTTTGGCATCAAGTGGTGGTGTGCTTATAACTAGAATGCCATGCACGCAATGCTCTCCATGCGAGCTTGCAAATCTAGATGGGTGTATCACATGCACTTTTTCCTATGTTTTTTCACTCTTGTACAAAATGGTGCCCGTTTCCATCTAGAGCCGGGAAGCCTCTGTTGCCCTGTTATACGGTGTTTTCCTCCACGACCCACCAATGAAACAAACACAGCGTTATATTTGGCATCCTCAGTGACCTGCAAGGACAGAGGGGCTGGTGTGAATAGTACCAGTCCTTCCTCTTGCTGAGCGCTTATATTTCCATGTGTTTCTTCACTGTTACTTATTTGAGTTAGGAAGTCTACCTTCTGTGCACGCATTTTCCATATTTACTATGCAGTTACATTATTCACGCGTACGCTTGTATCTATGTGCCTGTCTTTTACCACTCTACCAGGGAATTGTTTTACTGGTAGGCCCATAGGACTGGACCTCATTACTACTGCTGCATTTTGTCATGCATTAAATCCTCTTTATTTGTGGCATCACACTACATTGCAAAGTTCCAAAATTAGTATGAAAATTCGTTTTAAACTCAATCATCAGAAATACCATGTACTAGTTAGAGATCTAATAGTAATATTTTTTTAAAAATACAGTGTTTGCATGTGAATAAACAATGTATTGCAACACTCATGTCTCATAAGGATGTTTACAAGTGTTTCATATATATTGTCCTTGATTTTTCACTTTTTTTCTTTGTATGTACACTGTCTAAGAGCACTTGATCTATGTGCCAAAATGTGAGTGAAATACTAGCACTGGAGCTGGGATCCAAAGTAGAATTTACAGTGTGAAACATTTAAGAATTCCTTTGCTTAAGTTCTTTGACACATCAGCTGTGTGTGTCAAACATTGACCCCCAGTTCACAGCAATATAAAAAGTAGGTTTGTAGAGCTCGGTCCAACTTTAAAGTAGTATTTGGACCCTTTCTCAGAAACAGAAAGTAGCCATATAATGGGTTTATTGCCTGTAATTACTACAAGAGTAATAGTTTGATGCCAAGAAACAAGCCTATGCAAGATATGTTGTTTTTTCCAAGTCTTTTTAGACATGTTGCTGTGCAACATGGCTTAAGGTAAAGAATAAAATACCATTACGCAGTCAGAGTTGACCTGGCCGTAGAGCTATTATTTTCTTTACTTTAAGTCCTCAAAATGGCAGCTGTGCAACATGTCTAAAACTGTTGACAAAGCTAATAGGTGAAACCCATTGGCTTTGCCAATGCTTCTTTCCACTGAAAACGGGCCCTTTTTTCAATATGGGTAGCTGTGAAATTTGGGCCATAGCTCAGCAATCACCTAGGGAAATCTAGCAACCCCGTGCATTTCTTTTAAATTAAACACACAGGAATGCAGGGTGGGGAAGCTCTGTGGCTCCCATCAGTTTTTCTTTTTTAGATAAAAAACCTTTGCAAACCGCTAAGTTTGACTATAAAACACAGATTTTCCTCACACTTCTGTGAGGAAAACTTCTGGAATCTGTGGGTAGCCACAAGTTTCCTACCACCCATCATTATGCCAAGTCTCCCAATAAAACTGACACCTCACTTATGTGGGTAGGGCTAGTACCCGAAAGGAAAGGCCCCAAAATGCAACATTAACCCAGCCCATGTTTCCACTGGATACTGACTCTTTTTTGATGTGTGGCTAGCTGTGGATTTTAGGCCCTAGCTCTGCCAGCACCTAGCGAAATGTAGCAAACCAGTACATTTTTTTAAACCTGTACACCTAGAGGTATTATGGGTGGGATGGCTTGTGTGGCTTCCCCCACTGTTTCCTACCCAGAAGCCCTTGCAAACCTCCGAGTTTGAGTAAAAATAAAAACATAGTTTCCTCACATATCTGTGATGGAAAGTTCTAGAATCTGCTGGAAGCCACAAATTTCCTATCACCTACCATTCCCCCAAGTCTCCAGATAAAAATAGTACCTCACTTGGTGTGGGCTGGCCTAGTGTCAGTAACACGAAATACCCAAAAACACAATGTGGAGACATCAATATTTCCTGTCACAAGAATGATCTGGGAAGTAGCAGCATTTTTTTTGTGCCAGGGTTTGACAGCCACCCAGGGAAACCTTCCAAACCCAGCCATTTCTGAAAACTAGACACCCAGGGGAGTGCAGCGTGGTATGCCTTGTGTGGATCCCACAACGTTTTCTTACCCAAAATGCCCTGCAAACCTCAAACGTTTCTTAAAATTGCATGTTTCCCAGCTTGTGAGCAGTGACATTGGGTGGGTCCTAAGCCTTGCATTCTCTTTTGCTTTGGCTGCCCAGGACAGATTGCCCATTATCTTCAGCCTCACCCAAATACGTTGGCCACACTACTTGAGACAGTCATCTGGATGGTGTTTAATACTGATACAGGCCTGGTCAAGCACAACTAGTCTCTTTACCCCAAGCATAAAATGCCATGAGCCCACTAATCCCTACATGATCTTGAAAACCCTTCATAAGAATCCACTGTGGATAGAACAGAATTTCTGAAGCTCACAAGAACTAATATTATTAGACAGCATAATATAGTTATGTCTGATGTTTCTCCTGTTGACTCCACCGTGTTACGGGTTGTATCCTAGAATAATAGATATACTCAAAGTAGCAATTTAACTCTACGTATATCACTGGTGCCCTTGTTAGCAATTTAAAGAGCCATCTCTTGTTATGAAAGTTTGCTGATTCAACTTTGTTGGTTTAGTAGTGTTTTTATTGTTCTGATATGCTGTATTTTGCTTCATTCAAATTACCTGTAGCATTTGGTTTTTCTATTTTACCAACCCTATGACCACGGGTAATTGTGAGGTAGTTGTTCCTCTGGATTGCCGGACATTTAAAAAGAAACTGCAATTGGATGTACATAATTTTCCCTTATCATTACATGCCTGTAAAATTCTATAAGTACAGCCTGCCTGACTGTTTATTAGGGGATGCATAGCAGCAGAGGCTTGATAAGTTATCAATTATAATAACTGCTAAGTGTAGGCGTAGGAGTTTGGTAGATGGGGGCAGGCGGAATATTGAACTGATCTTCCGAGTCGTTTAACTACACTCATGCCATATAAATAGCCATCCAGAATAAAAGAAGACTATTTTGGTTGTAGTAGTCTCATCAGGGTAATGGTGTGCTCCATCATAAGTTAATGTTACATTATCTCATTGATTATTTGTATAGCATAATTCTCTCTCCAGATGTTCAGTGGAGTAAAAGAAGAAAGAGTACCTGAGGGAAGGGGGAGAGCAGGAAGAGGAATGAGGGAATATGTTATGCTGGTGGTTTGTAGACAAGTCATGTCTCCTTTGTACCACTTTGAAGCAATGAAAAGGAACAGATGATGAAGGAAAAGAGGAACGCGGGACATAATGATGTGTCAGGTTAAATGTGTTTACACAGGTTAAGTCACCCACTGAAGTGGAAGGAGGCTGGGCCCACTGTCATCCCTTGATTTCTCCCGCTTTCACCCTCTCGGGTCTCTAGATGGCCAGTCATAGAGATGAAGCAGCTTCTGTGTTTTGTTTTTTATTGAGGGGTTTCTCAAAAGGCTACCCACCACCCATCACTGACAGTAAAAGCACTTATCTTATGCTGAATACTGGCAGCTAGCCTGCTTCTAAGTGCTTCCAGTTTTACCTATATGGAAACTAATGCACTATCTACACCCTGTAGCTAGCTTGGACCAATTTCAGAAATTGACTCCTCAGCAATTTGTCAAACATTCATCACAGCAAAGATCTGAAGTAGGTGCAGCTTAACACATATTGTTCCATACAATAGCTAAATGTATGAATAAATACTGTAGCACCTCTCTGTCACAATGAATACAAGATGTTCTGAACGGGCAGTCGTTGAAGTTCCTGGTGGGAAAATGCCTCGTTACTTTAGAACAGAGTGGACACTAGTGATTTTTCATCATTTTCTTTAGAGATGGTCTCTGCTTCTCTGGAACCTCACATTGCTTTTGCCCATGTGTTTCTAAGCAGCCTTTTCATGGTGTTGTGGTTGTGATAGTAGAACTTTCCCAACCAGTGTCCTTGTTTCCCTTCAGAGGTGGATGGTCACTCTGAAATACTCACCCTACAGTAGGCAGTCCTGGATCCCTCCGCATGAGTCCACAGTACCCAATGCTAAAGTCCTCCGAGCATGAATGTCTTCTTGCATCCTTTTCTACTTCTTTGCACATAGAACATAGTAGTTGGGCCCCCCGCATACTCTAACTGTACCACATAGGACGTCAGTGATGGGAGCACAAACCATTTATAGGTGCACAAACGTTCTGTAATTGGTAAGAGAAGGTAGCCCTGCTAGGACTGAACCGTTTTTCCCTAAAAAACAAAGGAAGTGTGTCATCAGTTTAAGATTTTTATCGCTTTAAATTACAATGTGTAGTATTTCATATTTAGTTTGTTGAGAATGTGAGGCAAGGACCCGAACCCCTGATTTATAGATGTTGCAAGAATGTGCCATGTTTTCACAGTATTGATTTTCCTGCTTAGATAATTGGGAGGCACTAGCTAATAGTTATGAGGTGATAGCCAGGACCTACAAATGAGGTGTCCCAGCATTCCCCCCAAAATCAAGGGTTAGGAGTTTTAGAATAATCACGTCAGTGGTGACTTCAAACAAGGGTGATTTCGGCTATTACCAAAAATACATTTAGACCCGAGGTCAAGCCGTACCTATATATGGTTACATAGTGAGGGGAGATGTATAGCTCTTAGGAGGTCATTAGAGCTCATGCTTAAAGATGGCAGCCTAAATAAGCAAACACATTCCATTGGAAAACCTAACTCCTGTCCTATGTTTCACTCAGGAATTTAAAGAAGGTCGACGTGCCAGCCACACAGCGCCACAGGTTCTATTCAACCACAGAGAACCCCCGCTAGAGCTGAAGGACACCGATGCTGCAGTGGGTGACAACATTGGGTACATCACCTTTGGTAAGTGGGGCTGACATGAAAGTTACCTTCTTTCAGCCTTCAGTTGCAGTTGAAATAAGCACCAAATGTCCATTGTAATTAGCAATAAAAACATTTCATAAAAGTAATTACCGTTCCTTGGAACAGTAGCTATGTCCTTGTTCAGGAGTGAAAACTGCATAAGAGATTGGCATGAGTATGTAACCTTTTTTGACTGTCCCATCAGAAAGAGTTTAAATGTTGTCAGTCTGCAACAGTCACCAATTATTTTTTCTTCTGTCTGTGCAGTGGTCTAAATCATCCTGTTTCCCCTTACAAATGAGAATTTCCTATATAAAACCAGATAATTTGATCCCTATAGTTATCTGTACTCTGGGCATCGGTTGCCACAAGTGATCTTGGTGCCTCAGTGTCTAACCTACTAATCAATGGCACCTACTCTCTTCTGCGGAAACGAAATCTAGCATATCTACAGCCCCAGAATCTACATTGAGTTATTTGTTCACTGTTTATTTTATGTAATGTTTGGAGCAAGGTTTGGCTTAGCATTATATTTCATTACATTAATGTATGCAACAAAACTTTCAGGTGAGAATCCCAAACCATGGCCTGTACTCATTTGGTGTAGCTTTGATGTTCTCGTATGTGTCTGCCCGTAGGAAGGTTAACAGTACACAAATCGCATCACATAAATACAAGGAAATGTAGTCTTTGGACTAAGTTACTTCTTTTGTAACTGACATTGGCACGCGACCAAACATTACGTAAGGGTGGGCAAATTACTTTATGTGCCGCTGCGTAACATTTTAAATGTTAATTGTACGATGTAAAGGTCTGGGGTATAACACATTGAACTGTACAGTGTGTGGTCTTGTAATGTCCTGGGTACATGTTCCTTTCCAGTCATCACACCCTGGTTTATGGAGCATTTTCTCGAAGATTGTTCTTACACACAACAAAACTCCTGGGTCTGTGTCAGAAGACTGAAGGTGTCTGGATACAGAATAACACTGCTGAGAAAAAGCATTCCTTTAAAAGGGCAGTTTTCTCACGCACCATTGGTGGCATCCTTCATCATAGGGAATCTCCTCACACCGTGATACCCAGCCACGGTGCGGGCCACACACGCCTCACTAAGAGAGGTACAGTGGGTACCCTACGAAGAGCTAGGTGTAAAAGGGTAAGCAGAGCATGACGAGAGAAGAAAAAAAGTGTGGTGATTAAAACTGGCTTCAGAGACCGCAGGCAACTCTTCGTTCGTGCGCCCCTGGGTCAGGATTAAAAAGAATCGCATTGCAGGAAAGATGAAACCTGCTAAAGTGTGGCAACAAAGTAGCAGAAACGTTTTTCAAAGAACCATACTCGCTGATTTACTTGTGCAGAACCTCATGTTTTAGGCGCTCTTCCTGAAAGAATGTCTTTTTTATCAAATGCTTCACTGTTGCTTGGAGAGAGATCAATGCTGAGGAAAAAAAAAAAAGTCTTCCAATCAGTTGTAAATAATGAATTTTTGGAGCAAGGTGTGCCAAAAAGAAATAGTCTGCAAAAGCCAGTGTATACCAAATCCATTATCAGTGTTGTGCATAATGAATCATTTCGGTTTTCTATAGTCATGTAATCTCTCATGGGTTTCTGAAGATTTACGTAACCTACAATGTTTTTCACCTACTGGAATTAGCTGAGTCGTCCATTATGCAAAGTTCACTACCACTTGAAACCAGTGGGGAACTGAATGGGGTATCAAGTTCATTTGTTGGAGAACAATTAGATATAGATAATGCAAAAGGATAATGTTTTGTCCTGTTTCTTGATGTAGAGCACTTGCGAACCTTAAATCATCCTTGTAAATTAAGTTTCAACGAAGGGAATATCACAACCCATAAAGATAGATGTGAGTGGTTCCTTGGAGGGACTCAAGTTCTGAGATGAATGGATGCAGTGGTCGAAGACTGTCCTGTCTTGTACCGCCACAGAGAGCGATGTAGATTAAACATTGACAGTGAATGAATAGGCATGACTTGCACTAGTGTTTTGTTGTCAAAGTTACCAATCTTCACTAAGTTGCCATTATTTTCCATGTATGAATCCGAAATCTCTTAGTGGCCCAGTCTCACTAACCATGAGCCAATAGGAACCTGAGTAATTTTATAATATATTTTCACAACTGTACTTTGCTACGGATCTCTGATATTTAGCAGTTATGAGCAAAAATAAATTTGTCTAATGACACACAATGTGGCTCAAATAATTCACCAAGCCAATCTACAGACAAGCTCATTTAGTAGCCAAGAGGTCAAATAAATTGAAATATGTTAAGTGTAAAAAGGTGTTCACTCTTAGCTCTTTACTGGTTCCCCTTATGGCAAGCATCACATCCAAAATACTTTCATCCAACAGAAGACCATCCTTCATGAAAGAGGCCTAACTAGCCTAAGACCTGTCTGGTAACTCACTCACGCCGTATGGATGACAAACCTGAAGATTCACACGGCAGAGAAAGAACAAATAAGAGGCAAATTTTCGTTCTGTATAACCATCATCTTCATTGAATTTAACTTATCATTAACCATTCATCTGCTTCTAACCACCCTCTCCTGTCATTCAGGAAAGAACTAAAAACCATCTAGAAATACTTGAAGTACACCTGAAGTAAACTTCACTCACCTTCTCCCAGCCTCACCTCACTCACATTCTCCCAGCCTCAGTTCACCCCTCTTTTGCCTTCGTCTCTCAGTGTATGGTCTGTGTGCAGTTTTGTTCCTCCTGCACTGTTGAAGTAGGTTTTGTAAGCACCAGTATGTGTTTAAGTTAGCCAAAAAGGGCCAGAATTTAAACATTGTGTTCTTAGGTGCCACGTTACAACACCTCTTTGTTGTTGCCTCAGTGCACGCACACATTTCTGAGCGTGGCTTCTTTTGGTCTGTTTGTCACCTTAGTGACTGTCCTGGTAATATGGTCAGCACTCCTTTCTTAATCAAAAATTCATATGTAAAAAGGGGCGTAGGTTACGTAGAACAGCTCACCGAAGTGTAGTTTTATAAACTGCTTATGGTTATCGAAGGCCTGCTAAACCCAAGTTATAAGAGACAGCTGTAGCAGTAAGTGCTGTCTGCACCAAGGGCAACAATAAGCTTTCCAAGCTGAGCCTCAGTGAGCATTTAGGTAGCAATTTCACACGTATGTCAATCTTTTGGGAGGGACTTCCACCACTGTCATGCCTGTTATGCCAGAGTTGGTAGTTTTTTTGCCATACTTCCCCTCAGTGTGTCAAGCATGAACAGTCAAGACTACTGTTATGCCAGGGGTAGCAACAAATATGTTGTTCCAGAGTACTAAGGGGCCATCATTTTTCGAAAGTCGCTAATATTCAGATGTTAGTCATGCCACAATAATGTCATGACTTCCCCAAATATGTCAAGCAGATCTCCACTACGACCAGACCACGTCAGCAGCCACAAATATGGCAATTGGGCACCATTATGTCAGGGATAAACAAATCTATGGATCAGTGCATTAAGTGTACACACTGAGGGTCACAGTTATGCTACCTGTCCCCATCAACATATGTTAGATATGTATACATGCAGGCAAATGAACTTACACAAGGACACACTTTATCTCTTACACTTACTCGCACATATGCATGATAACTTAGCCAAACACACACATGCACAGTCGTTCCCATGCACATACATTGACACATGCACACAGCCATTTAATCTCACAGCTCCTCTCCTCATTTACATTGGTGGCATCATTGCCAGATGCAGCGTGATATGTGAGCTGCAGCCACAGCACTAGGACACTTGGTGCCAGGACTAACGAGATGGAAAGATGCTGGTTGAATCGATCTGCTTGATGATGCTTATCAATTACACCGAGCGGGGTGTGCAGGGGAGAAATTGGGGCTTCAATGGGAGAATTGCAGGGAACAAGAAAGCCAGGACCAGGTGGAGACAGAAAGTGGTGAGGACAGGTACACACAGGCAGCAATGACTGCTTTATGCTGTATTTTTCAAAGATCCCATTCCCTCTACTCATTGGATGATTCTTCCAATGGTCTGCCAATGAGGGAAGCTGACAGGTAGGTGGAGATGTGACTCAGCTGTTGCCGGGGCTCGAGCAAGTCTCTTTAGCACACTTTATCTGGGACTTGCTTACTCTTTTGGCAGTGCATGTGTGCCCTCAAAACTGCTTCACAGACTTCCACTAGACTGGTGGATTGGGTTGTACGTAAAGGTATCACTTCTTGTATGCCCTGTATTTATGTACAGTGCCCTGCTACCCTTCTAATGCCAGCCTCAAAAACTCCACTGTGGACAAGCCACCCAAGGGGAGTAGTCGCTTAGATTTATTCAGCAAAGTATCTACATGGACAAACCTACGTACCTTTTTCAGCAGTTAACTTTAGTCTGATGCTAGTCCTGACGGAAAAGGGGAAAAGACATAGCTGAAGAAACTAGTTTATGTATGGTACCATGTTCTCATCAACCTCCAACAGGTGAAATTCAATAGTGAGTGTTCTTTTCTATAGCATACTGATCTGAGGCGGAATCCATGCTGGAGAAGGAGAACTTACCTCTTTCCAGTAGTTCTCCATAAGTATCCTCCTAAGATTCTTGTGTGGTACACCGCAGCTTCCAGGAGTGGATACGTGGCATGAATCTTTCAAATCTGCTCAAGAATAAAAGTTCCTGCATAGCATTTTGGGTGTTGCTTCAATAAAGTGACAGCGTTTTGGTAAACCATATGCACGTCAGTGCATGACTTATGTAAATTAAAAAGGTGCTAACGGATCTTCCCCCAAATGTAATTAGAAAGCTAACTCATATTAATCCATAGAGGATATGCATGGTGAAACCTCTTTGTAGAGGTAAATAGGTTCTCAGTATACGTTGTCATAATGTGTGTAGTGCATTCTGCTGCAATGTACTTTGAATCTCAACATGGCACACTAAAGCGTTTGGTGCCTTCAGACGATACCCTTGCACAGGCTTTTACTCACTGATTCAGATGCCCGATCCCTTGAACATTCGATGCTGTCCCCTTGCACAGGCTCTTACTGACTGATTCCGATTCCCGATCCCTTGAACATTCGATGCTGTACCCTTGCACAGGCTCTTACTGACTGATTCCGATGCCCGATCCCTTGAACATTCGATGCTGTACCCTCGCACAGGCTCTTACTCACTGATTCAGATGCCCGATCCCTTGAACATTCGATGCTGTCCCCTTGCACAGGCTCTTACTGACTGATTCCGATTCCCGATCCCTTGAACATTCGATGCTGTACCCTTGCACAGGCTCTTACTGACTGATTCCGATGCCCGATCCCTTGAACATTCGATGCTGTACCCTCGCACAGGCTCTTACTGACTGATTCCGATGCCCAATCCCTTGAACATTCGATGCTGTACCCTCGCACGGGCTCTTACTGACTGATTCAGATGCCCACTCCCTTGAACATTCAATGCTGTACCCTTGCACGGGCACTTACTCACTGATTCAGATGTCAGTTCCCTTGAACATTCAGTGTTGTACTCGTGCACAGGCTCTTACTCACTGATTCAGATGCCCGTTCCCTTGAACATTCAACGCTGCATCCTTGCACGGGCTCTCACTCACTGATTCAGATGCCCGTTCCCTTGAACATTCAATGCTGTACCCATGCACAGGCTCTTACTGACTGATTCAGATGCCCGTTCCCTTGAACATTCGATGCTGTACCCTTGCACAGGCTCTTACTGACTGATTCAGATGCCCGTTCCCTTGAACATTCGATGCTGTACCCATGCACAGGCTCTTACTCACTGATTCAGATGCCCTTTCCCTTGAACATTCGATGCTGTACCCTTGCACAGGCTCTTACTGACTGATTCCGATGCCCGATCACTTGAACATTCGATGCTGTACCCTCGCACAGGCTCTTACTGACTGATTCCGATGCCCAATCCCTTGAACATTCGATGCTGTACCCTCGCACGGGCTCTTACTGACTGATTCAGATGCCCACTCCCTTGAACATTCAATGCTGTACCCTTGCACGGGCACTTACTCACTGATTCAGATGTCAGTTCCCTTGAACATTCAGTGTTGTACTCGTGCACAGGCTCTTACTCACTGATTCAGATGCCCGTTCCCTTGAACATTCAACGCTGCATCCTTGCACGGGCTCTCACTCACTGATTCAGATGCCCGTTCCCTTGAACATTCGATGCTGTACCAATGCACAGGCTCTTACTGACTGATTCAGATGCCCGGTCCCTTGAACATTCGATGCTGTACCCTTGCACAGGCTCTTACTCGTTGATTCAGATGCCCGATCCCTTGAACATTCGATGCTGTACCCTTGCACAGGCGCTTACTCGTTGATTCAGATGCCCGTTCCCTTGAACATTCGATGCTTTACCCTTGCACAGGTTCTTCGTTCTGAGATTTTAGACTTGGTGTAGTTGACAAGTTTACCTAGTGTTTTGTATCTTCTGTTTCCCAGTGCTCTTCCCCCGCCACACCAACGCCAATGCCAAGGACAATACCATCAACCTGATCCACACGTTCCGGGACTACCTGCACTACCACATCAAGTGCTCAAAGGTATGTTCACAGCATTAAGGACAGCGCCTGCCTGATAAGGTCGAGAGGTGGGATCCAGGTTTTGCTGTCTGATTTGTGTGCCTGGGGTTGAAAAATTAATTGGATTCTGTGTGATGTTGTTTTGATGTAACCAACATATCCTGCTCCATGTGGAATTAAAAGGCAGATGATAAAGTATTACATCTGGTTCCACAACTAAACCTGGCCAATGTAATACATGAGTTTATGGATCGAAGGCGAGGCTAATCTGCACTGTTTCTTTATATGTGTTACTATAAGCCATAACCGTGCTTGGACCGCGTGTCGAACATGTGGTAGGGTTGCCACTCGCCCATGTCGTTAGGACCGAATGTTTCCAGTTTTCAACTTTTTTTGTTGCAAAGCTGTGTCATTCTGATTAGCTCAATGGAAGCAAACAAAACAGCAACTCCTGAAACCTATTTGCTTAATACATAGAGGTCCAAGATAGGTAACATGCCTAAAGACATTAATTTTGTGGCAGTGTTAATAAGTGCAATTAATACTTCTCTATTGCCTCGTTCTACTGCTGAGACAGGGCTTAATGTAGAGTGTCTTATCCAAAGGTTATTTAATGTGGTCTGCCTATTACAACACGTAGTAAGCACTTGCGTTTTATCAGTATTAGTTAATGAAAACACCTTTTAATTATATTTTCACCTGTTTGTTCATTTTGCTCATTCATCTCCAGCATTTTTTATTTTTTTAAATTATTTCCTTCCTTCGTGGTGCAGTAAGGCCTGATTTGTGTATTTATTCAGTCTAACCGTCAATTTAGAAATCTATTACTTTTATTAATCCAGAGATTTATTATAGTAGGCAAATTTGAGGAAAACACGTTAGAAGTGCTCGTTCATGGACAATACGGATTTGTGAGTTGAAAGAAATAAAGGGGGTGCCTGATGCGTTATGTGCTATTAATTTCAAATTAAAGTGTCAGAAAGCACATACATCATAATGAGGTTTAGAAAGATTTACACTTCCACACCATCTCTACTTTCAAGGCACTGAATTTGCTCCTGGCAATGTCAACTTTCTGGTATGTCTCGTACATGCATAGAGTTACCTACACAAATAGAGAGCTCTACGTAAGTTATTATTATTATTTTTTTTAACATGTTTTTATTAGTTTTTCAAAAGAGCCATACATTGTATTGCATACAAAAGTCATTGATATCATTCTGATATTGGTTACAGTCTGTTGTCAGACTCTCCCATGTTAAGGTCTATATATAACAAACAACTAAGAACTTGTGTGCACTTCCCGGTCCGCTAAATCTACCCAGCACTTCCGACATCTGTCGCCACTTAGGACAAAGCGTTCAGTTGCGATGTGGTTCTATTGCCGCTAGTGACGGGGGCCCTCGACGCCACGCGGGGGAGGGGAGGGGGGCAGAGGAAACAACGGGGGGAGGGGGGGCAAGATGGAAGGATGTGGCACAGTGGATCGCAGCGCTGGTGTCTACTGGTTGAATGTGCAGGCCTTTTGGCGCTGTTGGCATATGTGCGTTGGGGGGAGCTGCTGTGCTATCATTGTTGGCGAGGCATTACTGACGGATGTG
Source organism: Pleurodeles waltl (assembly GCF_031143425.1). Taxonomy (NCBI): domain Eukaryota; kingdom Metazoa; phylum Chordata; class Amphibia; order Caudata; family Salamandridae; genus Pleurodeles; species Pleurodeles waltl. The sequence continues at coordinate 170,951,677 of NC_090441.1, forward strand.
TATGCATCCCCAAGTGTAGTATTGCCTTTCTGCCGGGGCTAGGCCCGCGGCCTTCCAGGCGGGTGCAGCTATCTGTGGTTCAGGGGGGTCTTTCATCGTTTTTGGCTTCTAGTCTGGAAACTAAAACGCCCCAGGCCTCGCAGCCCGCTTGTCGCAGTCCCCTACGTGCTAAATTTGTTAATACCTGATGTTCAGCGCGAGCCCAGCGAAGCGTGAGGGCAAGCCAGGCTTTTAAGTCAGGTGTATTGCGAGCCTTCCAGTTCATTGCTATCAATCTTTTGTACATTACATACGCTAGATCTACAAACCTATGCAAGTGTTTATTTCTTTTCGTCCTTGTCCTTAGTCCGAGTAGACCGGATTTAGGATTCGTGTCCAGGTTGAGCCCCGTAATTTCTGCTAAGGCTGTGACCAACCCTGCCCATTCCCCCCGTAACCACGGGCACTCCCAGACCATGTGGTAGAACTGTACTGCTGGTGTTTTGCATCTGGGACAGGCTGGGTCCGACCCGGGGAACATACGTTTGATCCTGGCTGGCGCCAGGTATGTCTGATGTAAATAATTGAACTGTGTATATCGGAATCTGGGGTTTCTTGAGACCTCACGTGTGTGGCTCAGAGCTTTTGGCCATTCTGTCCCTGAGATCGGGGTGGGCAATACGATGTTCCACCTCTCCCAAGCTTTCTGCAGGTTGTCTTCCAGGGATCTGTTCAGAAGTTTATAAAGGTTTGAGACTGCTTTTCCTTGGGGGTCCCAGTTCAGCATGTGATGCAGGGTGACTGAGATATCAGGCTCTACGTCCCCAGATGCCCATGCTTTCCTGATTGCATGACATATCGCGTGATATGCCAGGAATTGCCCCGGATTGATCTCTGTAAGGGCCTGTATAGCTTCAAAGGTCATTAGTTTCCCTTCCTCAAAGCAGTCTCCTACTGTACTTATACCCGCATCTGACCAAGTTGTAGGTGAATATGAGCCGGCTTCCACCCACCCGGGGAGCCGATCCAATGGGAGAAGCGGTGAGTAGGGTAGTTTTTTAACTCCCTTTTGGATATACTTCTTCCAGTATGTGTGTGCCGCTGTCATCAACGGGTTTATGCATGTGCTTTTAGTTTGCTTATCCAACAGCCATACTAGAATGGGAGCACCTTGGAGTCGGGATTGCTATGAAGCCAATTTAAAATCCACTGCAGCTGTGCGGCCGCAGAATAAAGCTCAAAATTTGGAGCGCCCAGGCCACCCATTGCCACCGTATGATGCAGCGTGGTGAGTGCAACCCGCCGTCTGCCCTCGCCCCACACCAATTGTAGTAGGATGGAGTTCAAGCTAGCGAAAAAGCTTTTGGGGATAATGATTGATAGGGCCGCAAAGTAATACAGCAGTCTAGGTAATATCAGCATGTTTGCTATAGCTACTTTACCCAGTGGTGAAAGTGGTAATTTATTCCAAAAGCGTACTGAGCTCTTAACAGAGGACACCGCTTTCCCCAGATTTCCATCCCTTAGGTCTTCCGCACTGTGGTAGACGTTAATCCCTAGGTATTTAAATGTATCGAAGCACCATTTTAGGTGCCCTGGTGGGGCACACTCTTGCCTTGCAGGGGGCCAGCTGGTCAGTGGGAATATACAGGATTTCCCCCAGTTAACTATTAGACCAGATACCCTTACGAACTCAGACAGCAGCGACATCACCGGGGGCAGCGACTCCTCCACTCTGCGTATGTATTTCAAGGCATCATCTGCGTATAGTGCTATGGAGTGGAGAGTACCGTTCCTTGACACCCCCCATTCTTCTTTCTTGGCACGGACACGTGCAGCTAGTGGTTCCATCGCTAAGGCAAATAGGAGGGGGGATAGGGGGCAACCCTGTCTTGTTCCCCTGCTAATCGGGAAGCTTTCTGATATTACTCCTCCCGTTTTCACCCTGGCCTGTGGGGCAGTGTAAAGAATGCGTACCCAGCTTGTGAATTTTGGACCGATACCCAGTAACTGCATAGTGGCAAACAGGAAGTCCCATTCTAATGTATCAAACGCTTTTTCTATGTCAAGCGATGTCGCCGCTTCCTCGAGTGCGGTCGGGGGGGGGTGTCACCCATCACACTCAGCAGCCTCCGAATATTTAGGAAGGTGTTACGTTTCGAGATGAATCCATTCTGGTCCTCGTGCACCAGGATATGCATGTAGGGAGCTAGTCTGTTCGCCAGGATTTTGCCAAGTGTCTTACAGTCTAGGTTTAACAGTGAGAGAGGTATGTAGGACCTGACGTCAGTGGGGTCGCGCCCCTGCTTTGGAAGGACCACTATCATTGCCTCTCATTGTGGGGGGCAGGATACCGTTGATCCCTGCTTCTTCAAACGTTTTTAGGAGATGTATGTTAAGGTGTGTCGCAAACGTGGAGTAGTATTCTGATGGCAGGCCGTCTGTCCCTGGGGCTTTATTCCCAGGTAATTGTTCGAGGGCCTTATTAAGTTCCCCTAATGTGTTGGGGGCTTCTAGTGTCTCTCTGTCGACGTGCATTAGTTGGGGCAGGGGAGAGTCTGCTAGAAAGGACTCAAGCTGTTGGATGGAGCATGATGTGCTTTTGGTGTATAATTGTGTATAATATTCCCTAAACGCATCATTTATTTTTACCTGCGTGGTAGCTATTGCGCCTGCGCCTACTCCTATCGCCCCGATTGGAGGGCACCGCCGGTCCTCCCGCAGCAGCCATGCGAGCAGCCTACCAGATCTGTCGCCTTCCGATTGTAGCCTAGCCAAGTGGTGTTTGTGATCATGAAGGCGTAATGTGGCATCGGCCTTTGCATGTTCCGCGCACGTTTCCTTCAGAGCCGTGTATGGCGTTTCATTGCGGGCAACTGCGTTTTCTAGTGCTCTTAGTTTCTTCTCCAGCTTACTAACCTCTGCGTGGAGTGTGCGCCTCACCCACCACTTTGTGTGCGTCCCACTCCAATGCTCTTAGATTTGTGGTGCCGGTATTTAATTCCCAATACTGTTTTAGCGCTGTTCTCAGTGAGTCTGTAAATGCAGGGTCGTGTAAGGCTTCCGCTTGTAGCCTCCACGATGGGATAACCTGGCGCTTCCTGCCCCAATCCAAAACTATTTTAAGCGGTGAGTGATCTGATAGTGTCTTGGCTAGGTATGCTATTCCGCTGGTCACTGTGCAAGATCTCCTGGGTGCCCCACATCAAATCTATCCTGGTGTGTACCTTATGTGGTGCTGAATAGAATGAATATTCCCTGTGTTGTGGGTGTTGCATGCGCCATATGTAATGGAGGCTCATGTTGCTAGCCCATGTTGATAATGGACGGCTGAGGTGTGTAATGACTGTTGAATGTGTGGGGGGATTTGACCTGTCCAATGCTGGGTCTGGTGTGCAGTTGAAGTCTCCTCCCCATATGGCGGGTATTTCGGGGTTCGTTAATAACGCTGGAGTGAGTGTGCTCAGGAACTAAGGCAGCGCGCTAGTGGGAGGACATACCCATATAATTGACAATTGTTTACCGTCCAGCTTACCCTCCACTACCACATACCTGCCTTCCTGATCTATCTTGTGTGATGTTTGGATAAAGGGGACATTACCTGCTATCCATATGAGGACCCCCCTCGCGAAGGTTGAATAGGATGTGCCCACAATCTGACCTCCCCATTTACTGCGTAGGTCCTGTAGGTCTGGGTCTCGCAGGTGAGTCTCTTGTAGGATTGCAATATGTGTGCCATGGCGCTTGAGTCGTGTGTGCACCCTGGACCTTTTGCCTGGAGTCCCCAGTCCCCTAACGTTCCAGGTGACTATGTCATATTTGTATGTGCTGTGGGTTGTGGATTGGGCCATGTTCAATTTGTGAGTGTGTGTCTTGCTCCCCGATTCCCGGGAAGGCCCATTGGGTCCCCTCCGCCCCCATCGCCCCCGCGGGCGGGCCCCCTACCTCCGGGCGCATGTCCTGTGTTGTGAGCAGACCGGTAGTGCACAAACTAATTGTTACCCTCTTTCCCTCCCCAACTGGATCCCAACCCCAACTGTGAACTTGCAACAAGCTACACACCCATTTTAGGTGCGAGCTGAGGTGTATCCGTATGGATGTCTGCGGGGGAGAAATGATACTATCCGGATGCGGCTCATTTTAGGGGCTCGCATCCTTCTGCAGATACGGTCTGCGAGTGGTTTGGGGCACTCCCAGGGCACGGCCATCCGCCCTCCCCCCCGCTCTACGCCACCAGCCGCGCACAATATAAGTGAAGGAGTTATCTCCAGGAGCAAATGTGCAAGGATACATGAGTTCAGGTGATGTGACCGCCCACTTCAATAGGGGGTCGCAAAGTTCAGTTCTGTACTCCGGCTGTGGCGGTTGGTCCCCCTGGGGGGATAGTTCAGTAGTGTTTGTTCAGAGTGTGTCTGCGGACCTGGGGGTGAACTCCGGGCCCCTCAGTGCCTCCGTTAATGTGGAGTCCGAGCTGATCGAGTCAGACTCCGAGCCTTCCTCTGAATGTGTCCTAAGAGACTCAAAGGAATTCTGTGTTAGCAGGGGGGTTTCTTTAAGGGCCCTGGCTCTCTCCTCTGCAGCCTGTTCCACCGTGGGTTGACCCCTGGTGTGCCTCTTGGATCGTTTCCTAGGTTTTGTCATTGACCAGTTCTCGTCGGTGCCGACTGCCTCGCGGGGGTGGGCAATGCCTTTGGCATGCATCCACGTCCAGGCATCTTCCGGTGAGGTGAACACATGGGTGCGTTCATCTGTTATTACACGTAATTTATCGGGGAACATCAATGCGTATTTTATGTCGTGTTGCCGGAGGCGTTGTTTAACTTGAGTGAAGGAGTTACGTTGCCTTTGCACTTCCTGAGTGAAGTCTGGATAAGCGTGAACAGTCGAGTCCTCGTACCTGTATGTGCCTTTGCTGCGGAACTGTTGAAGTATCGTATCCCGGTCCCTGAAGTTTAGAAACCTAGCTATCAGCGGTCTCGGAGGTTGACCCGGTGCCGGGGGGCGTCCGGGAATCCTGTATGCTCTTTCCACTGAGAAGAATTTAGATGGGGTTCCATTCAGGACCTCTTTAATTAACCAGTGTTCCAGCAGGAGCTCTGAGCTTTGATCCAGTGATTTTTCAGGAAAGCCAAGAAACCGTATGTTGTTGCGGCGGGATCTGCCCTCCGCCTCCTCTGCTCTTCTCAGCAGTGACTTTACTTCTGCATCTAGGCGGAGAATTTGTTTTTGGTTATCCGCTACCGTGGGGGCCAGTTCACTTAGCACCGCCTCCGTTGTCTTCACTTTATCAGATAATTTGCCATGGTCTACTCTGAGGATGTTCAGATCTTGCGATACTGTGTCTATCCTGGTCTCCAGTGAGGTTTTAGTGTCCATGATTGCCTGTAGTACTTTCTCGAATTGCGAGGAATGGGACATGAGCGTGGACTCCAACGACTGCAGAGAGGGCGTATGCTGCTGATCGCCAGGTGCCTGGCCGTGCATGTTCCGATCCTGATTTTTAGCTGATTTGGGCCTTCCGGCCATTTTGACTTAACTGTTGTGACCTGGTTCCTCCTGCAATCACGCGTTCACCTACGTTCACTAGGCCTTGCAAACAATGAGGGCATATATATCCCCGCGGGGCCACGCCAGTGCGCACTTCCGTTTTTGAGGTTACGGCCCTGCTGGTGGTCCTCTGGGTGAGATCTTATTCAGGCGGTCTGGTACCTCCCGTCGCTAGGTCCGCACGCGTGCTTCGAGCCCCCGGTCGGCAGCCAGCTCCAGCTCTGTGTCCTCTGTCGGTATGGAGTGGAGGAGTGACGTTCCCAAGTGTATTCGCTTGGTATGTTTCGGGCTCGCACAGGTCTTTAAGCACTGTTCCACCCTGTGGTGCAGGTCGGCTCCATTTAACAAAGGATATGGCTTAGCCTGATCCGGACCGGCCCTGCGCGTAGCTCGTCTGTGGTGGCCTCGATGTCTAGCTGCAGGCCCAGAGTCGACTCCCGGAATGGGCACGCCACGCCATCAGTCATGAGGTAGAGAGGCACCCCCAGGGGCCCACGACAGGATTCATCGTGGGCGGGAGGGGGTATTCGGTGCGAGGCAAAGGCAATGGCTCCCAATTCCCTCCGCGGCGGTCCCCGCAGCCTCCGTGTGACCGCCTCACCGTCCGGTTCTCCAACTTTGGTGCGAAACCCCACCTCAGGGGGAGACGGCGCCAGCGGCCTCCTAGAGAGGGCGCGTCTGCTGCAGCCGGGTTCGCAGCCGCCCGACAGCCCTCACAACCATGTAAAGCAGTTGGGGGGTCCAGGGAGCGGGTCCCACCCCGCTCGCGAAACGAATTCACACCTGGCCCGTTGTTGTGGTCCCACAAGGCCTTTCGCGGAGGGGGAGGCGCGTCTCTCCGCTTGTTTTCAGCTGTGGAGGGGGGCACCCGCCCGGGGCCCCTGCAGCCCCACCGTTAGTCCCCCGCTGCTCCTCGGAGCTCCCCGCACCTGGCGGGGTGGGGGGAAACTCCGGCGGCCAATAGGCGGGAGGGGGGGGGGACCGCCCAGGACGGTATAGAGGCAAAATATGGGCTTATCGCCCTCACGAGGCGGGCCACTCCTGTTTCCGCGCACCCACCTCTCGTTTAGTCTCCAGGGCAGTGTCCCGTCCGTCTCGGCCGACAAGATGGCGGCCGCAGCTCCCTGCTTCAAGCTGCTCCGCGACAGCCTCTCCGCCCGGCCTCCCGATCGCCTCCAAAGCCGTCGGCGAAGGGAGAGCGGCCCCAGAAGCGGATCCCACCTCAGGGATGTGGCAGCGGCACCCCAGGAGCGCCCCGCAAATGTTCCGTGGCGAGCCCGAGACGGAGCGCTTGATTAAGCATCCTTCCCGGTCGCCATCTTGGCTCCTCCCCCAGCTCTACGTAAGTTAACTAAAAAAGGACTTTAGAGAATGAATTCTGTTATACACACAAGAATAGTCCAGAGAAAAGAAAATCATATATACAGGAAAAACTACCAGCACAATGGTTCTACTCAATAACTTGTAAATAGTGTATTATACATTATGTTGTAATAAGTATTGGGATAAGTTAATTTGTATTCTATATATTAGGATCGGTATAATGGTATGCCCCTGCCTACCTTAGAATGTTGGCATTGGGTTGGCTGAGAGTTTGCCATAGAATGTTGGATGCTGGCGTGGCATTGTGCTGTGAGGAGTCTTTGAATAAACTGGATATTCCACTCGCTCTGTGTAGCTTCTGCAGATTCCTTTACTACAATTTCAAATGTGCTTTTGGTTAGCGCAGCCAGGAAACAAGGCTAGGGCAGAGTTTTTAAATTTTAATACATCATAATTGATAGGCAGGATTGACTATGAATGGCCACATGAGCACTTAGGCTCAGATTTAAATAGAACGTATGATTCCGGTTGTAAATATGGCTTATAGAGGTGTGGGTACAAACAAATTAACAGAGAGCCGAGTCGAGTCTGGCTGAGCTCTAACAGCCCGTGCATGAGCCCAGCCCTGAAAATGTTTGACTTGTAAACCGTCCACAAATACCATAAAAAATGTTGGTCTCTTCAAAATTCATAAAAGTGTATTTCTGTAACATGCAGAGGCGTTTCAGCATAGTACATCAGATTATATCTCTGCATTGAGAGCCATATATTGAAACTGACAGATTTTAATCATGAACTTAAAAATATTCATGCTCCCATGCCCCACCTTGACAACAATACCAGCAGTGAATTAAGAGTCAAGTCCGTTGTCATGTGAACCCTTAAGGTGACCTAAATTCCCATACAGAGCAGCATCAGAGTCTTTATCAGACCCAAGAGAGGTGCTTGTATAGCTCACCCTGAGAACTTGCGTATTTCAAAGTGCTCTCAAATGTGATGAGGAAAAAGGTAGCACAGGGAAATAAGATATTTGCCTAAGATCACACAATGTGGTCAAGCGAGGAAGCTGGGAAAAATCCCAAGGTTTTCAGATTTACATTGTGCCATTCAGCTGCTAGATGGGTATCTCTTTCCCTCTCCCTTTTATCATCAAGGGTCTTTATTTAATAGTTGGCGCATTAGATTCGAGCATGGGTGGCAGGCAGAAGCCACATGAACTCTGTTTTGGACTCGAGGGTCGAAGTGGACCTCGGGCTGAGCTAGAGAGCTCACTGGCTGGCCCACCTCTAACATGTTAAGAACAAAGGAAGTGTTTTGAATGGTACATATATACGTTGAGGTAATCTCTCTGTTGTATTACTATGGAGATTCCTTGTTGGGCTTTGCTTTTCAACATTAACAGTTGTTAGAGTATATTAGCAATGCTGTATTTTGTATGTATTGAAATGCAGGCTTATATCCACACACGGATGAGGGCAAAGACATCCGACTTCCTGAAGGTGCTGAACCGCGCTCGACCAGATGCTGAGAAGAAGGAGATGAAAACTATCACGTAAGTAGCAATGGGCACAGGGCAAAAATAATGCTGCTTCAAGACCAATACAAGATCCTCTACTGCATCGTGTTGGCTACTCCACTCTTGTTCTTTTGTCTGCAGGAAGCAATGATCATTGAGGGTAGCGCGTTTTATAAAGTGTACAGTTAGTCAAATACGTTGAGGCACCGTACAGTTTATAGGAATGGGACAAGGACAAGCTTTAGAGGACCATTACTTGGTCATCACATTAAAGGTATTTGTTTTTTGTTGAGAAGCACACATATGGGGATGCATCAGAAAATGTAGAGGGGAAGGTATTTAAATCAACTCTGCTTGGATGGATTGATTAGTAAACTATAATAAACATCAAAAGAACAGATGCAAACCATCTAGCCATTGGCTCCTGGGTGAGTTTGAAGATGAGGACAACAATCTAAATTTATTTTGATATTATTAGGTGCTAGAACCAAACCTCCCATTTTCTTCATGGAGGCAGCAAGGGCAAGAATTGCCCTTAAACAAACATTAATTATTAATGCTAAGATCGATAGTGTAATGGAAGATCTTATTGAAGGCATGCTAAAGGCTAGCCGCATTTTTAATTTAGTAGAACAGAACTGGCACTTTCCATAACCATTAGAGTGTCAGCCATACAATGAATGATCATTTTTACCTTCTACAAAATGCACAACTATTGTTACTAGTAAAGGTTTACATCCAGCGTTGAATCTCTGTAGGCTGCCCAATGATTTGTCATCCTAGCAGTGTTTCCAGGCTCCTAATAGAAATTGATAGGAGCGTGCACTATAAAAATATCCTTTACTGAGGAAAAACGTTGTGTGACAGCAAAACCTTCAATGTTGGTAGTTAGTAACTATACAGATATCTCTGGTGGCAGCAATTAACCTGATTGCCTGTCTATACCCGACCATGGTATCAGACGATTGTTCTTTATGAGGCTGAGACTCGCGCTGCGCAGGTACAGTCTTGTGTCTTAAGATAGACTTGCCTTCAAGGAAACATGCAACTCTAACTTTAAAAATCCTAACATTTCTATCATAGGAAACTAATATTGAGTCCAGTAACTAATCCTATAGTTGTTTGAATTGCTTGACAGGCTTTGAACTTATTGTTCCCGACTGCACCACTTCTATTGCAAAGTGATTGTGTATGTTTTTACCTGTAACTAGGTTGAAGAAATTTCCAATCTCATATGACAGCATTGTTATTGCGCTGAATTAATTTCTTGGAGACATTTCTGCAAGCATTGATGCCATCCAGCCTCTTCTGCTGGGTAGCCAGGCTGCTGCTTATGCGACATTTGATTAATTAGTTTCTTGCGTGTCTCAATAACTAGAAGTTGCTCCTAGGTGGTGATAGTCGTGTTGTTTAGAATTGCACACCATAAACCTTCAATATTTGCCTTCTCTGGTAGTCTGGCTTTCTCAAAGTTTTTGATCCCAATGGGTTTCAGGACTGTTGCAAGGAAGTGGGGTCATGTGGTACATTGTCGCAGGCTTTCTGTCTTGGTCATTGATGTTGCATAGACCGACTGTCCTGATTAGGTTCTGCTGCAGTAAAGTCTGCTACTTTAGGGTTAACCATCTGGTGTCCTCTCCCCTGAACTCTGGCACCATTCCTGAGTTAAACCAGATGCCCAACTCTGGGATCACTTCAGTAGTGCTATTATGATCAGACAAAACATGGTGCCCTCATGCTCTTATTAAACTCCCTCTCGTTTTCTATTTACAGAGGTCTTAGTTGCTTTCACTAAAAGGTTCACCAAGATTAATTAGTTCATCTTGTAATTGTTCTGGCTTAGGTCATAAAGAGACAGAAGCACTGACCCCTATGAAAGCTCCTATGGGACCTGTCTGTACAGATGGGTCCTGGCTAAAGGCTGGTCAGGACTACAGGCTGCATGTGTCAGAATCAAGGAAAACTGATACATCTTCCTGGTACTGCCCCCTACAGAGGACACAAGGCTTGTTTAAAGGGTTATCGTTCCCCCATCTTAGCCAAAGTAGACTTTAAAAAGGGTTATAAAACAGTCATTTCACCTGTTCAGACACAGAAGACCTAGATCCCTGAGCAGCTGATTTTTTATTCCCTTTTGGTAAGGGTACTATCTTAATCTTTTTAGATCAGTGACAGCATTTTTCTTTAGTGTTAGATCAACCCCAATATTCCACCCACCTTGGCTGTGTCAGAAGCGGGAGGTCAGGTGATTATTCTTCAGACTGTGCAGGAGTTTAGATTGTGGCAGGTGATGGATGGAAAGATACAGAGCTGCAGAAACCCAGGTTCTAAATTCCTACTTCTCAGACTGATACAACCAGACTTCTGGCACTGCACTCAGAATATCCCTGCTTTAAGCAGTATGTGTTTTTGCACATGGCAGCAGTTCATCACTTCTGAGGCGTCCATTACCTGACGTGGGGAAAATCTTCTTGGCTCTCAAGGGCTTTTCCTCCTCAGATATTGTGACAGTTTGGCCTTCATGAACTCACCTATTATGAGGGAAGGTGGGGAGGGAAAAAGTAGAGTGGGGAAAACAGAAACTTTTAGGTAACTCTGACAGACAGTGTCCAGTGGAATGGCCATGGGAGCACAAGGAGAAGAACCTAGATCTTCCATCTGACTTTTTTTCCGAGACCAGGTTGGCCTTCAAGAGCAACTGATTCTTCACCCTTTAAAGCACAATAGTTTTGAGAGTCGATCACTCCATTCAAAAGGCCTCCCGGTATAGAACTACCTTCTTATTTGTTTATTCTTCTTTTTTTTTTTAAACAGACTTTATTTAATTTTGTATAATAACATTCAAGATCGAGTCCCCCCTCGATCTTGATGACACAAGTTATGTCCATATTCTTCCATCCAAGCACAATAGTTCAGATTTGCAATAACTGCGTCTAGCATCAGTATCAGTGCTTTGCATCTCTACTTGCCTATTCTTGGGTAGACCAGCGGACCCTCCCCCGCTGGTGCGGTGCAACAGTAGGCCTAGTGTGATTTTTGAGCCCATGTGGGTGAGCAGCGTAGTCCTTATGTTACTGTTGTTTTCGTGCGTTTTTTTAGGTATGCCCTGCTGGTTTTTCATCTCTTCCTATGCTTTCTGACGGTCCTTCAGGGCCATGGCGAGTAGTTCCCAAGCTCTTGCATTTTCCAATGTTCCTGTCCCCTTGTGTGCCTCCCTACGCAGTAGGGTCCCCTCACATTCCACCCAATTCCCCAGTTCCTTTAACCAGGACGGCAAAGAAGGGCCTGTAGGGTTTTTCCATTTTCTCATGATTTCCCTCTTAGCTAATGACAGCCCCAGGTCCTGAAATCTGCTGGTGGTTTTGTTCTTAGCAGCGTGTGGGTATCAGTGTTACAAGCAATGGGCGGCGTGAGCGCGATCGGTTTTTCGATAATATCAGCAAGTCGTTTTACAACTTGTTTCCAGTACTGGTTTAGAAGGGGACATGCCCACATGTGAATAAAGGATGCCCCACCTCTTTACAGCTGTAGCAAGCTGCTTCTTGTGTGTTAAAATATCTATTGACCATTTCTGGGAACAAATATGCTCTGTGCAAAATATAGAAGTTGATGAGCCTAAATCTGGCATTCCTGGAGGTTCTGGGCATTCCATCCAGAATGCCCTCCCAATCGGAGTATGGCAATTGAGTATCAGATTTTTTTAATGACTGCTCTCCAGCACTTCTGCATGATCTTAATGGCCTGTAGGTCTATTCCAGCAGGGGCCTCAGTTCTCAGGATCAGCCCTAGAAGCGCCCGATATGTCGGAGTAAACCCATTTGTGGGCCCATCTTGTTGTTGCCTACTTGTTATCCATCTGGCCAGACACTGCAGCTGAGCTGCCCAATAGTACAATTGAAAGTCCGGAGCTGCCAGTCCTCCCTGCCGTAGTGGTCGCTGGATTGTAGTACATGCCACTCGCCGCCGCCCCCTGTCCCATATAAACGCAGTGCTAAGTGAGGTAAGCTCTTTAAAATAGTATTGGGGCACCCATAGAGATAGTGTGCCGAAGAGGTACAACAAGAGCGGTAGTGCCACCATTTTCAAGAGAGCAATTCTGCCCGTCGCTGAAATGGGCAGCGTCTGCCAAAAGGCTATAGAAGTCTTCAGGGTACGAAGGCCTACTCCGTAATTACCCTCAAACATGTCCTGAGCAGTTCGATATATTTTGACCCCCAGGTGCGATGAACAATTGGGCTCCACCTCCAAATTCCTGGGCAAGCCAACCGGGATCTCACTTTCCTCGATAAGAAACAATTTTGTTTTGGACCAATTTACCTTAAGTCCAGAGACCTCTGCAAATTGGTCCAACAGGGATTGCGCCCTCCGCAGATCTCTCCCATTGTCCCGTAGCAACAATAGCAGATCGTCACCATATAATGCAATACGCTGTATGTCCTTACCTGCTAGAATTCCCTCAAAGTGAGCTCCCAACCTGGCTAACACCGCCAAGGGCTCCATGGAGATGGCGAAGAGCAAGGGGGATTGTGGGCACCAGTATTCCCTCTAAGCTACGCGCCGGGGCGGCCGCGCGCAGTGTAATGTTTCACCGCGCAGGGGCCTTTAAAGAGCGCACAAAACAAAGGGATCTCCTGCTGACAGGAGAAGATCTCTCAATGAGCTGTGAATGAAGGCACGGAGAGGGCCCTGATATTTTCCTTCCTCCCTTCTGACTTTTATTGTTTAAGGTGTGACTCCTTCACCCCTCCTCAATTCTCGGAGGAGCTGTTTTAAAAACTGCATCAGCAGCCAATAAGATTTACACACTCTGCAAGTGGAAAAACGGGAAACATTTGTGTGGGTACTACAACTTGTTTAGTAAAAGCACACCAAATGAATAAGCTGTTTTGGTAAAACCATGTTTATATTTGAAATACCATCAATATAAAAGCCCAAGATATTCCAAGAAAACAGCGTTCTAGTCAAGCTAACTTATTTAGGGAGGTGGAGAAATGCAGTGATGAAAAAGAAAAGTTAGCCCAGCTGAATATAATGGTGATAAAAAATCTGCATCTCTGACACGCTGTCCCTGGCTAGGAGGAACATTTCCCTACTTACATTCTTAATGTGAATTAAATGGGCCAACGTATTGTTCTCTATATGCAATTTGAAAGCTGCACTCCTGTTCTTTTAAGCACATAGTGATTTCTGCACAGAATTATTCTTAATAATTACAGGAACTGTCAGGGCCGCTGCAGGGTTACTACAAGCACTTTGTGAAAACAAATCACATGAAACTAGAGGTAGGCGAGCCTACAATTAAAAGGGAGAGCTGAGCTAGAGCCAAGCCAGGTGTCTGGCTCGGATCTTAGAGCCCATGAACCAGTCGAGCCCTGAAAATGTTTGCTATGTAAATCATACAACAAACGTCAAATAAAGTAAAAATGAAGCCTCATCAACATTCAGAAGCGTGTATTTGTGTATTTCTTCAACATATTGAACCTTTGACATTAATGGTCACATAACACTGCATTGAGAAGTACTTATTAAAAGTGATGATTTTTAGACATGCACCATTAGTGAACTATGAGGCAAGAACTGTTGTCATGTAACCCCTGTAAGTGGGTAAGATTATTGTAGAGAAACATTCTAGTCTGTTAAATCAAACAGAATAGATTTTTGTGCAACTGGTAGACTGAACATGCATATTTCAAAGTGTTTGCATACAGAATAATGAAGAAAAAAGATTTGATAAAATAAAATATTCGCCTAAGATCACACAATTTAGGAGAGGAAGCCGTGATTTATCCATCATTTCTGGTTCACTTTGTACAAATCAGCCAATAAACGGGTATCTATTTGTCTTTCCATATGTTAAAGATTTGTTTTTATCTATGTGCATTTTTCTGCACTTTTTAGGTAGCAGGCCTCGACCCACATGCGTGGGAGCACTTTACATGAGCACCAGTTCACATTCATTGTTTATAACCTCAGGCAAATTAAGTGATTTACCCAGAATCATAGGCTGTTGAGCTAGCATCGTGACTCAAACCTGCTTCTCTTGTTCCAAAGTCAGCAGCTCTGGCCGTAATGCCACATCCTGGGAAGAGGGAGGCAGCCAGAAGTCACATGAAAGCTCGGTTCATTATGGGCTGGTGGTTACAACAGGACCTAAAGCTCAGCCATGCTTCAGAATCGAGCCTGCTTGAGCTTTCAGTGGCTTGTCCACCCCTTCATTAAAAAATACTCGAAAGAGAGTTAACAAGACCAAGATTGCTGGTAGGAGCAGAAGTGAATCTTGAGTATTAGTAGTTAAAAATAAGGCCCCTAAGCAGAATAAATAAAGCGAGGAGAATAGGATACAATTGAGTTTGGAAACAAGCATCTGTAATATAGCTCCAGCAAACTCTTGGATGAACGCGTGTTTTCAGAAATACTTGTATAATTCTCTATCTGTTACACATTTTCTTACGTGAGTGGCCCCAAACACTGGCGTACTTGTCTGATGTGCTTTGAATCTGCATTCTGCCCGTTCCTTCTTCCCACTATCCTCTTTGTTTCCCCCACTTTATAGAGGACCATGCTTGCTGCAGACCGCACAGGGTTGTATTTAATGGTTTCTGGGTTGCAGAGTGATGTTGGTCTAGGAATGGGTGTCTGCACAGTACTAGAATGAAAGTACTGAAGGAATGGTGGCTCCTGACTTCACAAGTCCTGATTCAAGGAAGGAAGGATTCCAGGTATACCAGAAGCCAAAAAACAAGAATAGGAACTAGCTTCAGCTTGGCAAAAACAGGCACCTGCTCCACAACACTGCTCTGCATATTTATTCAGTATTGTGCCATGCACTGCAAATCAGTTGTAGTGAGGTGGGTAGTTCTTAAATTGCGGGGTTAGGAAGACACTTTTTTCTTCCACACAGCACTCTCTCACAACAAATGCTGTCTCAGTCCCATTCCTTTGCTGTCAACTACTGTCTTTCCTGGTCGCCCCTCTGAGCAGTGTTTTCTTCTTTGCCCAGCTGTGTTTCATAGTTACAGTTGTTCCAGCTCTCGTTCTCTCTCTGTCACTGCTACTTCGCTGGCATGCTTTTTTCCTTTGCAGTCTCATTTACTTTGTGCAACAGCCTCCCACAGTTAAAGCTCTCTTATCTTCAGTCCCCCCGTCACTGCAGACTACTGAGACAGTTACACACTCAGCACAATCTCTTTCCTCTCTGTGCAGCTATCAGCCCCAAATCCCTCTGTCACTGGTGTCCCACCAGGCAGTCTCCCTTTTGTATAATGTTTTCTTCCCATAGTTTGCTTCAAACATCCTGCTTGCTTCACTGACATTGTACTTCCTTATGCCCGTTAGATCAAAGCTGCCCCATATTTTCATTTCAAGGGATGATATTGCCTTCTCCCTGGCAGTACTTCAAATCCTACAGGCTGGGCTTTATAGGTCCTATTATGTGTCTAGCTCTTACGAAAACCTTTGCCTGGGTGCCAGGTGAGGTCTGTGCCTCTCAGTACAGAGGGGAGGGTATTTCTATGCTAGTGTGGAAAATGAGTTGTTTCTTGGTGAGTGTATATGAGCTGTGTGCATGTTTGAGAGCAGGGTGAACAATATACCTGTTTGAGTACAGTGTGAGGGATGCAGCTGGTTGGGTGGAGGGTGAGGGGTGTGCCTTTGTCAATTTAGGGTGAGTGCAGGGTTAGTGATATGTATAGTGCATGCCGGAGGATGTGCGAGTCAGAACTGCATGGTGAATGGGTTTCTGTATACCTGCAGGGTAAGCTGTGTGAGTTTAGGGTCAGCAGTCTGCCTGTGTGAGAATGAAAAGTGTTCAGTCTGTAAGCAAAATGTATTTTGAGTGCAGGTTGAATGGTGTGTATTGTGAGTGTAGGGTTGACATGTACCTTTTGTGAGTATTAAATGAGTGGTTTATGAATGCAGTGTGAATAATGTTAGTGCAGGGGGAGTGGTTGTATTGGGAGTTCAGGGTCAAGGGATTGCTTGTGTAGTGTAGAATGAATGGTGTGTGTGTATGGCGAGTCGGGTCTGTGTGAGAGTAGAATGAGTGGTGTCTCGCTCTCTGTGTACAGTGAAGAATGTGCCTGAATGCAGAGTTTCAGTGTGTTTATGAGTACAGCTATGCGAGGTAAGCAAAGTGCCTAAATAGGGTAAACAATGTGTCTGCTTGAGTGTAGGGTATGTGGTGTGTCTTTCATAGTGTAGGGTGAGTGATGTGCTGTGAGTGCAGGGTGAGTATTGTGCCTTAGGCCATGTTCTCAGAGTGTAAGTGGTGTGCCTGTATAAGTGAAAGGTGCAACATATTAAAGCCAGACCTATTTCAATTCATTACTTAATTTTTAAATGTTTCGGCATGTGTCCTTTCAAGTCTCAATAGAAAGTAGTTTCATGTTTGATAGTTTCACTCAGTTGCACACACAAACTCAAGATGTGCGCACAAAAACAAGTCACTGCCGCACAAACACTAAAATAATTAGAGGGAACACTGGTGGGCACCCCTGTCTCGTGCCTCGCTCGTGAGGCGTCTAATGTAAGCTGCCGTGTTGCGTTTGGGAATAAAACCTGATTGATCGGGTGGATTAACTGGGGCATAAAAGGGAGAAGTCGGAAGGCTAAAATACTACTCAGGATCTTATAGTAGACATTCAGCATGGAGAGCGGCCAGTACGCTCCCACTTCTGATGCCTCTTTTCCTGGCTTAAGTAACAGGATAATCACTGCTTCTCTGCTAGTCTGCAGCCGGTGGCCTAGGGCATATGCCTTGTTAAACATCTTCACGAGTCTCGGAGCCAATTCTGTTGAGTAAGTACTATAAAATTCAATCGGTAATCCATCCAATCCTGGAACTTTGCCTTGGGCCATTTTCTTAATGGCCCCCAGTACTTCGGGCACAGTTATACCCTCCCCCAGTGTTACTGCTTCATAACTGCCCAGGCAAGGAACAGTGACGTCTTGCAAAAATCTAGTTCATAGGGTGGGGTCAGCTAAGGGTCAGATATGGGATAAGGTGCGGTAAAAAGCAGCAAAGTAGGCATTTATTTCTTCTTGAGTTTCCAGGGGGGCCCCGGAGCTTGAGTTTGTTTTCACTATTGAGAGGCCCTTTGCGCTGGGTTCGCAAGCCAATCGAAAAGTTCACCCGCCCGATCCCCTTCATTATGTTGCCGTGCAATAAAAGCCTTCTAATCGAAGGAGCAGAGCCGTTCTATGTGCTCCGCTACTTGCCCCCTGACCTCCTGCAGTTGCGGTTGCAGTTCTGGATGGCCTGGTCTATCCGACTCTAAAGATCGTAGTTTAATTTCTGCATCCCTAATGTCCTTTAGCAAGGTGGAGCGAACCCCAACCCATTGAGATGCAATGTCCTCTAGTCACTACCTTGAATGTTTCCCACTCTGTTTGAGAGTATGAGGCCGTGCCCCCATTTTGTGTCAAAATAATGCATTATTTGCTGTCTTGTCTTTTCCCGAAAGGTGGGGGATCATCCAGCATCTCCGGGTTCAGTTGCCAGCTTGGTATCGGTGAAAGCAGTTTCCCCCAGGACAATCTAAGCAGCACTGGGTTATGATCTGATAGTGTCTGAGCAAGATATTCGACCCCCACTATTTGGTATGGATTTCTGGGGTGCATAGGAAAAAATCTAAGCGGACATGAAGCTCATGCATGCTGGAAAAAAAGTAGTAGTCCCTTTCTAGGGGGTGAAGTGTGCGCCAGCTATCCCGGAGTCCAAAGTGTTCCTGCTATTCTGTAAGCGCCTTCGCCGCTCTGCGCGCTGGTGTGTCCAGCAAGGGGGGATGAGATAGATTCATCTCAGGATCCAGTCCGCCATTAAAATCTCCCCCCAAAACGACCCTGCTCATTAATATATGAGGTAACCGTGTAGACGATTGGTCAAAGAAGAGGGACTGACCTGTCCCTCCAGTCTGCCAATCACTGCCACATATCTCCCCTCAGGGTCCACTTCTGTGTGCACCAGTGAAAAAGGCGTGCTTGCCCGGATCCATATTAGAACTCCCCGCGCAAAAGCCGAGATTGTAGTGTAGCACAGTTGCCCTCGCCAGCGTTTCTGCAAGGCCACGCCCTCTTTGGCAGCCATGTGCGTTTCTTGCAGGAATGCCGTGTCCACCCCACGTCTCTGTAGGTATGTAAACACCTTATATCGCTTGGCCAACATTGCCCCTGACATTCCAGGAGATTATCTTATAACTTATGTGTCGTTCCATGAGGGATATAGACTTTGGGTCAGGCAGTGGACATTCTCTTCCCCCGTTGAATTTAGGGTGTCACCCCTTGCGTTCTCCAGGCAGGCCGTCGGCGATTGGCCCATGCTCTCAACAGTCTCAGGGATCGAACATCCGGCTGGGCCCTCACGTCCTCCCACGTCCTTCTTTGTCCTCCTTCTAATTACTTCTCTCCCCCTTTGAATAGGTCTGTCACTTCTTGCTAGGGTTATTGGAAGGGGGCTGGGTTTGAAGCCACCCCCTCCGATGTGCCGATCTCCCCCCCACCTCCAATCTTCGGGGCTCTCCGCTATCTCATAGGCGGCTGTGCCCCCCCTTCCCCCCCCCCCCCCCCCCAACTTTCATTAAGTCCTGGTGTTTTTTTCTTTAGTTTTTTATTGTTGGACTTCGTGGACAGAGGGGATGGGGGGCAGGTACACAGCCCCACACAAGCAGTAGTAAATGAAAAGGAGGTTGCCGAGAGAGGGCACCGCTCTACGTCTGCCGCGGGCCCGATCCTCAGAGCATGCGGGCCCGCTTCTCCCCCGCTGCGGGCCCCCCTCCCCAATGCCAGCACCCGCTCCTCACCTTTCTGCGGGCGGGCGGTGCCTCTAATGCTTCTGGCTCCTGCGCTTCACCCGAGGCACCGGCCCCCAGGACTCCTTGCGGATCCTCCCGTTTTCCAAAGTTCAGTCAAAGTGAGGTTGGGGAAAAATAGAATTTTGATACCTTAACTATTTCCCATAAGATAAATGCTGTGTCACACACACTAGATAGTGTTTTATTTGAACGGTAGTGCGAGTTATGGTCCACTGTCTTTCATAAACAGTTGGGCACCATGAGGCCACATTGATGGCAAGTGTTGTAGTACACAGTTACCCACTTTCACTATTGCAACCATGCATGTCCGTGATTTGCCAGGCTCAGATCTCAGCGCTAGAGAACATATGTTCCAGGTAAGTATTCTGTTTCATCTTTTTGCCTTACTTGAGCTAGCTAATCAAGTTGGATTTTCTTTGCTTGCTTGTCACCCTAAGCCAAAATATGCTTTGTTTTCCTGCTTTTCTCCTCTACAGGAATTACTTCTTTTCCCGGCTTTTCCCCCGCATCTCACATCAGTGCGGCAATGGTGCTAGGCTCGTCACCTCGTTGAGCAAACTAAAGGCAGACAGTGCAGTTAAGGCCAGGAGATGAGGAATCCAGATAGGTATAAAGAAATGGAGACATTGCCCCAGGTGTGGGGTTTGCTGCTACACTCAGGAAGATTTAGAAACAAAAAAGGAAGCATGCACTTCTTGCATGCAGCTTCCTTTGAGAGCACAAGCAGCTGCTTGGTTAAATATAAATAGCAGAAGAGTGAGTATCCGTTTTAGAAAGAAGATGTCCTGTGCCACTTTGGCACAGTATCAGGTATTCCATATGATTGTGGTGTTACTAGCAGTTTCTGAATGTGGGTCCTTTTTTTCCACTGGCCTCAAAGAAGAGGTCCAGGCTTATGGCTGTAGGGCAATGTGAACAAGGCAGGAGGATGAAAAACGCACAAACTTTCTTACAATGGTCAGAGCAGACTGACCTAAAGGGCACGTTTTCTTCAAAGACTAGTTCACACCAATTGTTGTTCAGTCTTACATGAGGTGCTCTCCGCACATTTATCACTGACTTTAATTGTGCTGTATTGGTGTAATTCCTATGATCCCAGGATATTTTGGGTGCGGTGTTTCCAAGGAGACAAAGCTCGCCAGAGATACTAGACACAAAGTGCATCAAAGAGCAAATTGTGTGGGTGCTTGGAATAAAAGGTTATGAGGATATTACAGATAGTACACCAAAAACTAATAGAAGCATTAACTGACTGTTTCTTAACCCTCTTTCTACAGGGGAAAAACCTTTGCAGCCCGTTGACGCTGCTCAGGGGCAGGAGAAGACGACCAAATGCTGGAGCACTTGCTACCCGATAATCGCAACATCAAGACGATGCCAGTCTTGCGCTCCCAAGTGAACAGAATACCAATCGAATCCCTTTTGTATGCCACTTTGGGAAATAAATTCAGGACGAGCTGTGCTTGCAAGGACTCGATAAGAGTAACAAAAAACAAAAAACATTAAAGTAAATTCCATTTTGATCATCTTTCTTTTCTATCTTTGTGGGTTTTTTCCAAATGCGCTTTTGCTTTTTTGCATTAAGTTGCTGGCCATGACTTTCAGTATTCCGCGCGAACATAATGCCATATATTTACATGTTTTTTTAATATTGGAGTTAAAAACTCTGTGTATCTATAAAACAAAAAAAGAATAAGACGTAAGGTTTGGGGTTATTAATAAAGCAGATCTTTCTATCTTCAGGAGGTATTATTTTTTTGTGTTTGTATTCAGTCGTTGAACAAGACTTACTAATATAGAAGTATGCAAATCTACAATGCATGCACTCCAGTTTTAAGCCCTTCTGTGTTTAACGGGCAACCTTATTTGCTGATACGGATATTTCGAAATGTACCTTGTATATGTGCCAATTTGTGGTACTTCCCACAATCCTGTTTTGGTTTGATTAGTGTGCTTACTTGCTTACTGAGCTTCAAACTCTGTCTAGGACTAAATAAGTTACCCATTCCTTCTTGCTTACGATGCTTCATCAATAGTGGTGGTTCTTCGCTGAAGCAGGTTTTTCATATATTGTAGTTAACTGATGTGACAGGAAGTGCTCACCTACAGCATGGACCGTTGAAATGATTGCATTGGGTTCTGCTGTAGTGTTGTTGGTATGCATAGCCATCAGATTCTGTGACCGCAACCGGCGAAGTGTTCTTTATCATGGGATCCTCATTGATATTCATAAAGTTGTAATATCTATGCCCACATGCATGATCATGGAACACATTATATATAAGAAGTTTCTCACCTATGTAAGTAATGTTTTATTGAACATGTTCCTACCCAAAGAAAACTCTTTATGTTCTGTTTGCAAGAAAATTTAGCTGTAAATATTTTTGACGTTACAAAGTTCTTGTGCTGCTAAGATCCTACTCTAAATATGTTTCTTTCAAAAATAGAAAATTAAGGTTCGATGGCATCTGTCGCTGTAGATACGCATGTTCTGCAATAGCTCGCCATCTGGTGTTGGGCCGGAGTGTTACAAGTTGTTTTTCTTCGAAGAAGTCTTTCGAGTCACGGGACCGAGTGACTCCTCCTTTTGTCTCCATTGCGCATGGGCGTCGACTCCATCTTCGATTGTTTTTTTTCCGCCATCGGGTTCGGACGTGTTCCTGTCGCTCCGAGTTTCGGAACGGAAAATTAGCTAATTTCAGAAGATTTTCGTCGGTATTGTTGCGTTCGGGATCGGCGTACTTAGATTCCACACCGCATCGAAGATCGAAGAGCTCCGGTGCCCTTCGGGGTAGTTTTTTCGATCCTCCGTCGGGGCCTGGTCGGCCCGACCGCGTGCTGAAGAACGCCGATGGAACGGACCCCGTTCCGTTTCTGCCCCAAATGCCACAATAAATACCCCTACACAGACCAACACTTGGTCTGCAACCTGTGCCTGTCACCTGAGCACAGCGAAGACACCTGCGAGGCCTGTTGTGCGTTCCGGTCCCGAAAAACACTCCGAGACCGTCGAGCCAGAAGACTTCAGATGGCGTCCGCACCGACAGCCCAACGGGAGTTCGAGGAACAGGAAGAGGAAGGTACCTTCTCGATCCAAGACTCAGACTCCGAAGGATTCGACGATACACAAACCGTGAGTAAGACGTCGAAATCCACTCAGAGGAACATTTACAAGGCCCAGGGGACGCCACTGCCACCAGGCCATGGCTCGACCCATAAATTCGGTGACCGACCGTCGGCACCGAAAAAGGCCCAAACAGTGCCGAGATCGTCCGACTCCGGTCGAGACACCGGCACGCAGCCTTCTCGGGACCGAGATAGTGCTGGAGACAAGCCTCGACACCGAGATGCCGGTGTGGACACGGCTCGACGCCGAGACAGCGGCACCGAAACAGATCGACGCCGAGAGGTTTCGGCCCCGAAAAGGAAAAAAGTCACCTCGGAGCCGAAAAAACACGCAGACAAAGTTTCGATGCCGAAACAAACTGCAAGCGACCCAGCTTCAGGCTCTTATACAGAAGAGCACTCGCTAACCTCCCAAATGCAGAAGCATAGGTTTGAGGAAGAGCTACAAGCAACTGATGTGGACCATACGCAAAAGCGTATCTTCATTCAGCAGGGGACAGGAAAAATAAGCACCCTTCCCCCCATTAGGAGAAAGAGAAGGTTGGAGTTCCAGACGGAACAAACACCACAACCAAAAGTGGTGAAAAGAGTTACACCACCACCCTCTCCTCCGCCCGTGATTAACGTTTCACCAGCACAAACTCCATCACACTCCCCAGCTCACACCACCATGAGCCAGGGTGACCAAGATCAGGACGCATGGGACCTATACGACGCCCCAGTGTCAGATAACAGTCCGGAGGCATACCCTACAAAGCCATCTCCACCAGAAGACAGCACCGCGTACTCTCAAGTGGTGGCTAGAGCAGCACAATTTCACCACGTAAGCCTCCACTCAGAACAGGTCGAGGATGATTTCTTATTCAACACACTCTCCTCCACCCACAGCTCATACCAAAGCCTGCCTATGCTCCCTGGTATGCTCCGGCACGCAAAAGACATCTTTAAGGAGCCGGTCAAAAGTAGGGCCATCACACCAAGGGTGGAAAAAAAGTATAAGGCGCCTCCTACAGACCCGGTTTTCATCACTACACAGCTGCCACCAGACTCTGTCGTTGTAGGAGCAGCTAGGAAAAGGGCCAACTCTCACACATCTGGAGATGCACCACCCCCAGATAAAGAAAGCCGCAAGTTCGATGCAGCTGGTAAAAGAGTCGCAGCACAAGCTGCAAACCAGTGGCGCATCGCGAACTCCCAGGCACTACTTGCGCGCTATGACAGAGCCCACTGGGACGAGATGCAACATCTCATTGAACATCTGCCCAAGGACTTACAAAATAGGGCAAAACAAGTGGTTGAGGAGGGACAGACCATCTCCAACAACCAAATCCGCTCCTCCATGGACGCTGCAGATACAGCTGCACGGACAATTAATATATCTGTAACTATCAGAAGGCATGCATGGCTCCGAACGTCTGGATTTAAACCAGAGATTCAACAAGCAGTTCTCAATATGCCTTTTAATGAAAAAGAACTGTTCGGTCCAGAAGTGGACACAGCGATTGAGAAACTCAAAAAAGATACGGACACTGCCAAAGCCATGGGCGCACTCTACTCCCCGCAGAGCAGAGGGAATTACAGCACATTCCGTAAAACGCCCTTTCGAGGGGGGTTTCGGGGTCAAAGCACACAAGCCAGCACCTCACAAGCCACACCGTCCAGTTACCAGGGACAGTATAGAGGAGGTTTTCGGGGACAATATAAAGGAGGGCAATTCCCTAGAAATAGAGGAAGATTTCAAAGCCCCAAAACCCCTACTACTAAACAGTGACTCACATGTCACTCACCCCCTCCACACAACACCAGTGGGGGGAAGAATAGGTCATTATTACAAAGCATGGGAGAAAATCACTACAGACACTTGGGTTCTAGCAATTATCCAACATGGTTATTGCATAGAATTTCTACAATTCCCTCCAAACATACCACCAAAAGCACAAAATTTAACAACACACCATTCCAATCTCCTGGAGATAGAAGTGCAGGCACTATTGCAAAAGAATGCAATCGAATTAGTGCCAAACACAGAAATAAACACAGGAGTTTACTCACTGTACTTTCTGATACCAAAGAAGGACAAAACACTGAGACCAATCCTAGACCTCAGAGTAGTGAACACTTTCATCAAATCAGACCACTTCCACATGGTCACACTACAAGAAGTATTGCCATTGCTAAAACTACACGACTACATGGCAACTTTAGACCTCAAGGATGCTTATTTCCATATACCAATACACCCATCGCACAGGAAATACCTAAGGTTTGTATTCAAAGGAATACATTACCAATTCAGGGTACTGCCTTTCGGATTAACAACCGCACCAAGAGTCTTTACCAAATGTCTAGCGGTAGTCGCTGCACACATAAGAAGGCAGCAAATACATGTGTTCCCATATTTGGACGACTGGCTAATCAAGGCCCATTCGTTCATACAGTGCTCAAATCACACAAATCAGATCATACAAACCCTCTTCAAACTCGGGTTCACCGTCAACTTTACAAAATCCAACATTCTGCCGCGCAAGGTACAACAATACCTAGGAGCCATAATAGACACATCAAAGGGAGTAGCCACTCCAAGTCCACAAAGAATTCAAAATTTCAACACCATCATACAACGCATGTATCCAACACAAAAGATACAGGCAAAGATGGTATTACAACTCCTAGGCATGATGTCTTCATGCATAGCCATTGTCCCAAACGCAAGACTGCACATGAGGCCCTTACAACAATGCCTAGCATCACAGTGGTCTCAAGCACAGGGTCACCTTCTAGATCTGGTGTTAATAGACCGCCAAACTTACCTCTCGCTTCTGTGGTGGAACAACATAAATTTAAACAAGGGGCGGCCTTTCCAAGACCCAGTGCCACAATACGTAATAACAACAGATGCTTCCATGACAGGGTGGGGAGCACACCTCGATCAACACAGCATACAAGGACAATGGAACGTACATCAAACAAAACTGCATATCAATCACCTAGAACTTCTAGCAGTTTTTCAAGCACTAAAAGCCTTCCAACCAATAATAGTTCACAAATACATTCTCGTCAAAACAGACAACATGACAACAATGTATTATCTAAACAAGCAGGGGGGGACGCACTCCACGCAGTTAAGCCTGCTAGCACAAAAAATTTGGCATTGGGCAATTCACAACCAAATTCGCCTAATAGCACAGTTTATACCAGGGATCCAAAATCAACTCGCAGACAATCTCTCTCGAGATCATCAACAGGTCCACGAATGGGAAATTCACCCCCAAATTCTGAACACTTATTTCAAACTCTGGGGAACACCTCAGATAGACTTGTTTGCGACAAGGGAGAACGCAAAATGCCAAAACTTCGCATCCAGATACCCACACAAACAATCCCAAGGCAATGCCCTATGGATGAACTGGTCAGGGATATTTGCTTACGCTTTTCCTCCTCTCCCTCTCCTTCCTTACCTGGTAAACAAACTCAGTCAAAGCAAACTCAAACTCATATTGATAGCACCAACTTGGGCAAGGCAACCCTGGTACACAACGCTGCTAGACCTATCAGTGGTACCCTGCATCAAATTGCCCAACAGGCCAGATCTGTTGACACAGCACAACCAAAAGATCAGACACCCAGATCCAGCATCGCTGAATCTAGCAATCTGGCTCCTGAAATCCTAGAATTCGGGCACTTACAACTTACCCAAGAATGTATGGAAGTCATAAAACAAGCCAGAAGGCCATCCACCAGGCACTGTTATGCAAGTAAATGGAAGAGGTTTGTTTGCTACTGCCATATTAATCAAATACAACCATTACACACAACTCCAGAACATGTAGTGGGTTACTTGCTTCACTTACAAAAATCTAACCTAGCTTTCTCTTCCATTAAAATACACCTTGCAGCAATATCTGCATACCTGCAGACTACCTATTCAACTTCCCTATATAAGATACCAGTCATTAAAGCATTCATGGAGGGCCTTAGGAGAATTATACCACCAAGAACACTACCTGTTCCTTCATGGAACCTAAATGTTGTCCTAACTAGACTTATGGGTCCACCTTTTGAACCCATGCACTCCTGCGACATACAGTTCCTAACCTGGAAGGTGGCATTTCTCATCGCCATTACTTCCCTAAGAAGAGTAAGCGAGATTCAGGCGTTTACAATACAGGAACCTTTTATACAACTACACAAAAATAAAGTCGTCCTAAGGACCAATCCTAAATTTTTGCCAAAGGTTATTTCACCGTTCCATCTAAATCAAACAGTGGAACTTCCAGTGTTCTTTCCACAGCCAGATACCGTAGCTGAAAGGGCACTACATACATTAGATGTCAAAAGAGCATTGATGTATTACATTGACAGAACAAAAAACATCAGAAAGACTAAACAACTCTTTATTGCATTTCAAAAACCTCATGCAGGAAACCCAATTTCAAAACAAGGTATAGCCAGATGGATAGTTAAATGCATCCAAATCTGCTACCTTAAAGCTAAACGACAGCTGCCCATTACACCAAAGGCACACTCAACCAGAAAGAAAGGTGCTACCATGGCCTTTCTAGGAAACATCCCAATGCAAGAAATATGTAAGGCAGCCACATGGTCTACGCCTCACACATTCACCAAGCACTACTGTGTAGACGTGTTATCCGCACAACAAGCCACAGTAGGTCAAGCTGTATTAAGAACATTATTTCAGACTACTTCGACTCCTACAGGCTGATCCACCGCTTTTGGGGAAATAACTGCTTACTAGTCTATGCAGAACATGCGTATCTACAGCGACAGATGCCATCGAACTGAAAATGTCACTTACCCAGTGTACATCTGTTCGTGGCATCAGTCGCAGTAGATTCGCATGTGCCCACCCATCTCCCCGGGAGCCTGTAGCAGTTTGGAAGTTACCTTCAATTATTTATATATGTGTCATCTCAACCTTAAATAGGTGCATACTTAGTCACTCCATTGCATGGGCACTATTACTACAATTCAACTCCTACCTCACCCTCTGCGGGGAAAAACAATCGAAGATGGAGTCGACGCCCATGCGCAATGGAGACAAAAGGAGGAGTCACTCGGTCCCGTGACTCGAAAGACTTCTTCGAAGAAAAACAACTTGTAACACTCCGGCCCAACACCAGATGGCGAGCTATTGCAGAACATGCAAATCTACTGCGACTGATGCCACGAACAGATGTACACTGGGTAAGTGACATTTTCACTATTAATGGTACAGAAAAGCACTACTCCTGTAAAAGAATGATTTGACTCCACATTAAGACTCCAAGGAACTAATCGTCTCTGTGTGCAGAGTAGTTAACTTTCCCACTTTAGTTGCACATCCTGAGCACTAGGCTCAGGCCTGTTTGTTCTTGTTGGAAATGTATCCTTTGGGAGCTTTTGGAGGTTCATTGAACAGACATGAAATTGTTTTTGGTTTATATTTGTGTTTGTTAGATTTATTCTGGGGCTTGCTAAGATTTTTTGTTAGAGGTTCCTCAAGTGGTAAAGAGTGTATGTGGAAAATTATGTTTGAGGCATGTGTGGCTATAGATACACAATCTGTGCAAACTCCTGCCATTTCATGTTGGGCCCGGATGTGTGCAAGTTGTTTTTCTTAGAAGAAGTATTTTGAGTCACAAGGTAGTGTGACTCCTCCTCTTGGTGATAATCCACATGGTCATCGACTCCATTGTTAATTTATTTTCTTTCCGCCGTCAGGGTCAGACGTGCTCCGGTTCAACACCACCTTGGTGCTCACTTTGGTTCACATGATACCTTCTCTCCGTCGGTATTGTACTTTTATTATGTTCCCCTTCTTTTCTTTGCAGGTCAGCGTTTGAATATTTTGCTTGAGCGGGTCTGATTCGAATGTGGCTCCTACTGGCCATGCGCTTCGGGCCTACTCCCTTCTCCGTTGCATCTTTTCACCATGCCTCTATGGTGATGGAACAGATGCCTTTCGGTATTGTCCTCGCTGCCACTCAAAATATCCCGGACCAATTTCCATCAGACCTGCTATCTGTTTTTTCACGCGAACAAGGCTGCCCTGGACGCCTGCTACTCCTTCCTCTCCAACAAGACTCTTCGCAACCGTCACGTTCGTCGACTGGAGATGTGATGTAAGGGTGGAGAAGATACACCAGACCTTTTCGGTCCTTGGTACGTTGAGGGAAAACAAAATCCACAACAGTCAGCTGCGGATGAAGCAGCTTTCTCCCCTGAAGAAAGTTCTGGTTCCAAATTAGAGATTAAGGACCTTCTACCTGCTTAGCAGCCTCTGAGTATGACCCCCCCTTCCGCTCAACACTGCATTCATCCTAAGCAGCCTTCATCCAAAAGGCACGCAGCCACTCTGGAACATCAGAGACAGGCTTTCGGATCGCCACTATCTTCAGGCCGTGGTCGGCATTGGATCACACCTTTGGACGCCCTGACCAGTCCTGGCCTGGCACTGAAGAAGCCTATGAAACACCTCTTTGGCACTGGCCACTCCAACACCAAGCTGACCCTGGATATTGACCTCTTCTGCCTCAGCACTGAGCGGAACACGGACGCTGTTGAGCCAATCCTCCATAAGCTGCAGAAGGAGCTCCACCTAAGACAGAAACACCTGGGTTGCATCCTTGCCCACCCTACGGGCCCTACTGCTCCACCCTGAAAACATCAGCTGACCTTCAAGGAGGCCTTGGACATTGCGGTTCCTGAAAAGCAGCGCAAGAAAGCGGATAAGGCTACCAGCCCCTTGCACCACCATCACCCCCAATCCCTGTTCCTCCACCTCCACCCTCCCCACCTCCTTCTCCAGGAGATCCCTTTAACATCACACCTTGGGGGTCTTCACACTGACACGGGTGGGTGTGGGTGGGGGTGATGGCACAGTTGGTACTCCCCCATAGGGCAGCCCATGGGACTCCTACGAAGACCCAGACCTTTACTCTGCTCGCCTCCCCTCCTGATGACTCCACATATTTCAAGAACTCATTAGTAGAACCACCTCCTTTCATAAAGTAAAACTTAACATGGAGCCCTTAAATGAGTACTTTCTTTTCAAGACGTTTACCTCCACTCATTGCTCTACTCAGTACTTTCCCTTGCACAAGCGAGCTAAGTCCCAGGCTAGCAGAGACACCCTGCCACCAGATAAGGAAAGAAAACACTTAGATGCAGCAGGGAAACCGATGGGTGCGCAGTTGGCCAACTACTGGCGCATTTCGAATTCTGTTGGTCTTCTTGTGAGATACGACCGTGCCCTCTGGGACGAAATGGAGGAGCGCCCCCGATACCTCCCTGAAGAGCATAGAAAACGCAGCCTCAATATAGTCTCTGAGGGCAAGCAAATTTCCAACACCTCTATTTGCTGTGCCCTAGACTCATCTGACACCGCTTTGAGAGGGTGAATATTAGCATTCTGCTACGCAGACTTTTATGGCTCCATATCTCTGACTTTAAGTTGGGCATTCAGCAAAACCTGCTGTACATGCCCTTTGATGGTGACCACCTTTTTGGTCCACAAGTGGACCAAGCTTTGTAAAAACATTTTTAAAAAGGATACGGATACTGCAAAAGCGATGGAGGCACTGCAAAGACCTGCTCCCTGTAGGTCAGTTCGCCACAGTCCTTTCCTTGGAGGCTCAAAACCTGCTTCCCCTGAAGCCTCCATGTCCTACCAGCACAGCCAGAGTCATCAATCCTCTTCCAGGGGTTATTTTAGCAGGTCCTAAAGGGGCAAGAATTCCAGAGGCTGAAGTAAGGGTAGCTCCCCAAAAAGAGCTACACCTGCCATCAAATCCCTGACTTACTACTTCTTCCCCAACCCCACAACACCTGTCAGAGGGCGCCTACAGGTCTTCTTTCTCACATGACTAGCTGTCACCTCAGCTCAGTGGCTGTTGGATATTATCAAACATGGTTATTGTCCAGAGCTCACTTCCACACCTGCCACCATTCCACCTTGCAAACACAGACTCTCACAGGAACATCAGTCGCTACTCAAGGAAGGTACAGGAGTGTACTCACTGTATTTACAAATACCCAAAATACCCATTACCTCTCCGGCTCATTCTGGACCTCCAGCCCCTAAACAAATGCATCCTGTCAGAGAATTTTCACATGGTAACCAGGAGGTCATTCTGCTTCTCCAGCAAGCAACTTTACGGCTGCGCTCAACCTAAAGGATGCCTATTTACACATCCCAGTACAGCCAGCTCAACGTCAGTATTTCAGACTTGTGGGCAGCGGAAGGCACTACCATTTCAAAGTGCTCTCGGTTGGGGTCACTAATGCACCTCGGGTGTTCGCCAGGTGCCTTGCGGTTGTACCTGCACACCTTCACAGGCAGGGCATCCATGTTTTCCTATATCAAGATGATTGGCTTATAAAAAGTAGAAACCCATCTGGCTTATAAAAAGTGCCACCCGTCAGCAGTGCCGCAAACACATGCAGATCACTATAGATCTATTTAATCGCATAGGGTATACTATCAACGCTACAAAATCCCACCTAAAACCCCTACAGGTCCAGCCTTACCTAAGGGCTATTCTCAACACAAAGGTAGGCTACGCCTATCCAAATTCTGCCAGGATCCAGTCCTTTCAGGCACTAATTCCCTTGTTCCAACCACATCAACAGCTCACAGTCGGGACAGTCATGGTCCTACTAGGCGTAATGGCCTCCGGCATTGCCATAGTACTGCATGCCAGACATCAGATGCATCCGTTGCAGGAATGTTTGGTCTGAGGCAGAAGGTCATTGGGGCATCTAGTGTTGATCCGCAGCAGCAATCATCACGCTCCGCAGTAGTGGAACACCAACACCCTGTTGTAAGTGCGGCCTTTCCTCAACCCTGTTCCGTAGACGATTGCCCCTTACAGGGTGCAGTGCACACTTACAGGATCGGACTGTACAGGGTCAGTGGGAGACCAAATACCAAGGTATCCACATCAATTACCTGGATATTCTAGCTGTTCACCTGGTGTTAAAGACTTTCCTACCTCAATGTTTAGGCAAGGTTGCTCTTGTTTGGACGGACATGACAGCAATGTACTACCGTCATAAACAAGAGGGGGCATGCTCTCCACAGCTGTCTCGGCTATTCCAAAGCATTTGGCATTGGGCTCTCTTCCACAAAATTAATTTGTTAGCGGAGTACCTTCCAGGGATGCACAACGATTTTGGCGACCTTAGCGGCAGCAAGTACACAAATGGGAACTACACCCTTAAGTCCTCCTCTATTACTTTCCCCAATGGGGGTTCCTACAGATGGGTCTGTTCACAGCAGCAGAAAATGCTAAATGCCTAAACTTCGCCTCCAGGTTCCCACACCCACAGTCAAGCGGCAATCCTGCACAGATGAACTGGTCAGAGATATTTGCCTACGATTTTCCTCCTCGCCCTCGTCTTCCATTTGTGTTTTGGATGTGTTGGAAGGCGCCCCTCATGTGCATCCTGGTAGTCCCCACATGGGCTCGCCAGCCATGGTTCACAACTCTGTTCAAACTCTCTCTGGTTCCACACAAGAGGCTCCTCAATAGGCCGGACCGTATCACGCAGAACCATGGAGAAATCAGGCACCCGGATCCCAGGTCCCTCAAACCTTGCAATCTGGCTCCTAATGTCATAGAATTTGGATATCTTAATCTTCCACCTGAGTGCATAAGCATTCTCAAGAAGGCCTGCATACCTACCACATGTGCCTGTTACATGGCCAATAGGAAAATATTTGTCTACTACTGTCACTCAAAACAAATTGACCCATTCAAAGCTACAGTACAAAACATTGTCTAGACCTTACAAATGTATGGGCTGGCCTTTATCTCCTTACAGTTACATCTGTCCACTGTGGCTGCCTATCGTCAGAATAGACAACACATCTCTTTCTCCAGGATACCGGTTTTTAAAGCTTTCATGGAAGATCTCAAAAGAATGAATCTTCCTCATGTCCCATCGGCACCCTCATGGAATCTTAACATTGTACTAATTCGACTCATGGGACCTCTATTTGAGCCCCTCCATACCTGTCCCCTTCAGTTCCTGAATGGATGTTCTAGCCTGCCAACAAGCTAATCTTGGTCAGGCAGTTCTCCGTACACTTTTCCAGTCTACTGCAACACCCACAGGCTAGCCACCGCTTTTAGGAGGACCGCTTTACAATCTGTGCACAGCATGTGTATCTACAGCCACACATGCCTCGAAAGAAAAATGCTACACTGTAAGCATCTGTTTGTGACATGTAGTGCTGTAGAATCACATGCGCCCACCCTCCTCCCCAGACTCCTGTGGCTATTCCAATCTTTCTCTCCTTTTTCTGTTTTCTCTTATGTATGGACATCTTTTTATATAACCCCTCCACTTCACATTTCATCCTCACCTGCTGTCCTTGAAAACAATTCAATAGTGAAGTTGATGACCATGCGCATTATCACCATGAGGAGTCACACTACCTCGTGACTTGAAAGATTTCTTAGAAGAAAAATATCTTGCACACATCTGGGCCCAACACTAGATGTCAGGAATGTGCACAGCATGTGAATCTACAGCTGTACATGCCATGAACAGATGCTTACAGGATAAGTCACATTTCCCTTCCTGGAGGTTTCACTTTGCATGAGCTTGTCTCTTAAAAAGAATGTCAGTGATAAAGGGATTCTGACAAGATAGTCTACAGCCATTGTTTGCATTTTGTTTAATTGGACCGCCATGTGTCTGGAATGGGATAAATACAGAAAGGAGCGGATGTCACTTGTTCAGTTCTTCCTACCATCTCTCTACATCCATGTGGGATCCATCAGTGCTATGGTACCATCTTCACAGTTCTGTCCACTATTAGGACCTCAAGGGATCAGATGAGACGTGAGCAGCCACTTTAAGCATTCCACTAGATTCCAGAGAAGACTAGGATTGAAGGCAAGACATTTTGCATCATCCAATAGACTGGCTTTCTGGAGCAACGGCCTAGCTTTTTGCACCATCAGGACATACACACAACAGAACTAATCAGCAGCATCACACCTGATTTTGCAACACCGCTTTAAATGGCAGAAAGACATAGGATGATGCTTGAGCATTTGGCCCACAATTCTGTATTGTGGTGGACCCCCAACTTTGGGCTGAACTAAACTACTTCCGATTCAATGCACTCCCGAAAATTGAACTCTTTAAAAAAAGATTTTGAAAAGTGGGCACTTTGGTCTTTGATCGACCGATGTCAACTGATAGATCTTTTTTACCAACCTGTACTCTGTCCTGATTGTTACCTTCTCTTTTACTGCATTTGAAATGCAAATGTGTGTTTTTTGTTTGAAGTGCTGAGGATGTGAAAAGCCTCAGTAGGCCTGAGTTTTTTCAAGATGACAGTCGGTACTTCATAAAGCACCGAAATAAATAACATAGATGGTTCTCCAAAATGGGATCCTGTAATCATAACCTAATTACCCATTAGGTTTGGAAAATGTTGCTTGTATTTCTTTTTTTTTTTCTTTTTTCTTTTTTTTTACATAAGCTAATTTTAAATTTAAAAAAAGGCAGAGGTGGTGGCAACAAACTGCTGATTCTACATATAGGTATTGTTAGAAATGGGGTCTCTAGTTGGTAGTCGGTTTGCACCCTGTCGATAGTAGGGACCCTCACTCTAGTCAGGATAAGGGAGATACCCAGCTCAGATAACCCCTGCTCCCCCCTTTGTAGCTTGGCACGAGCAGTCAGGCTTATCTCAGAAGCAATGTGTAAAGCATTTGCACATAACACACAGTAATACAGTGAAAACACTACAAAAGGACACCACACCAGTTTTAGAAAAATAGCCAATATTTATCTGTGTAAAACAAGAGCAAAACGAGAGAACTCCAAAATACAGTAATAAAGATATGAATTTTGCAAGAATTACTTAAAAATACAGTTCCTTGAAGTCAATAGCTCCGTCTGGGGTTATCACAGCATCATGAACAACAAAGATAGGAGTTCAAGCTGGCCGCCGGCCAGCTATGGTTTCGGGAAGACCCACAAGCAGTACCTTGGAAATACAGGTCGTTGTGATCCTCGCGATGAGATCCGCAGTGTGGCTTTGCTGGCGTCAGTTCCGGAGGTCGCGGGGGTCGTCGGGCCCTTGAAGTCACACTTGTTGCAGATTGAATTCCGGGCTGATGACATAGTCAGGAGCGCTGGCGTGGATGGCGTCGGGGCTGCGGTGCAAAGCGGGATGATGCAATGTGTAGTGCCCACAGGTCATGCTGCATTCAGCGGCTCGGTGACTACATTGTCGGTGATACCAGGGCTGCTGTGTGAAGCGGGGCGGTGCGACGTGCAGTGTCTCCTGGTCACAGTGCTGGCAGTGTCGTCTTTGCTGAAGTGCGGTTGTTGGTAGGCCCAAGGCGGCGGTGCAGCACAGGACGGGCTCCGTGCTGTGCCCACGGGTTGTGGTGCGGACAGAAGTGTCTGTTGACGACACCGGAGTCGATGGCGCAGGGGTCTGTGGACCGGGACTGCTGTGCGGGACGGGACTCTGCTTTGTGTACCTCAAGAGTGCTGTCCTCAGGCCACGGTCCAGGCAGAGTCATCGGTGTCAGTGTGGGGCATCATCGTCGGGGATGCCAAGCCTGTGGTGTGAGCAAAGTGATGCAGAGTGCGGGGCCCACAGTGCAAGCAGTGGCTCGTGGTGGCGGTCAGTCCAGGGTTGCCGTGCGACGTAGGGCACAACTCTGTGTGGCGTCGTCAGTTCACAGTGTAGTCAGCGGCATCGTTGAAGGCGATTTTTCTTCTGTTGCAGCACAAAACAATGCTGTAGGTAGATGAAACTGAAGTCTTTGATATCCCTGAGACTTCTAACAGGAGGCAAGCTCTACTTCAAGCCCTTGGAGAAACCTCACAAGCAGGATAGACAGCAAAGTCAATTATTTTTCCTCTTCAAGGCAGAAGCAGCTTCTGCAGGTCAACCCGGCAAAGCACACGTTGCAGAGGGGCAGTATTCCTCCTACAGCTCTTCAGCTCTTTTCCTTGGCAGAGGTTCCTCTTGATCCAGAAGTGTTCTTGAGGTGATTTAAAGTCTGGGGTTTTGGTTCCAATACTTATACCCCTTTCTGCCTTTGAAGAAAAGTCTGTTGTTTACAGGATCCTGCCTTGCCCAGGCCAGGCCCCAGGCACACACCAGGGGGTTGGAGACCATTGTGTGAGGGCAAGCACAGCCCATTCAGGTGTAAGTGACTACTCCTACCTCAACTCTAGCCCAGATGGCTTTGTGTCACTGTCTAGAGGAGATTCACAAACAGCCCAATTGTCAGTCTGACCCAGACAGGGAATCCAGTAACTGGCAGAGTCACAGAATGGTTTAAGCAAGAAAATACCCACTTCCTAAAAGTGGCATTTTCAAACTAACAATCCTAAAAACCAACTTCACTAAAGGATGTATTTTTAAATTGCCCAAGCCCAAATAGCATTAATCTTGGGTTGTGGAGGTGCCACCCAGTGTCCCAAGTACACCACTGACCCCTGCCCTATTTGGCACTCTCTGGCCTTGACAGTGAGGCCTGCGGCTTGCAGCGCCTTCTACACTTTCAGTGGTGGTGCAAGTGGTCTTCCCACCTGGAGCTGAAAACAGCAATGTCGTCAAGGTAGGCAGCACTGAAGTTTTCAAGCCCAGCCAGGACCTGATTGACCAACCTCTGGAAGGTGGTAGGGGCGTTCTTCAACCCAAAGGGTATGACCCGGAACTGGAAGTGCACCTCTGGTGTTGAGAACGCTGACCTCTCTTTTGCCCCATCAGTTAAGGTAATCTGCCAGTACCCAGACGTTAAATTAAACGTGCTGAGGAACTTGGCCACCCCCATCCGATCAATGAGCTCATCAGCTCAGGGGATGGGGTGGGCGTCAGTCTTGGTGATGCCAATGACCTCACGGTAGTCCACACAGAACCAAAGTTCTGGTGTGGCACCAGGTGCAGCAGCCTTGGGTACCCAAACCACTGGGATGGACCAAAGACTGCTGGAGTGCTCAATCACCCCAAAAGTCAACATCTTGGATACCCCCTCCTTGATGCTGGCCTTCACTCTGTCAGCTAACCTGTTAACCCTGTGTTTCACAGGCAGGCTGTCTCCAGTGTCCACATCATGCGTGCATAGATGGGTGACACCTGGAGCGAGTGAGAACAGAGTTGAACATTGTTGCAGTAACTGGCGATAGTCACTCTGCTGCTCTAGAGTCCGAGAAATGGAGAGAACCACACCTTCTACTGACCCATCCTGCTCCCTTGCAGACAGGAGCTCTTCCACCCCATCATCTGTAGCCAGAAGCATGGTTAACTCAGCCCTCTCAAAGTGGGGTTTGAGACGGTTCACATGCAGAACACTCAAGGGGTTCCTTGGAGTCTGCAAGTACACCACGTAGGTGACATCACTCTTGAGCTCCTTCACACAAATTGCCCGGTCCACTTGTCCTGTAGAGCACAAGGCTCTACTGGAGCAATGACCCACACTTTCTGGCCAGGCTGAAACTCAACCAGAGTGGTATTCTGGTCGTGCCAGCGCTTCATGTCCTCCTGGCTTGCCTCTAGGTTCTCTTGAGCAAGCTTCCTGAAGCGGGCAGTCTGGTTTCTGAAGGCCAGCATGTAGCTAAATACATCCTTGGGTAACTTCCTAGGAGCTTGCTCCCAGCCCTCTTTCACCAGACTTAGAGGTCCTCTGAACGGGTGCCCATACAACAGCTCAAAGGGGCTTAAGCCAACCCCCTTCTGTGGTACTTACCGGTAGGCAAAAAGAAGGTATGGCAAGAGGGCGTCCCACTTACGGCTCATGGAGTCTGACAGACCCCCAATCATGCCTTTCAGGCTCCGGTTGAATCTCTCAACCAACCTGTTACCTTGGGGGTGGTGAGGAGTGGTTGAGCTTGTAGTTGACCCCACATTCCTTCCACGTGGCCTTTATGGACATAAAGTTGGTACCCCGGTCAGATACCACCTCCTTGGGGAAATCCATGAGGGTAAAGATCCCCATCAGTGCCCGGGCCACAACCGGTGCCATCACTGTCCTCAGAGGGATAACCTCAGGGTACCGGATGGCATGGTCCACTAAGACCAGGATGAACCTGTTGCCCAGGGCTGTCTTGGAGTCCAGAGGCCCTACCATATCAATGCCCACCCGCTCGAAAGGGGTGCTCACGATAGGAAAGGGCTGGAGGGGGGCTTAACGTTTTCCTCCACTTTTGCCACTTGCTTTGCAAGTCTGACAGGTCCTACAGAAAGCATCTGTATTTTGTTTCTCATTTGGGGCCAGTAGAAGTGGGTAACAAGCCTGTCAAATGTCTTGCCCTGCCCCAAATGTCCTGACAGAGGCACATCATGAGGCAAACCCAGTATGAAGGCTCTTAAGGTCTGGGGTACCACCAGCACACGGGCTGCCCAGGCTCAGCAACTTTAGGCTATCCATACAAGAGACCATTCTCCCAATAGATCAGGTAATTCTTGGGCTCGGCGCCTGCTGCCTGGCCCTCGGCCTGCTGCCTAAGACCTGTGAGAGTAGGGCACACCTTCAGCTCTGCACAGAACTCTTCCCTGGTGGGACCCCCGTCTTGCTTCCAATGGGTCAGCTCCAGTAGGTCTTCCAGTTAGCCACTTGTTCTCCCTGTAGGTGCCTGGGCGTCCCCCTCGGGGTCAGCCTCCTTCCGGAACGTGGGAACTTCAGGGGTGGGTTTCCCGCACCCCTTGCCCTTTCTCTTGGCACGCACCTGGGCCACTGTTTCGGGCTCCAGGTCCTTCTGAGCACCCTAACTGGCTGCCATTGACCGAGTAGTCACACACTCCCACTCTGGTAACCCCAACTTCCCCAGGTGTGACCTGAGCTCCACCTCCTTCCAGGCAGAAGTCTCCAGGTCGTTGCCCAGTAGACAGTCAACAGGCATGGTGGGACTCACAGCTACCCTCAAGGAACCTGAGATTCCCTCCCCCCCCCAACTCAAAGGGAACCTGCGCCACCTTACACAGGTGCTCTGAGTTGTCCACTGCAACTACTTGATGGAATACACCAGGGACTATCTGCTCCTCAGACATCTGGTGACACCGGATTGTGGTCACACTGGCTCCAGTGTCTCTGAGAGCCTCCACCCTCTGCCCGTTGATGGTGACCCACTGCCTGTATTTTTAGTGTTATCAGGCATTAGGTTTCTCTGGGCCATCTCACTGTCCCCTAGTGAGACAAGGGTCATCTCAGTTGGTTTCCCACACCCACTTGGGACCAACTCCTCCCAAAGCGCTACACTGGCCAACCCCTTGGTCTACCCACCGGTGGGTGGCTGTGTCCACTTGGGACGTTTGGGATCCCCCTTCATGTGACCCACCTGGTCACAAGCAAAGCATTTACAGGGTCCTGCCTCTACAGGCTTTCCTGAAGAGGCCCATGGTTTCTTATCTCCTGGGGGGCGGGAATCTTTACCCTGGGTACTAGATTGGGGCCCTTTGGAGAACTCCTTTTGTTTACCCTTGTCCCATCCACTCTGTTGCTGGGGACCCTGACCACCTTTGGCAGAGTCTCCCCCATACACCTTCTTGTGGACCCTGGTACTCACCCAGCGGTCCGCCTCCATAGCAAGCGTCCTTGGGTCAGTCAGCTTACTATCAGTCAAGTGCTGGCTCAGCTCTCCAAAACACAGACTAGACAAGTGCTCCCATGCAATTAAGTTGTACAGCCCCTGAAAATATGCGACCTTACTTCCCTTCACCCAACCATTCAGTGCCCTGCAAAAAGAATCCACACATTCTAATCAGGTCTGTCAATCAGTTTTCTTACTCCCTCTACACTGATCCCTGTACTTGTCAGGAGTGAGACCATACCTGGTGAGAAGGTCCTCCTTCATGTCAGAATAGGTGACGTTACACCCCTTACCCAAAGCTAACAAAATGTCCCTCTGCTCCTCTGTGAAGTGGTTCCACTATCCTGCTCCCTAATTCTTCTCCAGGGCCCCATTCATGTGGATAGATGCCTCATATCCCTGAAACCACCTCTGGATATCATCTCCCTTCTTGTACTCATTTCCTACATACTTGGGAATGTGAACTATCCCATCTGAGTGCACTGAGGTATTGCTGCCCCCATTGCTGATGACGGTACTCCTCTGATCTAGCTCCTTTACTCTGAGCTCAGGGTCTAAAAGCATCTTCTTTTCCTCCATGGCTCGCTGCTCCCTTTGGTCCTCCATTTTTAACATCTCCAACTCTATCTGATGTCTCCTAGTTTCCCTCCTGCCATCCTGCTCTTCTGGAGTCCCACCCTTGGAAACACTATTGCTGCCTGATCCAGAGGGTACCTCCCCCCCTTGGCAGCTCCTGCACCCTCTGCACATCTTCCCTTGGATTTGGCTCCACAGTCTCCCCAATTGGATCTTCAGAATGCCCAGTGGCAGTTCTGGCTGCTACCCAGGCCCTCAGCGTCTTTTGTAGCTCCTCCTTTTTGGTGAGACCTCTAACTTGGACTTTGAGGCTTTTGCAAACTGACTTCAGATGCTTGACAGTATAACTGTATAGGTTTCCAACCTATCCTCCTCAAAACCAAATCCAGGGATGTAACTGATAATGCAGACTGAGACATGATGTAGTAGGATGTTCAACTTGAACTCAAGACCAAAAATAGCTCAAAGGAAAAAATCAAAAAACAACAACCTGTATGTGGTACGTAGTGGTCTGCGATATGGTAGTAGTGTACACCAATCACTGTAGGTCAAGTGCAAATGCAAGTCCAAACCTCACTGCTGACAACCAATGTTAGAAATGGGATCTCTAGTTGGCAGTCGATTTGCACCCCGTCCAAGTAGGGTCCCTCACTCTAGTCAGGATAAGGGAGATACCCAGCTCAGATATCCCCTGCTCATCCCCTTGGTAGCTTGGCACTAGCAGTCAGGCTTATCTCAGAAGCAATGTGTAAAGCATTTGCACATAACACACAGTAATATACAGTGAGAGCACTACAAAAGAATGCCACACCAGTTTTAGAAAAAT
Organism: Pleurodeles waltl; assembly: GCF_031143425.1. Classification (NCBI taxonomy): domain Eukaryota; kingdom Metazoa; phylum Chordata; class Amphibia; order Caudata; family Salamandridae; genus Pleurodeles; species Pleurodeles waltl. The sequence goes on from NC_090441.1 coordinate 170,991,950, forward strand.
AGCAGATATTTACCTGTGTAAAATAAGACCAAAACAAGAAAAACCCAACATACAGTAATAAAGATATGCATTTTACAAGGATTACTTAAAAATACAGCTCCTTGAAGTTGATAGCTCTGTCTGGGGCTATCACGGCGTCATGAACACCAAATCCAGCAGTTCAGGCCCGCCACGGCGTCGCGGGCCAACTACGGTGTCGGGAACACCCGCAGTCAGTATCTTGGAAATGCACGGCCTTGTGATCCTTGTGATGAGATCCAGAGTGCGACGTTGCTGGCGTTTGTTCCGGAGATCGGTGTGGGGGTCGTCGGGCCCTTGAAGTCACATGCGTTGCAGATCAAACTCTGGGCTCATGACGTAGTCAGGAGCGCTGGCGTGGATGGCGTTGGGACTGCGGTGCGAAGCGACGTGCGGTGTCACAGGTCACGGTGGAGGCAGCGGCTCAGTGATGACATCCTGCGGCATCTGTGAGACCAGGGCTGCAGTGTGAAGCGCGCCGTGTGACGTGCCCTGTCTTTAGGTCACGGTGCAGGCAGCGGCGGCGGCGTTGTTGCTGAAGCACTGTCATCGGTAGGCCCAAGGCAGTGGGGCGGCTCCGTGCGGCACCCACGGGTTGCAGTGCAGACAGGGGTGTCTGTTGACACTGAAGTCAATGGTGCTGGTGTCGGTGGACTGGGGCTGCGGTACATGACAGTGCTTCATGTGCCTCATGAGCGGTGTCCTTAGGCTACGGTGCAGGCAGTGGTGTGGGTGTCAGCATGGAGAGACGTTGGGGATGCCAAGGATGCGGTGTGAGCAACGCGATGCATATTGTGGGGCCCACAGGTCAGGTTGCAAGCAGCGGCTCAGTGGCGGTGAGACCAGGGTTGCGATGCGACGTGGGCGCCATCAGGTCATGGTGCAGTCAGGAGGTCCCAGTGCTGTAGGCAGATGAAACTGAAGTCTTTGATATTCCTGAGACTTCCAACAGGAGGCAAGCTCTACTTCAAGAAGTTGGAGAAACCTCATAAGCAGGATGCACAGCAAAGTCCAGTCTTTGCCCTCTTCAAGGCAGAAGCAGCAACTGCAGGCCGACCCAGCAAAGCACACACAGCAAAGGGGCTGTTCTCCTTCTTCAGCTCGTCTGCTTGGAGAGGTTCTTCTTAATCCAGAAGTGTTCTTGAGGTGATCTAAAGTCTGGGGTTTGAGTCCAATACTTATACCCCTTTCTGCCTTTGAAGTTGCCCAACTTCAAAGAAAAGTCTCTGTTTACAGGATCCTGCCTTGCCCAGGCCAGGCCCCAGACACACACCAGGGGGTTGGAGACTGCATTGTGTGAGGGCAGGCACAGCCCATTCAGGTGTAAGTGACCACTCCTACCTCCACTCTAGCCCAGATGGCTCATCAGCATATGCAGGCTACACCCCAGCTCCCTTTTTGTCACTGTCTAGAGGAGATTCACAAACAGCCAGTCAGTCTGACCCAGACAGGGAATCCACAAACAGGCAGAGTCACAGAATGGTTTAAGCAAGAAAATGCCCACTTTCTAAAAGTGGCATTTTCAAACTAAAAATCTAAAAACCAACTTCACTAAAAGATGTATTTTTGAATTGTGAGTTCAGAGACCCCAAACTCCAAATTTCTATCTGCTCTCAAGGGGAAACTGCACTTTAAGGATATTTAAAGGCAACTCCCATGTTAACCTATGAGAGAGGTAAGCCTTGCAACAGTGAAAACCAAATTTGGCAGTATTTCACTGTTAGGACATGTAAAACACATCAGTACACATCCTGTACACGTCCCACCTTTAACATACACTGCACCCTGCCCATGGGGCTACCTAGGGCCTACCTTAGGGGTGCCTTACATTTATAAAAAGGTAAGGTTTGGGCCTGGCAAGTGGGCACACTTGCCAGGTCGAATTGGCAGTGCAAGACTGCACCCACAGACACTGCAGTGGCAGATCTGAGACATGTTTACAGGGCTTCTCATGTGAGTGGCATATTCAGTGGTGCAGGCCCACTAGTAGCATTTTATTTACAGGCCATAGGCACACATAGTTCACTTTATTAGGGACTTGTTAGTAAATCAAAAATGCCGATCATGGATAAATCAATCACCAATATAGCCTTAGAACCCGCCGTAGCAGGCTCTACCGGCTATTAAAGGCCCGCTCCTGCGTTAAAGGCCCGAACCGAAGGCAAAGGCCTTTAACAAGGGGAGGGCCTTTAATAGCCGGTAGAGCCCGCTACGGCGGGTTCTAAGGCTATTAGAACATTCTGCCACTCAGGGCAGAATGTTCTATTAAATAAAACAAATTCCTCACGAAGCCCGAGGGGATTAAAATCCCCTCGGGCTCCGTGAGGCTTTGTTCACATCTCTTGCTGTGAACAAAGAGAACATTGGAATGTTGGCGCTGCAGGCTTTTACCAGCCAGTAGAAGCCCGCAGCACTCTATTGTTTTCAATGGAGCTGCCAACGTTCCAATGTTCTAATACAATTTACATAGGGAGCACTTGCACTTTAGCACCGTTCTGCTGTGGTAAATTGCAGAGACAAAAAAAAAAAACACATCCCAACACACCATAGAAACAGGACGTCAGAAGGCAAAAAGGCTCAGGAAGCACATCAAAAGATGCCAGGTCTAACAGGTATCCTTCCTAAAGGGAAAATAAGAATTGAAAACAAATGGGGCTCGATGGGCAACAGCTTGACAAAACCAGAAATGTAACACATCATATCTACTGCAAGCAGCAGCTTCTTGGTCTATAATTTTCAGTTCATCTCCATGTTTTTTGGTCTGCCATTAGCAAGGATTTTTTGAATTTTCAATAGAATTATATGTATATATAACATGCTTACAGGACATTTTTAGTCAGCCCCCTCATGCATTGATCTATCATTGACATTTTTTCTCTGCCCACTACAGCAAACAGCATCGGACAGTGGGTCAGACCACATCAACAACTGACTAAAACCACTGAGTGGTGGCATTCTGCTCTTTCACAAGGAACAAATACAACGATAAAGTATTTCCCTTCAGTTCCTGAGACTACTGGGCAATGGATGTTTTTGAAACCAAAAACATATTTTTGATTTTAGCCAATGTTTTATTTTTTATTTTTATTGACAACAACCTAGCAGATCCCCAACTTTAAAGTTTCGGAAACCATTTCAAAACAAAGGAACCATTGACAAAGCCAAAAGGCTGGTAGCCAACACAACACGTATTGGCTTTGCCCATCCTTGTGTTCAGTTCCTGTGTGGAATATTCAGGGGCACTAGAGTAGTGCCCTCAAAGCACAGGAAAGTAATATGTTTTGCCTTTTTTCCTGCTTACTGAACATATTGTAGCATGTTTTTTTGTATTTCTGCTTTTTTGTTTTTTTTTCTTGGCAAAAAAAGCCCTCCCAGTTTGTGAATGAACTTCCTGTGCGAGCACTAAATCCATATTGACCTGTGTGCAGTGTCTTCACAGCTCACACACAAAGAAACGGTGCCTTTTATGCTAATATATATCCGGAAGTGCTACACACGTGAAGGCATCCAACTCGTGCGAGTTCAGATGACAAAAAAAAGCAAGTCGCTATGTTTTAAGATTAAGGATGTCTCTATGCCTTGTGGTCCCTCCTCTGGAGAACCCCTTAGCCCGCTAAGGGAGATTCATAGGTCATCAGAAAAAACACACCTTCTCCCATTCCACATTCATGGTGAAGTGCTCCATGTTATGGCATGGATCACAAATGACCTGTACGCTACCAAGGTTGTATAAAATGTCAAACATGTTGCCACCTTTAACACTGAAGCTCACATTGGCATTGTAATTGGATTGCTACAACCTTAGGCATTTAGGGCCAGATGTATCAAGCAATTTTGCATTTGTAACCGGTGCGAGTCGCAAAATTCGGCCGTTTGCAATTGCAAAAATGCCTTTCAAGATGTATGAAAGGCATTCGCTTTGCAATTTTAAGGAATCGCAAAAAAGAGCGATTCCTTAAAATTTGCGACCCCATTTAGAGAATCGCAAATTGTGGTTCTCTAAATAGGAAATCGCAAATAGGGAATTCCTATTTGTAATTTCTAAAGCACAGGTATCAAGCATTTCCTAAATGCGAATTGGGCATTTAGAAAATGCAATTACCACCAAATCCAATTTGGTAAGCATGCGCAATTTTAAAAAATGCATTATAAATGCATTTTTTTAAATGACATTTAGCGCACACGTGCCCACAAATATTTGTTTGGGGTGCATCAAAGGGGACCCTAGGCCCCCAGCACCCTTGGGTTTGGATTGCCTAATTTGCGAATTCCTAGCTGGAATTCGCAAATTAGGTAATGCAAAACCATTCGCACCTATGGGCCTGCAGGCCCATAGGGATGAATAGAGTCCCATTCCCTAATTGCGATTCGGTAATAGTGATTGCGAATTTTAAGAAATTGCTATTACCGACTCGCAATTGCCATACATCCCATTTTGCATATCTTAAATAGTGATTTCTTAAAATTCACTATTTATGAAATGCAAACCGGGAGCTTGATACATCTGGCCCCAAGTGTCACAAAGTAATCCTAATGGATTTTTCTTTAAAAAAAAATCATAAAATGCTGCCTTTGTCCTTGAATGCTTTCTTTATTAAATGTATTTAAAAGTTGGACATTTCATTTTGGGAAGCCATAGAGAAGCTGATTCATAAGTTGTGAATTAGAGAAGATAACCATGATTGTGAACTTAGTATATAATGTAATTTTTCCGAGTTTGTGTCCGGCTCATAAGGCTAAAGTTTGTTTGCAAAGCACTTGTGAACTCAAAGCAAGACACAACTGCATGTCTGCTTTGATCCAACATCAATGAAATTCAAAACAGGGGGTTCCTTTGAAGAGTAATAAATGGTGAAATGAAATGACAAGTTTTTATTGTTTCTTCTAATTTGGTATCAGTGTAATGCGGCATTGAGATTAATTTTTTTGGGGCTCATTTTGCATATGTGGTGGGAAAACTACATTTTAAAGACTGATAACCGGTTTTGTTGTATATCTAGGGCAATATTGCTATACTCTTCCAAGTTCCTCAGAATGGGGCATGGTTAATGTGGAAATGTTGTTTCCCCATCTGAAGATGCTATGCTTTTCTCACACAGCTTCAGACAGGATTTGTGTGGAAAAATCTGCTTGGGAAAGAGTGTGTAATATTCAAAAATCGTTTTATTTAGATTCAGGTACAAACTTGTGTGCTGTAGAGTCACAACTCCTGTGTGACTGGTTTTGAGCTGCTCTGTAAAGTGCAAAAACATTTTATGAACAAAATGTGTAACAGATTTATATTTTCGATAGATGTTACACCGGTTTCAAAACTGACTTGCAGTGGTACATGAACCTTTCTCAGTGTTACTGTCCACATTAAGTACTCTAGTAATGTGACTTGGCAAATGCTTCCTCCTTGTTTTGTATCTTTAGATCTAGGGCCTTGTGTCCCTTTCTGGTGAGTTCTGTAGTCACGATTTTCTTGCAGTTATGGCGAATAGCAATAATCTATATGTTCCACCCAGGCACGCAGCCCAGATATGGGACTCAGTCATACATTAGTCCAACAGACTCAGATAATAGGTTTGTTCTTAACATATGTTTAACCAGGAATGTTTATACATCCCCATTCTAGTCATTAAATGCATTATAATATCTGTATAGAGCAGAAATCGACTTAAATGGTGGAAAGGACCAGTGTGCAGCCAAATGGTCCAAGCGAAAGCTGTCGGTACATTGATATTGCACACGGCTTCTTGAGCACTTGTGCTGCGTGAAAGGCTCTGGGTGAACAATGGTGCCCAAAGCCTGCTTTTGATGCTAGGACTTTGATTTGAAACAATGTACGAGAATGACATTTCCCCCACTGGCTATGGAATAATTGTTTTACAAACAAAAACACGACAGTACATCAATACTGTGTGTCAATTTCTCCCTCATTTGCCATCTTTGTTATCTCATTTACGTTCTTTACACGCAATCTCCTTAACACAAAATTGTAGATGTTAACAGCTTTGTTAGCACACGAAACAAAATAATTGTTCACAACAGTGTCTGTGACATTAAATCACAAAGATGTTTATATATATATATATATATATATATATATATGTTCGATGGCATGTGTAGCTGCAGATACACATGCTGTGCATTATCCTGCCATCTAGTGTTGGGCTCGGAGTGTTACAAGTTGTTTTTCTTCGAAGAAGTCTTTTCGAGTCACGAGGCAGAGGGACTCCTCCCTTTCGGCTCCATTGTGCATGGGCGTCGACTCCATCTTAGATTGTTTTCTTTCCGCCATCGGGTTCGGACATGTTCCTCTTCGATCCGTATTTCAATACGGGAAAGTTAGTTAGTTATCGGAAAATTCGACGGTATTGTTCGCGCTCGGTACCGGTTTAGTGTTAGTACATCAACACCGAAAAAAGCAGCGCTCCGGCGGCCCTTCGGGGCTTCCACTCTCCAGCAGGGCCTGGTCGGCCCGACCGCATCCATCTTCAAACCTCATGGACCGGACCCCCTTCCGCTTCTGCCCCAATTGCCACGCAAAGTATCCTTATACAGACCAACACTTGGTCTGTAATCTGTGTTTATCTCTGGAACACAAGGAGGATACTTGCGAGGCCTGTCGGGCATTTCAATCCAAGAAAACACTACGAGATCGAAGAGCTCAAAGACTCCAGATGGCATCAACACCGGCTGAGCGGATCGACGTCGAGGAAGAGGAGAGATTCTCCATTCGAGATTCGGACTCGGACGAGTCTGAAAGTGAGCAGCCGAAGACGCAGCAACAAACTGTGAGTAAACCAACCCGGCAAAGACTCACTCAAAAATAATAAATGCCAAAGGGATGCCACAGCCAACAGGCCATGGCTTAACCCGAAAACACGGTGACCAAACATCGGCACTGAAAAAGGCCTCCCAGCAGCCAAAGACATCCGACTCCGGTCGAGATACCGGCTCCGAACCATCTCGGCACCGAGAGTTCGGCACCCCTAAAGTCAAGAAGGTTTCCTCGGAGCCGAAAAAGGCTGTCCAAAAAGCTTCAGTGCCGAAACATGCAGCCTCGGAGACGAAACCAGGCTCCTATACAGAAGAGCAAGGCCTTTCAAGTCAGTTGCAAGGGCACAGATTTGAACAAGAACTGGGCATTGGAGAGCCAGACCATACCCAGAGGAGGCTGCACATACAGAAGGACACAGGGAAAATCCAAACTCTTCCTCCAATAAAAATCACGCGAAAGCTAGCATTCCAGGAGACGGAAATGCAGCCAAAAGCGAAAGTGGCTAAAGACAAAACACCACCAAGGTTCTCGCCACAGCAATCTCCATTGCATTCGGCACACCTGTCCCCGGTAGCAACACCACCAATGATGCAGTCGCCGACACACACGGGGATGACACAAGATGACCCGGATGCATGGGACTTGTATGATGCACCGGTCTCAGACAATAGTCCAGATTGCTACCCGGCAAGGCCGTCACCACTTGAGGACAGCACTGCATATATGCAGGTGGTTTCAAGGGCAGCTACATTCCATAATGTAGCAATGCATGCAGAGCCCATAGAGGACGACTTTTTGTTTAACACCTTGGCATCCACTCACAGCTCATACCAAAGTTTGCCAATGCTGCCAGGCATGTTAAAATACGCCAAACAAGTGTTCCAGGACCCAGTAAAAGGCAGAGCCATCACACCTAGGGTGGAGAAGAAATATAAACCTCCCCCAACGGACTCTGTGTTTATCACACAACAATTAACTCCTGATTCGGTAGTAGTGGGAGCAGCCCGAAAGAGGGCAAACTCCCAATCCTCAGGAGACGCACCACCGCCCGACAAGGAAAGTCGGAAATTCGATGCAGCAGGCAAGAGGGTGGCAGCACAGGCAGCCAATCAATGGCGGATTGACAATTCTCAGGCTCTACTGGCTCGATACGACAGGGCACATTGGGATGAAATGCAACATCTCATTCGGCACCTTCCCAAGGAGTACCAAAAACATGCCCAACAGGTTGTTGAGGAAGGACAAACTATTTCTAACTACCAAATACGGTCGGCTATGGACTCAGCAGACACGGCGGCAAGGACAGTGAACACTGCAGTAACCATTCGTAGGCACGCATGGTTACGGAGCTCCGGTTTTAAGCCAGAAATCCAGCAGGCTGTGCTGAATATGCCGTTCAACCAAGAACAATTGTTTGGGCCGGAGGTGGATACGGCAATAGAAAAACTCAAAAAGGACACGGACATGACCAAAGCCATGGGCGCGCTCTACTCCCCAAACAGCAGAGGCACTTTCAGAAAGCCGCACTTTAGGGGGGGGTTTCGTTCCCAAACCACAGAGCCTTCCACCTCACAAGTCAGACCCACATATCAGGTCCAGTATCACAGAGGAGGTTTTCGTGGAACATATAGGGGTGGACAATTCCCAAAGACAAGAGGGAAATTCCAGAGCGCAAAAACCCCACAAACCAAACAGTGACTTCAATGTCACAAACCCCCACCACTCAACACCAGTGGGGGGGAGACTTAACGCATATTACCACAACTGGGAAAACATAACTACGGACGCATGGGTCCTAGCCATTATCCAACATGGTTATTGCATAGAATTCCTACAATTACCACCAGGTGTGGCTCCAAGAGCACACAATATGTCCAAACAACACTTAGATCTGTTACAACTGGAAGTCCAAGCATTGTTACAAAAACAAGCAATAGAACTAGTATCCAATCATCAAAAAGGAACAGGTGTCTACTCCCTGTATTTCCTAATTCCAAAGAAAGAGAAAACACTGAGACCCATATTAGACCTCAGAACACTGAATCTTTACATCAAATCAGATCACTTTCACATGGTAACACTTCAAGACGTGATTCCCTTGCTCAAAAAACAGGACTACATGTCAACATTAGATCTCAAGGATGCATAGTTCCACATACCCATACATCCTTCCCACAGGAAATACTTAAGATTTGTAATCCAAGGTGTGCATTACCAATTCAAAGTGTTACCATTCGGGATAACAACAGCCCCAAGGATATTCACAAAATGCCTTGCAGTAGTAGCCGCTCACATCAGGAGACAGCACATTCACGTATTCCCTTACTTGGATGATTGGTTAATAAAAACCAACACTCAACAACAGTGTCTTCTACACACACAATACATCATAGAAACCCTACACAAACTAGGGTTCTCTCTAAACTACCAAAAATCACATCTACAACCGTGTCAAATACAACAATACTTGGGAGCAACACTCGACACACAAAAAGCGATTGCCATTCCAAGTCCACAAAGAGTACAAGCATTCCAAAATGTAATATTAAACACATACCCAAACCACCACTACCAAGTGAGGTTTGTAATGAAACTTCTAGGCATGATGTCTTCATGCATAGCCATTGTCCCAAACGCAAGACTACACCCTTACAACAGTGCCTAGCATCACAATGGACACAAGCACAGGGTCAATTTCAAGATCTAGTGTTGATAGACCGCCAGACACACTTCTCGCTTCAGTGGTGGAATCCTAAAAATTTAAACCAAGGGCGGCCATTCCAAGACCCAGTGCCTCAATACGTGATCACAACAGATGCTTCCATGATGGGGTGGGGAGCACACCTCAACCAGCACAGTATACCGGGACAATGGGATGTTCAGCAAAAACAACTGCATATAAATCATTTAGAACTGTTAGCAGTGTTTCTAGCATTGAAAGCATTTCAACCACTAATAGCCCACAAACACATTCTTGTCAAAACAGACAACATGACAACAATGTATTACCTAAACAAACAAGGAGGGACACACTCATCACAACTATGTCTCTTAGCACAAAAGATTTGGCATTGGGCGATTCACAATCATATTCGCCTAATAGCACAGTACATCCCAGGGATTCAAAACCAGTTAGCAGACAATCTCAGTCGAGATCACCAACAAACACACGAATGGGAAATTCATCCCCAGATACTACAAACTTACTTTCAAAGCTGGGGAACACCACAAATAGACCTATTTGCAACAAAAGAAAACGCGAAATGCCAAGACTTCGCGTCCAGGTATCCACACCCTCAGTCCAAGGGCAATGCGTTATGGATGAGTTGGTCAGGGATATTTGCTTACGCTTTTCCCCCTCTCCCACTCCTTCCATATCTGGTAAACAAATTGAGTCAAAACAGACTCAAACTAATACTAATAGCACCAACCTGGGCTCGCCAACCGTGGTATACAACACTACTGGACCTGTCAGTAGTACCTCATATCAAACTACCAAACAGACCTGATCTGTTAACTCAACACAAACAACAGATCAGACACCCGAACCCAGCATCGCTCAATCTAGCAATCTGGCTCCTGAAGTCTTAGAATTTGGACATTTAGACCTTACACAAGAATGTATGGAAGTCATTAAACAAGCTAGGAAACCTACTACAAGACATTGTTATGCAAACAAAGATTTGTTTACTACTGCCACAATAATCAAATTCAACCACTACATGCTTCCGCAAAGAACATTGTAAGCTACTTATTACACTTACAAAAATCTAAACTAGCATTCTCTTCTATTAAAATACATCTCACAGCAATATCTGCCTATCTCCAGATTACACATTCAACATCGCTTTTTAGAATCCCAGTTATCAAAGCATTTATGGAGGGATTAAAAAGAATCATACCCCAGAGAACACCACCAGTACCTTTGTGGAACCTTAATATTGTATTAACACGACTCATGGGACCACCATTTGAACCCATGCACTCTTGTGAAATGCAATACTTAGCTATTAGGAAGGCTACCTTCCAAGTTATCACATCTCTTAGAAGAGTAAGTGAAATACAAGCAGTTACTATACAAGAACCTTTTATACAAATACATAAACATAAAGTGGTTCTCCGTACAAATCCCAAATTCTTACCAAAGGTTATATCACCATTACACCTAAACCAAACAGTGGAACTCCCAGTCTTTTTTCCACAACCAGACTCAATAGCCGAAAGAGCTTTACATACGTTAGACATAAAAAGAGCACTAATGTATTACATTGACAGAACAAAACAGTTTCGCAAAACAAAACAATTGTTTGTAGCCTTCCAAAAGCCTCATGCAGGGAATCCTATATCCAAGCAAGGCATTGCCAGATGGATAGTGAAATGTATTCAAACCTGCTATATTAAGGCAAAAAGAGATCTACCTATTACGCCAAAGGCACATTCCACTAGGAAAAAAGGCGCCACAATGGCTTTTCTAGGGAATATACCTATGACAGAAATTTGTAAGGCAGCCACATGGTCTACGCCCAATACATTCACAAAACATTACTGTGTAGACAACACAACAAGCCACAGTGGGACAGGCTGTATTACAAACATTATTTCAGACAACTTCAACTCCTACTGGCTAAGCCACCGCTTTTGGGGAGATAACTGCTTACTAGTCTATGCACAGCATGTGTATCTGCAGCTACACATGCCATCGAACGGAAAATGTCACTTACCCAGTGTACATCTGTTCGTGGCATGAGACGCTGCTGATTCACATGCGCCCTCCCGCCTCCCCGGGAGCCTGTAGCCGTTATAAGTTGAATGAAAATTGTAAATTTCTAAATTTGTAAATAAATAATATACTTACTCCATTGCATGGGCACATTTACTATATTTACAACTCCTACCTCACCCTCTGTGGGGAAAACAATCTAAGATGGAGTCGACGCCCATGCGCAATGGAGCCGAAAGGGAGGAGTCCCTCGGTCTCGTGACTCGAAAAGACTTCTTTGAAGAAAAACAACTTGTAACACTCCGAGCCACGAACAGATGTACACTGGGTAAGTGACATTTTCCATATATATATATATATATATATATATATATATATATATATATATATATATATATATATATATACACACACACACACACAAAATCATTTATTGACAAAATACATCCCCATCCGTTTCTCAATGTGATATGCTATCCATGCACCAGTCTCTGGAATAGCATAAACTGCTAACTTAAAGCACCCGATATTGCTAGAGGAATAGAGTTTGAAAACTACCGGTATATGCCCCCTTGTTTAGGATTCAGACAATCTCTTTTAGTATATGCGACAATGCATTCAGTGCGGCATAAGGGGATCATTAACTCTACCTCTGGTCGTAGGTAGCCAATGTGTTTTGACCTCTGTGTGTAGGGCAAAGTTTGACCTCTGTGTGTAGGGCAAAGATATTCAACCGGGGTCATCACCAGGGCTTCTTGTTTTCACTGTGATGCGGACTCTAATGGCTTAGAGAAAAAAGATATCACGTCTTTAAGATTATTTTTTGGAAAGCTGCCTATTATAATCCTTTTAGAACATCTGAGAAATGGAACCATCCCGTTGGGGCTACAAGTAAAGAACGTTCCTGTAATTTTAATTTTCATAGCGGATCCTGAATATATGGGTGACTTCAGTTTCATCTGAACTAAGTTTTCAAGAGACTGGATGGTACTATCAATTAAAACAGCAGAACGCCTAAACAAGAAACTACTGGATGAAATACTGACACTCAAAGAAGCTATCAAATTCAACTCTGTCATAGTGGATGCAAAATAATCTATTATCCCTCAGCGATAAGGAAATCAGTACATTTAAAACAGATACAGAAAACTACAAGAAGAAGGTGCAGAAAGACATCATTAACTTTTCAAAAGAACAGGTGTATTCATATCTAAAGAAAGACTTCTACAACCAAGGCAATACAAGGCATCGTACTCAATTTCATGGTAGAAGCAGTAGACGATTCAGAATGTTCTCTGATATGAATAATAGTGACTCTGAACCGTCAACAAGCGCTTCAGAAAGCTTGACACAAGGCTTTTTTTATTTTTTTATTTATTAAATAGGAAGGGGTTCAAGGAGAGGAAGAGGATGCAGATGGATCAACTCTAGGCAAGGAGCAGGAGAGATACGAACAAGACGACAGATATACAGATGGGGTATGACAGGTAATTCCTATATACAACGTGTCATCTCGACCATTGGATGAAATGGAACAAAGGTGTTGACCAGAGAAATGTCACTTGTAACCTCTGAAAACCGGAATACACAAAGACCCACTTTGAAATGATTCAATTCTTCCAAAAGAAAAGATTAAAACTATTCTTCCTCGAGAATGAAAATATAAATTCCAATGGGTTTTCCAGATTAAAGAAACCATCAAACTTTTTTCAGCCGAATAGCAACATGCCGGGCGAAATGATTGCTTTTGAGAAAGTGGTCCTTCATGCTCTAGACAACATGGGATACAAAAGAAAAAACATCAACTATATCCTCCAATCGGATGAAAGAATGGCCTGGGCTAGACTACAGAAAGACAAGATTATTATAAAAGCAGCCGACAAGGGTGGTGCTATTGTGATTATTTACTGACTAAAGTACAAATAAGAAATCTTGCCAAATCTAACAAGGAACCCGCTATAGAAAAATAGGAGATCCGACCCCCTTGATTCGTGCAGAAGCCATTAGATTGATTAATTGAGCAAAGTGCAACTGGAGGTCGGCTCACAGACAAAGAGAAGGCATTCTTGATAAACAGCCCAGGACACCAATGATTTACATCCCTCCCAAAATACATAAGGTTCCACAAAATCCACCAGGGAGACCGATCATCTCAGGAGTGAGGTTGATTCCGGAGCCTTTGGCTAAGTATGTCGATGTATTTGTAAAACCTCTCATCCAGCAAGTACCAAGCTATCTGGAAGACACCACCGCGATGGTGAATAAACTCAATCACATTGATTTTGATATTTCAACAGACCTGTAGTCGTGAAATTAGCAGCCTGTATCCCAGCATCCCACAGGAGCTAGGACTAGAAGGGATTTAATTTTTCCTAGAAAGGAGAGAACTACCCATGAAGTGAGCACGTGGTTTTTACTTGCAGTAGCCTCAGTCTGCATGGGTTGTGTCTTTGTAATAAAGCTTACATTGGTCAGACTTGTTAGGAAATTCAACATCGTATTACACAACAAATTAGCTATCCAGCGCCAAATGATGCCTGTGCCATTGATTCAACACTTTACTCAGAGTAAACATAAATTGTCTGATATACGATGGACATTTCTATGACAAACTCCAGTGAAGGGACGTTTTTACGACAGGAAGCCCGCATGATAATGAAGTTGCGAACCTCAGAAACGAAATGTCTGAAATCAGCAACGTCTTCTAAATACACCCGTGAGGGTGTTGCTGAGTCATTCCAATTTTCTGTGGAGCCGGGACGAGGGCCACATTATTAAATAGAGGATTTTTTCAAGAGAGACTTCCCTGATCTAACAACATAAAATACGCGCTCTTGCCTTTTGATTCAACATGTTCTACTCAGCAAACTGACGGGTCCCCTTTCACCTGCGACATCGAGCGAGAATACATCTTTGTGGTTCCCTTCATGATGGGGTCGGTCACACACACGGCTCACTGAAGTAATCCAAGAAATCCTTTGTACAAAAAACACCAGCCTATGGACAAAACTCGGAATCATGGACACGTCTGGGACTGGACCCTGCAAGTCTCGGGCATCCGTGCAAGAGTCGCCGTCACACACGCGGCACCTTTTAAGCCCTGGGAACAGAAAACGCTGAATTTCAGCGACGCTGCGGTCTCGATCAAACAGAATAAGAAGAAACGGAAAGGTAAACATTGCCCTGCGTACTGCGAAAAGAGGTTAATTCGAGCGAACAAATAGGTCTCTGTCCCTAGTGCGTGTTTGTTTTTAGCGCTCACGCCAGTCCCGGAAGGAGTTTTCTCTGTAATTGACAAGGGGGTCAGTGGCCTGTATTTAAAACAGATGAGCATGTTGTGGGGGATCGTTTTTAAACCATGGTTGCCTTTTAAATCACGGTTGCTAATCATTGTTGACATAAACACTCACATGGTATTTAACATTGGAAGGTGCAACACTGGGGCACTCCTGCCTAAAGTATGAAAGTAATATGTCCCTGCTGAGTGCAGGGCTATGGGACCGTCCTCTAACTGCACATCTTGTTGAAACCTTATAAACTGTAAGAGAACACCCACAGCTGCGTGATTAACCAGGACTATCCAAAACAAGCATTTGCAATGCAATGGGTCTCGCTCTTGCTCGAGTTAGAGCTATTAGCTTTGCAAACGCCTAACCGGACTTTTCTTGCCACATAAATTGAAAATGAAAATTAATACAGTTTCACATAAGCAAGCCGACTCAAAGCGCCATGCCATAAGCGTGAAGGGGAGACGCAAAAGGGAAAAAAAAGTTCGCTCGCAGTCAAATGTATTGGTAAACGTGCAATTGGCCATGTAACAGGGTCGATGGCCAAGGTGGTAACAAAACTGCCCCAAGGAGGGACACACCCAAAGCATTTACCAATGATAACAAAGGATTTTTGAAGGGCAAGCCCATGAACCAGTGATATTGATGGGCGTGAGGTGGGTGCAGCTAAAAGCCCAAATAGATAACTTGTTGCGCGCTGCTATGCTCGACCTAAAAATCCAAAAGAGATTATGGGGGTCATTCCGACCCCGGCGGGCGGCGGAAGCCACCCGCCTGGCGGGAACCGCCAGAAGACCGTACCGCGGTCAAATGACTGCGGCGGTCATTCTGACTTTCCCGCTGGGCCGGCGGACGACCGCCAGAAGGCCGCCCGCCGGCCCAGCGGGAAAGCCCCTTCAACAATGAAGCCGGCTCCGAATGGAGCCGGCGGAGTTGAAGGGGTGCAACGGGTGCAGTGGCACCCGTCGCGATTTTCAGTGTCTGCAAAGCAGACACTGAAAATTTTCATGGGGCCCTGTTAGGGGGCCCCTGCACTGCCCATGCCAGTGGCATGGGCAGTGCAGGGGCCCCCAGGGGTCCCATGACACCCGTTCCCGCCATCCTGTTCCTGGCGGTAAGAACCGCCAGGAACAGGATGGCGGGAAGGGGGTCGGAATCCCCATGGCGGCGCTGCTTGCAGCGCCGCCATGGAGGATTCCTATGGCCGCGGGAAAACCGCCGGTTTCCCTTTTCTGACCGCAGCTTTACCGCCGCGGTCAGAATTGGCCAGGAAGCACCGGCAGCCTGTTGGCGGTGCTTCCGCGGTCGTTGGCCCTGGCGGTCGATGACCGCCAGGGTCAGAATGACCCCCTATGTGTTTTTTCTCTATGCTATTAGAGTCTGCATGATGGTGAAAACGAGAAGCTTCTACGATGACCTCGGTTGAATATATTTGCCCTACACACAGAGGCAAAGAGTAATTTGCTGCCTATGACCAGAGGAAGGATTGGTGATCCCCTGATCTCGTATTTAGTACGTCGTCGCATATACTAAACATTGTCTGAATCCTAAACAAGGGGCATCTACTTTTCGCACTGCATTCCACTGGCAATATCGGGCGCTTTAATTTAGTCGTTTATGCTATTCCAGAGACTAGTGCACGCATAGCATATCACATCGAGAAATTGAAGGGACCCTAAACTGTAGTCAGTAGCTGATTGTGATATATGTATGTTAACGTCTTTGTGATTTAATGTCACAGCCACTGTGTTGTGAACATTTATTTTGTTTTTGTGGTGTTGCTTTTTTGGCACATGGGAAACATTGAATAACAATGCCGGCAACATCTATAATGTTGCGTAAAGGAGATTGTGTGTAAAGAACTTAAATAACATGGCAAAGATGGTAAATGAACGAGACTTTGGCAAGCACAGTATTGTTGCACTGCCTTGTGTTTTGTTTGTAAAACAAATAATCAGTACATGCTGGGGGCAATGTCATGGTTGTATTTTGTTTTAATTGATCCCTGTCCCATTAGGGCTTTATAGGATCCTACCCCGTTGTTTATCCCAGGACTTTGACTTGGGCAGAGTAATGAAATTATCCTAGAGCCGTGTTCCACTGAATATTCTAGGACCTGGCTCATGGGCATGATTGCCAGAATAACAAAACAAAATGGATGATAACTGGGTGAATGTGTGTTGTGCTGTACGTAACTTTGTGATGGGGGCCAACCACCGGTGCATAGTAGATTCCTTTGCGGCGTTACTATGTATCTCCTTGCCTACTCTGTAAAATGCCTTCCCAATGAGGTAAGATTTGTATTGGAGTATCCTTTATTGGTGGAACTTGGAAGAATAGTATTAAGATGGTACTAAGTATTCTAATTATTTAGGTATAAATATATGTAGCAATAAGTTGAATTATAAAGGCAGAGAGGCTCTGTCTTAATCGGAGAGTGGGTTATTAGCGTCCTGCATATTCGGGCGCACAAATAGTGTTTTTTCATTGGGCACCAGATCATTTATTCAAATATCCTGGCTCCTGTGTTTGTGAGTTTCAGTTTAAGCATGAAATCCGTCCGGCTTTGGGCGCAATGTATTAAAAAAGGAACATTTTAACTGGGAAATAATACAGATTATGTATATGTTGTTGTTTCGAGTTGAATTAATTTCTGGCACGATAGTTCTCTTTTGATAGCCAGGGCGTTGAGAACAACCCTCCAACTTGGCAGACAAAAGCTCATAATTAATAGCAAAGAAAGATGGGGTGATAGAAAAGGTATTAAAAGCAAGGATTGCTTAAAGGATGCGTGCGTGGGTGAAAGGATGGATGATGAAAGGGTGTGTGGGAGGCTGAAAGGGTGGATGAGTGAAAGGCTGCTTAGGTGGGAGAAAGGGTGAGTGAACAGGTGGGTGGGGGAAAGGATGCGAGGGTGGGTGAAAGGATGCATGGGTGGATGAAAGGATGCTTGGGTGGGTGAAAGGATGCTTGGGTGGGGGAAAGGATGCGAGGGTGGGTGAAAGGATGCATGGGTGGGTGAAAGGATGCATGGGTGGGTGAAAGGATGCTTGGGTGGGTGAAAGGATGCGAGGGTGGATGAAAGGATGGATGAGTGAAAGGATGCTTGGGTGGGACAAAAGGTGAGTGAACAGGTGGGTGTGTGAAAGGATGCGTGGGTGGGTGAATGGATGAAATGGTCGATGGGTGAAAGGACGGGTAAAAGGGTTGATGGATGGATGATGAAAGACAATGATGAAAGAATGAATGTATGAAATGGTGAAATGGATCTCAGCGGGTGGATGGAAGGGTGAAATGATGAATGGATAGATGTTTGGGTGGAAGAGGGGGAACTCTTCTGGGAGCGTTGGGCTCACTCCCTTTGCTTGCTTGGTATCATGAGAGCTTTAGTCCAAATTGTAGGGGATGTATGTGAATTTTCTGGCTACTCCTTTGATTGCTATTTATGGGACTAAAAGTCTTCTCGAACCTTGGTAATATGTTTGTCTGAAATGACGGATGGCGCTTAAGTAAATTATCCCTTACAGGAATTACTTTGGGATAACTTCATCACGTACACCTTCCATTCCTTGCTTTGTAGAGCTTACCTCCAGTGGGTTGATGAAGGAAGCCACGCTGGGTTTGTGTGTTAGTCAGAGGTAAGTGTGGAAAGTTATTCCAGGTGCGAGGGATTACTGGAGGAAGGTAAGGTGCGGGCTGGTCAGTTTTAGATGATTTATGTATTGAGTTTGTAGCTGGGCGAATGTTAAACTTATTGAGCCCAAACAACTATAGTTGTAAATGCATTCAAGGTTTTCTGATTTGGTAGAATAATTGCAATACTTTGCCAAATAACCAGCGAGGGGGAGTCCCTGTCGCTTCACCTTTGAACTAAATTGATTCAGAGCTATTACCAGATGCACAAAACAACTAGCACTGGCAGTGCCAAATGTTTGGCATGTGTGTATTGAGTGGTTCACAAGCACCTGCGAACGGTGCAGTAGCAATGCTGTTTTCTCATGCACGGAATCTTGCTCTGCTGCTCCACGTTGTAGAAATCATCTGTCAAGAATGAAAAACCCTCCTCTTCCCAGCAGAGTTTAAAAGCTAGATGCTCTTCAAGGGAACTATGTGGGATCTTTGGAGATCGTGGGGAACCGAATTCTGCCACCATGAAACTCCTATGTTCCCTTAACAAGTGAGCTTGTCTCAACAGAGACACTTACAGTGAACAAGACACTCCGCTAACTTACTGAGGCGAAGATTGGGAAAAGGAACAGCAGACGAGTCTCAGGTCACATTTAAACAATTCTGTTTGCATTATAAGGAACAGGTCCAAGCAAGCATCCAAAGTGGTTCCCTCTCTGACCCTCCACAACTGTTCAGGGTCACACTACACTTCACAGCTGCTCTGCCCGCAGCAAGAACCACCCTCAACAACTCGCCAACTTCAGACACCTTCTGCTTCATCCTCAGAACCTTCACATAAGGTCATGCATCAAAGAGAAACCGCTCAAGCAGCCTATCGAGTCCACTGCAGACCGATCTCTCGCGGCCTGTTTATGGAAATAGTAGCAAAGCAGTCGTAGTACAGCTCCGCCAGTAGCAGAACCCTCTGCTGTGGAGTGACCGACAGCTATTGGCCTGTTTATGGAAAACTGTAACGAAGCAATCGTAGTAAACCTTCAACGCTGCTGTAGAATGACACCTGGCTAACTCCCCCAGTCACAAAGCACATCGCTGGATCCACATCTGTGCAGGTCACATATTCTCATGTTTTCCACTTCTCTTGTAACGCACTAGGGGAGATGCACTTCACTTTAGAGGATTATTTCCACTGGGGAATGTGTATGCTGCCCATGTAATACTGTGGTAAATATCAAGCGAAGCACAGTGCACCCTACAGACTCAACCGATTGACTTCTGTCTTTCCCAGGAGAAATCCTCATGAATATTTCATAGGCATTGGTCACATCCTTGGATGTTATACACTGGTCCATCCTCAATCATTCACAGTTCAGTTATTTTGCAGTTCGGTTAACTCACATTTTGTGTGTTTTAGCAGTCAAGTACTTGCTCAGTCAGTGCAGGTAATTGTCTCGCCTGTTCTATGATTGTCGCCACTCATGAGAGGAGAGTATTCCCTCCATTTATGTGTGTGTACACACTGCTCACATATCACTGCAGTGAAATACCTAACAATGTGCCATGTCCCAAGAGCTCAAACAATTGGATGCCTTCCCTACTAGTCCAACAGAGGTCTTACTGACACAGGTGTGGTTCTCCCCACCAGACCTTGTACGTTTTTTGCTTCTCACCAAAAAAGTTAATACTTTAGAAGTTCCCAAATTTCATGGGGACACAATTTTCTAATATGAGCTCTGGGGTTGTGAACTCATAAAGTATTTAGAAACTTAGAGCTACAGCCATGGGAGGTCCAAATAGCATTTGTTCCTGCAGACTGGCACTGGTGCTGCTGGCAGCTCCTGAGGTCCCAGCTTGACGCCACCACGTCTTTCACTTGTGCCTGTGGTACCAAAAATGGTGAAAGGCAATGTTGCGCCCTTCCCTTTGGTGCTTCTGCTTGTCAAAATCAGCGCTTTTGCTCCTTCCCCTTCAGCATCCTTGGAATTGGGAGTGTATATTGGCACCCCAGGGCTCATGAAGTGGTCCCCAGTCATTGTTTGCGTACGATGCTTCTACATAAAGAGGCTTCTTTACCTAAAAAAAAGTCACTCATATGGAGGGTTCTGTCCTGCTTCCCCCATATTCTTGGGTTCACCCTCTGTAGATCACCTAGGCCCCAAAAGGTAACATTTTACTGTTCAGAGAACAGTACAATGTTCCCTACTCAGATATGCTTTCATGGAGGGAATGTTAAGAGTCAGACAACCTGTCGGAGAATTTCCCATCTACAGGTAGTATATTGCACACAGCTTAACCCAAAATGAGTGTGCACACACAATAGTTGGTATTTCACATTGATTGGTCACTTATTATACTCTGTCTACGAATCATGTGCCTTAGAATTATTGCACGGATTAGACACATCTCAACAATAACTATCAATCAGAGATTTGTAGAGCGTGGCTAATCACCCATAGGTTCGCAAGGCTATACAAATAAGGGCAAAGGTTAAATAAGCTAAATCATATTTAATAACACATCCCTATCCAATCTGTTCAAGTCCTACCTAAGTGATGACCAGCGGTCTAGCAGCTTAGTTATTTGAGGTCTTTATAATAAGTCACACAATTAAGAACCTTGTATCTTATTGAGCCATCTGGCCCGAAGTCGCATCTCCACATTTCAGCATCCCCTCTAGCAATTGGTCCAAGTGTCCAATCCCGCATCCAAAGTGGTACTTCATATGCCTTTCTTTAGCTGGGTGTCCTAATGCGCAAGGAGGTGCAGTTCCTGTTCGGCTCCTTTGTGGATGTAAGTATATTGAGCAAGGTGTCTTGTTCAAAATGTAGTTGTACCCAAAATGTACTATTTCCTTTTCCTACAATACGAATACACAAAGGGCCTGATTTAGAACTTGGCGGATGAGTTTCTCCATTACAACAGTGACGGGTTTCCCATCCTCTGAAATAGATGTCCCGTTATATCGTATAAGATTTATCTTTCAGCGGACGGGAAAGTACTAAATCAGGCCCAAAGGTTCTCCTTGTGGCCACATTTCAGCAGCTGCATTCCTGAAGAATGTGTGCAACAACCTGCTTCTCAGAGAATGAAAGGTTTTCCTTCTCTGCTGTGTTAGTGGGCATTTAAGAACATCACAAAAACCTAGCACGTTAGCTGCACATTTCAATCAGATTGGCCTGCGTCATAAGATCTTTGCTTGGACCTGGTAGTCCAGTGTTTTAAATGCACAACCAGACCTGTACTGTATACAACATAAACAAATAAAAAAAAACTATAAAAGCTTTATTACACACGTTCCCTACCATGGAAAGGACTAGTCACCAAAGTGGCCGAGAAAGGTAACATGTTCATTTGTCACTATTCTTGTTAATGATAATCAAGATCTACAAGAAACTGCTAAATAATCGCGCACATTGCTTTAATCATTTTTATAAGAATTAATGCTGCTAATGCAGTCTGGCATTGTGCTTGTGGAATCATTCCACCATCCTTGTCTGCGGAAAGCTGCTACTGTAGTGTCTCATAAGATGCACCATTTCAAGATTGCTTGCTCATTTCAATGGAAAGTACCAAGCAACTTCACACAGGAGTACTAGTTTGTTCTGTCTGAACTCATAGGCAAAGCAGCAGGGTACAGTCTTCAAATGTAGGTGCAAACGGTGATGCAATTAGGAGGTGTCCCCGACAACAACTGCAGTAAATATCGCCCCAGCTCCACAATGCACCACAATCCTAAAATGAAAGAAGAACAACCACATCCCAGTGGATGCCTGCAAGGAATCGTCTATACTTTTATTTTGTTTGCATGGACCTAGATTGCTTTATTTTGGGCCAGTGGGCAAGGAGAAGCTGATAATCAACCTCCGGAAAGCCGTGCTTCTTCACCTTAATCGTGTCATTCAGTAGGAAAACTCTTGTTGGCATATTTAACTTTCAGCTATGTCCTCTTTAAAAGATGTGCAAAGGTTGTACATGTTACTCAGAAAAGTAAATGTCCAATGTGGAACTCAATGAGTCTTTCAGCTACTCTCGTTGAATTAAAAACCTTATGAATAGAAATCAAGGCGACAGCCCTGTAGCACCGCAGATCAAACTCTCCATGTTAAACATAAAAAATGATCTGTTTTTTTACATTTGAAGCATAAATCCATATCCACTCTGTCTTTTGAAGGTGCAAGGACCATATTGTAAGGAATAAGCAGGGTATGCAGAGACTGCAACAGCCCTCATCCTCCTAGACCTGTTGGCCACCTTCAACAGTGTCTGCCACCACACCCTGAAAATCCGCCTCAGCCAAGCAGGGATCCAAGACCAGGCCCTCAACTGGACCACATCCTTCCTCTCCGGCAGAACCCAGAGAGTCCGCCTCCCCCGTTCCAATCCAAAGCCACCAACATCATCTGCAGCGTACCCCAGGGCTCATCCCTCAGCCCGACGCTGTTCAACATCTACATGGGCCCCCTCGCACAAGTGGCCCGTCTACACAACCTCAACATCATCTTCTACGTCGACGACATCCAACTCATCCTCTCCCTCACCAAGGACCCTCAAACCACCAAAACCAACCTCCACGAGGGCTTGAAAGCCATCGCCGACTGGATGAGAAGCAACCGGCTGAAACTAAACTCAGACAAAACAGAGGTTCTCATCCTTGGGCCCACCCCCTCTGCTTGGGATGACTCATGGTGGCCAGCCTCGCTAGGCACCCCACTGACACCAACCGACCACGCACGAAACCTCGGCTTCATCCTCGACTCATCCCTCTCCATGTCAAAACAAGTCAACGCCATCTCCTCCTCCTGCTACAACACCCTCTGCATGCTTCATAGAATCTACAAATGGATCCCATCTGAAACAAGAAAAACAGTAACCCAGGCCCTCGTCAGCAGCAGGCTCGACTACGGCAACGTACTCTATGCAGGCATCCCATCCAAACACCTGCAACGCCTCCAACGCATCCAAAACGCCTCCGCCTGACTCATCCTCAACATCCCTCACCACAGCCACATCACCCCCCACCTAAGAGACCTCCAGTGGCTCCCCGTCGACAAGAGGATCACCTTCAAGCTCCTCACCCACGCACACAAAGCACTTCACAACACCGGTCCAATCTACCTGAACAGCAGACTCAGCTTCTACACCCCCACCCGGCAACTCCGCTCCGCCAACCTCGCCCTCGCCTCCATCCCCTGCATGCGGCGCAGATCCTCCGGTGGCAGATCTTTCTCTTACCTCGCCGCCAAGACCTGGAACACCCTCCCATCTAACCTAAGACAGATCCAGAACCTGCTCACCTTCAGAAGACACCTCAAGACCTGGCTCTTCAAGCAGTAGCAGCACCCCTCTCCCCCCCCCTCCCCCCCCCCCCCCCCAGCACCTTTAAACCCTCATGGGTAAGTAGTGCACTATAGAAATAGACTGATTGATTGCCGTGGGAAGAAGGTGCAACAGGATTTGCATAAGAATCCCTGGGAGACTGTGGCGGGATGGCGAATGGCGGATGGGGCACCAGGATTGCTAGCCGAGAATGTCCAGGGATGGTCATTTCAGGTCACGAGAGGCAGCAGTCCTCTATAAACACGTCACTTCCCTTGGGAAGGTGTCTGGCAACTTTCCATGTTGTAATGGCTCCTTCACTGTCACTCTGGTTCATTCACAGTAGTGCCCTCAGGTTTGTTTTTTTGCTCTTAATTTGGTTCCTTACCTTATTGTGTGAAATTTGACTGGCCTGTGGATTGCGGTTCGGATTGGTTTGTTGTGTTTTGTCCCTTGCTTCCTCATACTTGTTTTCCAGGATTGCTTCCAACCTAGACTTCACCATTCCCAATACTGGCTTTCTCATTGGCTGAGGTTCTCTGTGGCCCAGCATCTGAAGCGACTAACAATAATAACAAAAATCACTTTTGTCATTAAATTGCTTCTTATTCAATTCTATAGTGAATGTTTGTCTATCACATCTGCAATAAACGCTTGATGTTTACCTGTAAGAACACCACCATGAATCCCCTGAAGTCTGAAGAGACCATGACGTGTAGGCCTCCTCTTCTCTGTATCCTACATTCCTTCTTCCCTCCAGAGTTTGCTCCTGCTATCCGTGCTTACTCCAGTACAGGCAGATTTAATTCTTAGTGAGTGGGGTGGATTTTCATCATGTCCTGATATTCAAGATTTGCACATCTTGAAACCCATGGTCAGGTTAACAACATGAACATTGCACCAGGGTGCATATTTAAGTCGCTAAAGCTTAAAGGTTATGTTTCTACATGGTACCTATGATAGACCCTGTCCAGCGTTTTAAAAGCCTGCTCTTGCAACTTGGGCAATGAACCATCTACAATATTATTTTTCATGGCATTGTACTAATTAATGAAAGTGCAAATCGTTGGTGAACTCGCATTCTTAGTGCAAATGTCACAAGGATGACTTTTAGAAATATGTTTAAACATTTCCCTTCTTCAAACTGAAGGTTAGAAACAGCCTAGATAGATGGGCGGTATGCCACATACAACAATTATTATTCTGAGTTATTTTTTGCTTTGGAGCACTGGACTACTGAGGAATTCCCCATTATTAGTGCTTTGCCAGAGATATAAATGTTCTCTCTCTCCATCACTGGCACAGTGTGCAAATTATCAGAAAGACAAGAGACCTTGACCAAAGGACTTTGCACTGGTAAGTCTGTCCAACTGTGGACATCAAGCCATTCTGAAGGAAATGGAAATACATTTTTCAGTTTAACTACAAAATCAAAGGCCTGGCCTCCTTCCATAGCAAATGCATGCCAACATCTGAGCACTGTGGGGAATTCCTTCAAAAACAGGTCTTACTAGAGAGACTAGAGACACCCTGGCACTCCATTCTAAAAGGTTTAATGTATAGGTAAGTGTGGGCCTAAATATACTTGTTTACTTGTTAGGAAAGACTTTCTAAGAAGTATAACAACAAATGATAGAGGCTCATCAATAGGTATTCTTCCTGTTATAATTGCCCAACAGATTCAAGCAGCATCTCCAAACAATGTCCAATGAAAACTTATTTCTCCATTAGTCAAAGGTTCCATATTTAATTTGAAGGAGTCTGGAGGTGTTTGTGAAGGATGAAAAACTGAGATTGTAAAACTTCCTTTGAGTTCATTTTTAGACCTCGCTTGAGACAGTGCATGCTCTGTCGCTTGCGAGATCTTTTATTAACCTAAACTTAAAGGAGGCTTAGAGCCCACCCATTACTTACAATTGGTTGGCTTCATCGTCACTCTCTTTTTGTTACTTCTCATTGGTCAGCGCATACCGGTTTCTCTTTCTGTCTTTGTGTTTTTCTTTTGGATGGAGCAAGGACAGGTTAATGTCTTTAGAAGGGTCCATGTGCTGCTCGCGCTTGGATTGAGCCACTTTGACACTATAGTCTCAGTCTTGCTTAATGTCTGAAAGCTCAAGGGCAAAAAATTGCAGCTGCGGACTTATTTAAGGTTAAAAAACACCTTGTTCATTTTCCAAATTGAATCTTATCTACAATGATGCTTTCATATCCTTCGGAGGGCACTGTAGCTATGGACATATTTAATATTTAACAGCATTTTCTTTCTTTTCAACATGCAATTTTATCTTTTTATTAGAGCAGTTTGTGCGACTGCATGCTTTTCTCTCCTCTATCTAGTTTTTAGGACAGGGCAAGGTAGGTTTTAGGGTTCAGGGCTGGGGCGGGGAGGTGGGGGAGTTTTAGGATAGTGCGGGGTAGGTTTTAGGGTTCAGGGTGGAGGCGGGGGTCGGGGTAGATTTTAGGACAGTGCGAGGTAAGTTTTTGGGTTTAGAGCAGGGGGTCAGGGCAGTTTTTAAGACAGGGCAGGTTTTAGCGTACAGGGCAGGGGCAAGGGGTAGGTTTTAGGACAGGGTGGGGTAGGTTTTAAGCTACAAGGCAGGGGCGAGGGGTCGGTAGTTTCTAGGACAGTACAGGGTAGGTTTTAGGGCACAGGGCGGGAGAGGAGGGTTGGGTAGATTTTAGGGCAGTGTAGGTTATAGGGTTCATGGTGGAGGTGGGGAGGTCAGGGTAGTTTTTAGGGCAGGGTGGGGTAGGTTTTAAGCTTCAGGTTGGGGGCAGAAGGATAAGGGTAGTTTTTAGGAGAGGGGGTAGGTTTGAGGGTTCAGGGCGGGGAGGCCGGGGTAACTTTTAGGACAGGGTAGAGTAAGTTTTAGAGTTCAAGGCAGGGTGGGGGTCAGGTGTAGTTTTTAGGACAGTTTTAGGACAGGGCAGGGTCACTTTTAGGACTCAGGGTGGGGGAGGGTAAGGCTCAGGGGTGGAAGGTGGAAGGGGCAGTTTTAAGGGATTGAGCGGGGTGGATATGGTATCAGATGGAAGGGGGCAGGGGAGAATTTACCTCACATGTTCCTTTACCAAACATGCTTTTACAACTAAATTTGTTTTAAAGGCATATTTGGCAACAACAGTTATTGTTGAGACCTCGTTGTTATGGCATGCGTGATATTTGCACACGTTGTTCCATCATACATCCTACCATACCACACCATACTAGACAATGACGACCCATACCACACCATATGGTACCATACCAAATAGACTATAAAATGACAGCCCATATGATCCCATACCATACTGTCGGAGCTGGCTTTCACATTGGTCACACCCAGTGGCCCCCAAACCACAGTGACATCCTTCTCCACTCTACCAGCTTCCAATGGTGCACCTCATCTCTCCTTAACCCCTCTGTAACATTTATTTAATTTCTTATATAGCACTACTCATACCAATGTTGGATGTCAGAGCACTTTGCATCACATACACATAATATAGAAAGACAATGGATGAATGTGTAACTCAATGTATAGGAATTGTTAAAATAAGACACTGAGGACCACTAGGTCTAGGAGTAACATGTCTCCTATACTGTTCCGCAATTATATATTAAGAGTGCTTCATCTGAAGAAACCAAGACTGATTAAGTTTTCACATTATGCAATAGCCAAAGCTGCTGCGCTGTGCTGTGTGAAAAGGAGATCGCTCAATAACGCCACCTCTTCTAAGCTGTGCAGGTGTGGCTCTATCCTCTTGCTCTGCGATCCCATACGCTGCCCTGCACCAATGCAGACACACTTGCACCATAGTGCAAGGGTGTGTAAGTGGTGTCAAGCATAGGTTTATACTGGGAGGGCAGCCTTTGGTTTTATACTGGAAGGGTATCCTTCTGGTGCAAAATTCAATGTCTTGACAAGGTCCAGCACTTTACCACTTTGTATGTGTGCTGAACGGTTAAACCTGCCTCTAGTGGGTATAATTTTGTGACGCATATCCCTTTCTGCCAATGTTAGTAGATGGGGATTAGTCTCAAAATCCATGGGTCGTGGTCTGGGAACATCCATGTACCACCCACGCTACCTTCCTTGACACAAAATAGAGCCTAGTGCTACTTTATGTTACTCTAGGACTACTTTCCAACAAAATTCAGGATTTATGTTGGAAGTAAATCCCAAAACAACACTTTGCTCCAGGCCTGGGTCTCTTTTGTGAATCTGGCCTCAAAACCTAGGATATAAAACGTGACACAGTGGTTGGGATTGTCAACAGTAATAAAAATGTATGACTATCCAAAGGAATCCTTTCTTAGCAACCTTAGAAAGACGAAAGATTGAGAAAAAGCAAACAGGTTCTAAACTTATGCCATGCAGCGTGCATGCAGCACTTTGATGCCACTTTGTGGCTGTCTGTGTTATAGTAGAAGGATGGTAACTCATGAAGTGCAAGCAAGAGAAGGCAATGACCTACTAACCTATCTACAAAAAACACAAATGTGCTCTATGCATGCTACATGTTGTGCTTTGCATCAGGAGCTTTAACCCGCTGTGCTACATTATCCTGAGTCAAAAATATCACTAGAAAAATCACAGATCTCTCTATCAAGTGCATTAAACACCAGAGCTAGCATGCTGTTATCAGCCCCTGCAAATGCAGCACAAAGATCTCTGCAGCCTGCTCCTATCTCTCGTCTGCATGTCATTGTAATAGTGGCCCACGACCTTGGCATCCGGTGCCCTAAAGCTGACCCTTTATACTGCACAATAACAGACCATACCATACCATACCATACAATGACAGATTACACCATAGCATAATATACGACAGGCCAAACCATACCATGATGGGCCATGCCATACCAGACTATAACATACAATGATGGGCCATAACATAACAAACCATACCGTACTTTACTCACAGTCCACAACTTACCATACTATACAACCACAGCCCATACCATACGACAGGCCACACTAAACATTAGCAGATCATGCCATATGTGCAATGACAGCCATACCATCACATACCATGCTATACTGCACAATAACAGCCAATTCATATCATAACATACTATACAACAGCAGCCCATACCATTCTATACAATACAATAACAGGCCATAATATACCATACAATAACCTGCCATATCATACTATACTATGACAGGCCATACCATACCATTCCATACTATACAACGACAAGCCATAGTATACCTTAACATGCCATACTATACAACGATAGGCCATGCCATACAACATAACTAAAATGCATGAACAAAGTCAATAGATTTTGCATAGGTGAGCCCTATTGGCTTTGCCAATGCTTCTTACATCTGTAGACTATTGGTTTAAAAAAAAAGCTAGCGGAAGATTAAACACCTCTCTATAAGTCCTTCCTATTCCCAGAGCAGTTGAGTGGCCTGCATGACTCTGGCACCGGATCTCAGTACAGCTCTGGTATGTGCACGTCGGCGGGAGCTCCAGGCACATTGTTTTCCTTTTTCCTGCCCAGACCTGTCATGCCTTGCATGAGGTGGGGAACTGCAGCACTGGCAGGATTAGAGGCCGGTCAGGCCCTAAGTAAGGCCCTTTAGTCACTTAAGGCCTGAATTACAACTCGGCTGACGGGTCACTCCATCACGACGGTGACGGATATCCCGTCCGCCGAAATCTAAATGCCACCCGGCCACCAAAATCTAAATCCCACAGGAAAAAATGGGATTTAGATTTTGTCGGATGGGATATCTATCACCGTTGTGACAGAGTAACTAGTCCGCCGGGTTCTAAATCAGGCCCTTAATCAAATGCCCTGCATCATAATGTGCTTTTTCACAGATTCAAGTAACTGAATTACGAGCGTCCGAATATTTAAACACTTTGAAATGATCGAGCTTTATTTATTGTGCACAAGTGACAGTGATCTGAAATTCAGTTCCCATAGGGCAAACCTTAGCTCAGGAATGGCCCCACTCATGAGCTGCTTCTCTGTACAGACATGCAAGCCGTGGAAAACACTCATCCTAGTTCGAGTCAGAAATCATTGGTTTTGTGGTTTGAGTGCTCGGTGCAGATGCGCTAGGAGCGGTGTCGCCGTGGTGTAAACATTCTGATGAGGATGGGGGGGGGGACAGGCCTCTGTAGGTGGGCACTTGAGGCCATGCTACAAGAAGCTCGGAGACTACCCCCTTCTTGGCATGCAGTGCTGGTTTTCTTTCACAGTCCATCTTGTGAGCTATATCGTTTCCAGTTCTTTGTGAGTCAGGGGCGTAGCCTTGGCTGGAGGGGGGAGGGGAGAGACGAAGGTTAACCCCCTCCTCCCCCCCAAAAAAATATATCATGCGATAAATAGTTGGGTACAGGGGATTTTAGTCAGGTATGGTGAGGCGTCTGTCAGATATCACCAGGAATTTTACATGCAAACAAAATCGAACACACTCACACTCCCTCAATCTGTTTAAGAAGACTTTAAAAATGTTGGTTATTTCACAAAATAATGTTTTCTCTCTCACTTAGTGCACCTAGCAGTCTGCATTCCTCTCCCTTTCCGCTGCTACTAAGCCCCTCTTGTCGCCAACTTGTCACATAATGCATTTTAGTATCATGTGCCAGTCTGATTGTTGGGAAATCTGAAGCTCACCCCTTAACCTGGCCCCTCTTCCCCCCCTCCCCCCCCGCACCCCCAAAACTTACAGACCAAGCTACGCCCTGTTGTGAGTTAAGCATTGCCTGACAGGCCAGGGAGGATGGGCCTTTGGAGCATTGCCTCTGGACCTGGCCCTACAGTTCGGGCCAAGGGGGTGTCATTTAAGTGACGTCGTGTGCCTACAAGTTACAGCAGAGACTCCCCGAGGCAGCACCAGGTATGTGCACTTCCTGACAAATGCCACAGTTTGCATTTCTTCCAGCGAAGGGCGGGGCCGCAGTCTATGTGCTCTTTACACATTTAAACCCATTCACGTCACCCGGGCTAGTGTATGCTTCCTTCATAAGGACCATTGATGGGTTTAAAGTGCTCCTGAGCCTGAAATATACCTTCAGGGCCTATTGTTAGCTGTGAACAACAGGTAATCGAGCCTCTGCCTTGCCCGCCCCATGCTGACTTCTCACATTAACACAAGCACAGGTAGTGTGCATTTCACACACCAGCCGGGTCATTAAGTGAAATAAATATCCACCTGGTAATCCCTGGGTTTAGCATGTTTTTGATTATTTGTTATTTGTTTTGCCTTACACAGACATTTAACCTAATTTTCTGTACTCTTAAATTGCCAGGACATGGCCATGGGGTTTAAATTAGGGCCAGGAGTAATTTTAATTATGCTGGAATAATGGGAGTAACTTCAGAAATTCTACTTTACTCTTTGTCGCGCAATAACCAGTACTAATGCTACTATGCCTAGTTGCAGAATTAAGAGTAATTTAGGGAAAACAACCCTACAGAGAGAGCACAATTACCGACCGTGAGTGGACACTTGTGCTCGCTATTTGTGTTCTGCTGCATTCAACGACGGCTGCTGCAAATCTCAAGGGGAGGGGCGAGAGTGGGGGAGGGATGGAGACAGGACGGGAATAAAAATTATTTTTAAAAAAAAGTACCTCTTCCTGTCGCCTCCTGCTGCCTCGCTCCTCTTCTTCTGGTGTCCCAGCATTCACTGTAACACCAGTACAGGCTACCCAGCAATCCTATCGCTACTTTCATGCTAAACCTAGCATGAAAGCAGTGTCAGGATTGGTCTAAGTGGCCTGCAATGCAGCTCAGAAACTGCAGTGGGGTCTTGGGGTCCATGCAGTTTCTCCAGCTCGGCTGTTCAACACAGCTAGGATGGAGAAACCTAAATGCGCATGTGTGTTTGGCCGATGTTCACTTTCTCCTCCTCCTCCTCCCACCTCCCGCAGCCCCGCCCGCACTTCCCTCCCAATGCTGCTGGCTGAGCCAGCAACTGAAAGGTAAAACGATACAGAAATATTGTTTTATTTTTCAGCTTCTGGCTTAGCCAGGGGTGCGATGCTCCTTCGCCATTGCAAAGGAGCCGCCCTAGTTGCGTTTAGGGCCATTTCTTAACCCAAATGCATCCTCCTGTCTATTTTGGAAGTGAGGGTGCATTTTGCTCTAAGAAAATAGTGCTGGATGACGGGAGTAAGTTGGGGGAAATTCTACCCTAACAGCACATTTAGTGCTATTTTTTAGTGCAAAAGTGTCTTCTCAAGCTCATTTTGGATACATTTGGGCATTTTGTGACAAGAAAACAGCACCAAATGCAGGTGGGCAAACTGGGGGAATATCATACCCCAAGAGCACATTTAGCAAGCACGAGTGGCTGCTCACGCTTGCTATTCATGTTTTCTTGCATTTAGCAGTATTTCTCATGCCCATTGCGGATGCAAGGAGTCATTTTTGCATTAAGAAATAGCGATAAACGTGGAATTATTCTTCATGAGTAATTATGCATAATTGTGAAGATTTTTTTTTTGTAATTCTGGTCATTACACTACATTGAATTACACAAGTTGAGCCCTTCCCTAGTTTTAACTGCAGTCAGCTAAATGAGTCACGCCTTTAAGGGCAGATGTCTCTATAAAAGATTTATTGTTATTATGTTTCATATTCAAGTTCTTGATATACATGGACGTTCAGGAGATACAGTTCTTCTTCAGAAAGATGGTTTGTAGACGTGTACCTTGCAGCCTACAGGTTGAAGCTCTGACAGCATCTTTGATTTTTTATGTGCCACTTGTCACACGAACCATCAAGTGAGGGTCGGTTTGGAGGATGGCTATATAAATGTTTAATTAGCTTTAACACATAATGGAGGTCCAGCCTCAGAAGTACCCAGAAGTGCACATAAAAATGAGAAATAAACGAATTTAGTGCAGTTGAACAATAACACATTTTTTGTACTGCATTGACCCTTTGGACATTGAAAGATTGTCCCCACCTACCCCTCTTACATGTGATGAAGGTTGTATGACGAAGCCATACGTGCATTTATCACACATACTTTTAGAACGCGGTCTAAACAACAAACGCTTCATTATTATGCATTCCTTTACCACGCATGTTGTTTCAATAATGTGCTTTACGGAAGCTTTCTACTTTGGAGTAGTATAATTTACTATTCCAGCTCCAGTCTGCACAACACCATTCCAACAACGCATTCCCTAAAGCAAGTTGCTGTAAAGGCTTGCGTGGTTCAGGAATGTGTCATAAAGATGCATTTTTTGTTGAAACTGTGTTGTAAAGGCACTGAGTAGTTCCCGCTGTGCGGTAACTACATGGCTGGGACACTGGACCCTCTAAATAAGAGAGAACTCAGGAGCCCTAGCAAGTAGCCCGCCAGGCACCCAGACAGCAACAGAGAGCGGAGGGGGGGGGGGGTCACTAAACATTATGGGAGCTCTGGGCAGACGTAGGAGAGCAGTGCTTAGCTTAACTCAAGCAAGTGTGGACAGTGAGAGCACTAAAATATCAATGTACAGCCGAGGGTCGTGTGTTACAATAACATTAAATAATTACATATATGAAATATTTTTACATTATAAAACCATAACTCCCGTCTGAGAATCGCAATGCCAATGAGGGTTACTAGACAAGAGTTAGAGTAGACGTAAACAGTACTGAAACAAAGGCCTCTGGTTAACCATTGTACAATTGTTGTGAACACAGTTATTTACCATGAAGTTCTATTGTTTTCAAAGCCTAGACTTAATCAGAATAGAAAATGCAAATGCACAGAGCCAAAGCTGCAGTAATGTGGTATTATAAGGTTCCTCATTAGATAATGTTTGAAGAATTGTCAACAGGTGAAATTTGATTCAAGATGGAGGTTCATGAATTTTCAGAAACAGTATTCTTTCTATCCCTTTGGTTATATTAAATGATGTTTGCAAACACCAAAACAGAACAGCAGAAAGCAAACACAACAATGTAAGTTTTACGTGTGGAGCAAAGGGACAGTGCCTTAGGGTTCAGGGCTGCACAGTTGGGGTACAGTGGTGGTATGCCGATTGTGGGAGTTCTATAGCCACACTGGGACAACATGGGGCCAAGTTGGACCATATTAAGGCCCTCATTATGAACCGCGTTGTTCATGCTGGCAGTCTTCCCAGTGACGGCCAGCTCCCCTGGAACCCCGCCAGCTGTATAATAAACATTATGCTGGGCCTGTTTCCGCCCGCCAGCCCAGCAGAATGCCTGGCTGGGACATTGCCGGCGGCTCCACATGAAGGCATCGTCAAAGCCTCTGTGCGGCGGGTGCAGCTGCACCTGTCGTGCAGATCACTGCCCAGAAAGGGAGCAATGAAAGAAAAGGATTAAAACAGAACAGGCAGAGCAAGGAGGGGTGTTGTCGCGAGGATGAGTCATCAGTATCTGATATGCACTTGCAGGTAGTGTCCTCTCAAGCAGCCCATCTCATTCACTGGTGCATGGATGAGGAGCTCAGAAGATGTTTGCAAACATTTATGTGGATTGAGATGTATTCTTTGGCTAGCAGGCTCCATCTCCTGGAAAGCGGCACAGGGGGCCTAGACTCTGAAATATGGTTTGTGAGTCCTTGGTCTGGCTCTGGGGTAGGTGAGCAGAGCTTCAGGGGTGCCTTGGATTAGTTCTAACCACGAGATAGTGGGCTGTGCACCAGCTTCACACTTTGGATACAGTTCAGCAACGAGAGACCATAGTCCAGCAACGTTCACTGGGCTTCTAGGCAGCTTCAGGTTACATTCATCCTGGTGGGCAGTCGTCAGAAGCTTTAGTCCTGTCAATGTCCAATTCATTTATGAACTCTGATGTCCACCACGTCAGGCTGGAGCGTAGTTTTGCTGCTGAGAGAGGAGTCTTGGTCTGGTATTGGTTACCTGGAGCCCCTGTCTACTTTCAGTGGTTCTCTGCTAGGGAGCTATGTGGATTCTAGAAACTAGGTACTAGAAAAAACAATGACTCTATAATCTAGCAGTAAAGTGTTTCTTATGTGCTGTTTGTGACGAGGTCTAGGGAGTAACTTAGGGTTCTTTATTCCAATGGCAAACAGATCACAAACCACGTATTTATGCAGTGGCCTATCTCAGTATGAAACTGCCTCGGCCTGTTTAAGATGTTTAGCACCAAGGTTGAGGAAATCTAGCAATAAGCCTGGAAAAGTACAGTAGAAATTGCTTCCCTAGAGTCCCCAAGAGTTCCCTCATAATCAGTTTAGTGTCTGTTGAAGACAGATATCAAAAGCCTGGGATGTGTGCCTTGTTAGAAGGTGTGTTTAGTTAATGTGAATGAAAAAAAAGAAAAGGAAAGATTTTTGTTGGTCTGGTGGTAAGGAACCATAATTCGATGATGGGATGGCTTTGTGGGCTGGCAATATTATGCCTTCTGGAGGAAACAGTGAATGTTTTTTACGCAGCATGCAAAAGCCAGCTTGTAATGTGCTGTCACCTGCATGGTGATGAGTGAAATATTCTGGTGACTAGAAATCAACATGAATGGCAATAATTCAATTGTATTTTGTGGTAGACCAGTCAGAAGAGTTTGTAACAAAAGTCAGAAGGGTTTGAAAATATTTTTTGCACCATAAGCTTTTATCACATGCTGCTTATCAAAGGTAAATTTGGACATCAGAAATATTTGATACACAATGCCAAGAGAAAGCAAACAGAGGTTGGTTCTGATTAACTTTTCACTTAATAGCCAGTAGTAAAGGATAAACCTATTAAAAGGACCACGTATAATGTATTTGCTATAATTCCTGTTTTCCTGGTACAGGAAGAGGTATTTTTGACATGAAGTTGCAGGTGAGAGCACCTTGATGCTTTGTGGAGCTATCAAGACCAAACAGTCGCTGTTGTCACCGGCAGCAACTGTGGCATCACAGTTTGCTAAACTGCACTGGCCATACTCTCTGGAGTAAGGCTCCAGAATAATGTCGACTAAGTACAGCGTCCAAAGCATCATCCTAAATTTAAATTATAGAAATATCACCACATTGGAGTTGATAATAGAAACTTTACACCCAATGGGATCATTTTTTGTGAATGATATTTAGCACACAATATTTATGTAATTTAATATATTTTTCGATGATATTCTGACATACAATGATCTCTTTGTTAAATAAAATACAAAGTAAGAGATCGTTTTAAAAGTAAACCCAGCCAAAAAAGCTTTTCATTAGCATTGTGCAGCACACCTAGAAAGAGGGAAATGCCGTTCAGGATTGTTTATGTGCAGGAAGGTGCCTCTTCCTGCACAAAAACAATCCTGTCTGTAACTCAGGCACCCTTGCACCATGGTGCAAGAGTGCCAGCATTGGCGCTAGGAAGGAAAAGACAGGAATGTGCCATACAATGTTAAGAACAGCACATTCCCGCCTGTTTCCGATCACGCGTCGCAGCATACCAAGGTGATTTTCTGCACTGCATTTTTTTTTGTTAACTATGCCCCTCATTTTTTTATTATTAGAATTTGACGCAGGGCAAAAGAAACAGGCACAAAAAGGGAAAAGATGAAGGAGAGGGAAGATAGTATAACTGTGATGATGGGAGAAATGAGGCTTGAAAAAGAATTACAGAGACAAAGTTTAGAGTGGTGGAACTAAGAGGTAAGAGGTGGAATCAAGATTAGGCGCCCTTGGCATTCACAGTGCCAGTGGCAGTCCATTGAAAAAATAACTTTAGCCTTCAAACTTATTTTGTTACTATTTGAGTACTGCTTTTTTTGCCATAAGACCTTGACCCAAGCAAGAGAAACGGTGGCAGAAAAGTGATAAAGAAGAAGGATGAGAAAGAATGGAAACTAGTCACAGAGGGAGAAAGCAAGGCTGAAAAAGCCTGGAAGAATGAGATAAAGTGATAGAAAGGGTAGGGTGGTGGATGAAAGGTATGAGGTGAATCAAGACTAGGCAGCCTTGGTACTCAGCGACACAACCATTCGGCAGGAGTTATGGCAGACTTATAGGAAAAGTTTTGGGACCCTATAGTTACTTTTTTATGATTTAAGCACTGGATTAATCATCATTGATCTTTTACAGGAAGTCTGAAATGTTTTCTTTAATGAACAATACAAAAGACATATTACCAAATTTCAGCTTTATTGCGCAACAAAATCAAAGGTTTAAGCAAACACAGTAGTGCTTAAAACTTACAATGTCAAAACAATCCTTTGATGCAGCAGGACTAGCCAACAGGTTAATGTGTAAGGACGCTGTATCTTGATGAACGCTCAACGGGCACAGCAGGATGGGCCATCAAGTCACACTTGTAAGATGCATCCTGGAAAGTAGCATCTTCAGTTGATAAACTCCTCCGACCTGGTGGACACCACTTGGCCGTTCACTATCTCCTGGACAGTCACCACCTTCTTTCTAATGGTCTGCCTGGTCGGGGCTAGAAAACATGAGAAGATTTGCTAAGACATGGGATGTGGCTTGTGGCCTTCCTGTTTGCTAATGCTCCAATGTTCAGCCCACTTTCTTAAGGCATAACTGTGCCCTTAACCCCTTAGAACTCTTTCTTGTCCCCCAACCCCACTGCACTATCCAAAGAGGCTGACCCAAAATCAATTGTTACAACTTTGTTCCACCCAAACAGACCCCTCTGAACAAATACAACCACCGACCCATTTTTAGTGAAAACTCTACAACGGGAGTTGACAGGTCAAAGGATTGAAGGTTACTGATCAGACACAGGTCTTTTTGAAGAAAGACAATTTGTTAACTGGTGAATCGGCATTCAGCCGCTCTGGGGCTCGGAGTCTGCTCAGGTGGATGTTTGTGGAATGGATTCCATCTTGGATGAAGAAGAACCTCGCTCCCTGTCCTTGCTAGAGCTGCCAACAGCCTTTAAACAGGTTAAACATAAGATTCTCTTTTCTGTTGGTTCATGCACCAGAGGGATGCTCCTGTCTCTGCTTAGCGGGCAGGGGAAGATAAGGGATTTAATTAGAGAATAGAACAAACGTATAGGGATCAAGAGTGCTCTTCACCAAAGAGATTATTTAGCGTGTTCAGGTGGTCACCTGCCCTGCTGATAAATAGGACATACATTTCAAGCTATTTCTAAGGGAGTGAGATGACAGCAAAGCAGAGTTATCTAATCGACTTTTGGTCATAGGAGAATCACAACCGTGGAAAAAAGTA
The DNA here is from genome assembly GCF_031143425.1 of Pleurodeles waltl. Classification (NCBI taxonomy): domain Eukaryota; kingdom Metazoa; phylum Chordata; class Amphibia; order Caudata; family Salamandridae; genus Pleurodeles; species Pleurodeles waltl. The sequence goes on from NC_090441.1 coordinate 171,029,789, forward strand.
GCATTCTGATATTGCTCTAATTTTGCTCTATTTGCATGATAAGGGTCTACTTTTTAAGATGTAAACTGCTAAATGAGTGCAAAACCAGTTTTCCTTCTTTAACTCAAGAAACAATATGGCCAGGTTCTCCTTGCCAATAACTACATTTCAGAAGAAGAGTGTTTCATAAGGAATTGGTGTGCCAGATGATTGGTTTGCAATGGCTGCCCAGTATATTTCCTCATTTTGTGCAAATTCTTTATGTAAAATTTACTGGAGCAAAATCACTTTTCTCCACTCCTTCAGTGTCTAGAGCAATTCTTACATAATTTGTCCTCAAACAAATGTGTTACTTGTCACCCACACAATGAAGAATGTTTTTGAGGCTGTAGTTCAAGCATTTAGAATTGGACACTACTCTTGTAAAGAGTGGGCAGTGCCATTTTTTAATTTTAAAATGTATCCTTTTATACATTTCTTTTTTATAGCTTCCCCTGGCTCCTGCTGTGATACTACAGATCCAGAGAAGAAAACACCCAGAAACATCTAACACCATGAAACTATTTTGCCATGTTTAGGACATTAGCTAAGTCACGTATAAGTAGTACCTTAAAGCACACAAGACGGGCGCATAATATAGAAAAGGAAAACTTTACAGAATTAATCTATGCACCATTGTAAGAGCAAAAATTCTAATAAGTGATAGACATAGAATTATATTACTCTATCACTTAATGCTGCAATTGTGACATTACTCAAATCTCCTGAATGCCTGGACAGTAATCAGCTCAGTTTTGCTAGACTCTTTTTCCTCCACTTGCAGTAATTAACCCTTTGATGAGGTATGAAATACCTTCCCTGGGAGATACCAACAGGATTGTCTTGTTGACAGGAGGCCATCTACTGGCAAATATCTTGGAATCTAGATGGGCAGAGGAGTGGGCAGGAGCAGCAGAAGGTTTACAGAGAATAGGCCAGGGCCTGAACATTTGGAATATTGATAGTAAACAAAAACTTGTTAGTGAGAGGAAGACCTTTGCTGGGCTGTCTGTGCTCAGCCGAGATGTCGCTCTTCTCCACTGGAGGCAACCTGGCTGAGAACCAACCAGCATTGGCTGCTAAGGAGCATTCTCATGGTTTAATGAGACAACCACTGAATGGGAATTTTGAGTTCTTCAATAAAGAAAATATGAAATTCCCCAGCTCTCCTGCAAACTTTCTGAAATAATAAATTATTTTCAGTTCAAATATCATATGCTGCACTTGCGCTGGTAGAACATTAAGTTACTACATCTAGTCAGGGTGACTAGCTGAACAGTAGTCATCTCCATCTATATATTGCTGGTATTTAGGAAAAGGAACATTGTCTTGGCCTTAGGGGTGGACAGTGTTTACTAGCAAACACTAGAACAGTATTGGAATGTCAAATGCTGATGAAAGCTCAACATGTTTGAAAATAAAACACAAAATATATTTGAGTAGAAGACAGACAGAAATAAAAGCATCTGCTCAACTGCTGGGATGTATGCACCAAGAAAACAAGGTTTGCAAAAACAGTGTACTAGTTTCCACATAGCCGTCTGTGGAAAATAAAATAAAAGTAAGGTGGAGCAAATAGTTAGTTGCTCTTTAACAGTGTCCAGTGTGCTGCATACTAAAATAACTTTAATTACACCACCAATCAAACATAAAAGTGTGATTTAGTTTCTTAGCTTATGAGACCACTCCTGTCACTTACAAAAGTAATCAGATGTAACATATGCAGAGTCAATTGCCTTGTAGGTTAATGTTTCATATATTCCTTGTACTTTTGAGGGTTTTACAAACCAGAAACACCAAATACAACATGCTTATTCTTTCTTGGAATGTCTCAACTTTCACTGAATGCCAAGTCACTTGGATTCACCAAGGACACCAATCTCACCCTCAAGGAACACATTGCCAAAAAACAAAAAAAACAAAGACAGCCTGGAACCAGCTCTTTCTGCTAAAGAAAAGGAAACAATTTCCTCCATAAAGTGATTTCAGATTTGACATTAAGCCCTCCTGCTCTTCCATCTGGATGGTGGGAACACCCTGCTCCATGACCTCCCAGACTCCACACTGACCCCTCTTTAAGGACATCCTACGCACTGCATGTCTCATTCAGAGTCTGAAGAAATATAATCGCATTACCCCCATCCTGGTGGAACTACATTGATTTGCCTTGGTTGCCCGCTCAATTTTCGAAACTAACTACATCATTTACAAAGTCACCACGACCAGCACCCCTGCTTTTCTCATAGACAAACTCACTACCTCTGGTGGTTCTTTGCACATCTGCAGAAAGGAAACCATCAGACTAAGAAGTGTAAGAGCCACAGGCACTTTCCATCTATGCGCCCAAGACCTAGAACAATATCCCTGTATCCACCATGACTACCTCAACGCTGCTTCAATGTACAAAAGAGTTGAAGACGCACCTCTTTAAAGCACACTACATGATAATGCATCAACAGTCCACAAACAAGCTACCTCTCCTATCACTCATTGATTTTACACTTTTATTTGACCCTGTAGAGTGTGCTCCAAAGAAATACCCAATTCATGCATCGGTACAGATAAAAATACATTTTTTAATTCTAATGCTGTTGAAAGCTTAAAAGGTTTGACTTGTGTGTTTAGGACTTTACTACTAATGTTGGTGGCTGTTCAAAGCATGTGAATCTACACAACATCCTGTATCAGAGAAAATATATATGATCCTTGAAGGCATTGAAAGTCCGTTTACATACTCACCAGCAGAACAACATATCAATAACAGTAGCGCTGGCTGATCACCATCAGTAATATGTAGACGATACACAAGAAGATAAAAGCGGAGCGCAGGCGGCGGCCATCTTGGGCCAGAAGAAGAATTAGGTTACGATTGGTTACAGTATAATCACATGGCATGATTGAAGCACTTTGATTCTTCAAGACAGACCACACAGCAAACCACGCAAAGCTACAACCTACACTAATCTACAGTAACACACATATACTTACCTGTGTGTACCACAGCCTTTGATTCCTCCCTGAAACACAAAACATGGCAAAGCATTTGTGTTTTTTTTAACCCTTTCTCCTGTATATCATGATCTTACGGCTTTTTAGCTGATCTAAGAATTGGACGAGGGTATTTAAACTTGCAATTGCCTGGTATCTGCTGAATGTGCATGTTAGAAAGGGATGTGAACGAAGGCATCCTACAAATTGACCCTGCTTCATACACATTCCAAAAATACACACTTGTGTGCACCCTTCTGTTTGGTCAGGCTTGAAGTATCCTGTGATGGTACCTAAGAATTGTGTTGGGTGACTAGACAGATGGACTTCTACTACCTTGCACCTTTGTTCTGTGTCCCTTTGGCACTTGCCTTAGGAGAAGCCAAGAGCCGTGTTGTGTTCAAAGCCCTGCACCAAGCCACCGCTGGGTTATAAACATACATCATATATACATTGCCCTTCATGCAGAATCTGTAATCCACCTCTGAACTTGGAGCCTTATGCTTCTTGAAGCCAACTGCTAAGGCCACTGTTTATCGGTTAAGAGTCCCATCTTTTGCAGTTTTAAAGATCAAACTGAGTTAGCATCTGCTCCAGAAGTAAGAGTAGAGAATTATTTTTAGCCTGCAAACAATTAATACACTAATATTTAGGGCAAATTACTAGAAAAAACATGTGTGGCACTCAGAAATGTCTAAATGGCATTTTGGAAATTTAAAGCTGTGTTTCAAAGCCAGAGAAGTTGACACATGTTGGGCAGATTCCTACAAGGGGGAATGCCCTATTAACTTCTTAAAAATAGATATAATTAAGGGTTATTAATTAAGGACAAAGATCCTTGTTAAAGAAAGCTGTGGAGAGGCATCCTTAGCTAATCTGTGTAGTCCACTCAATGCAACATGTATTAAAATGTCAAATGGCACATAGGCATCTGCTATGTGGTGCACCCAGGTACGCTTGCACAAAATTCACAAAACAGCAACACAATAAAGGAAACACAAAACCACACAAGAAAATTATAACAAACAAAGCAAGCAAACATGACATGCATGCAGAAGCAATCTTAAAAAACATATTGTGGGCATGCATGAGTGATTTGTGATCAATTAAGTAATCGGGTAGTAGGCAATTGAAAGCTGTACTGTTCATTGGTGCATTTTGCTGTGCCAAAGGGTGGTGATGTTCCAATAAAAGCATAGAACAGTGGTTGTGCATTGGTTCAAATGTTGGATTGAGGTCGCTAGCTGGTGGTAGCAGGACAACCAATAATGGAGAAAGATATGACAAGGGTAAAGACTTTACTGTACCAGAGAAGACTTCTCCACCCTATAAAGCTGGTTTGGAAAAGTCTAGGATTCATTGTAGGTGGTTACCTGTCAATAGCCCCTTCCAGAAGTTGACGGTAGTTGTTAATCTCATTCTCCAGCTTGGTTTTTAGGTCGAGCAGTGCCTCGTATTCCCGCACCTGGCGCGCAATGTCAGCCCGGCAGGCTGCCAACTCATCTTGAAGCCGGTGGAGGATCTGGTTGAGTTGAGACATGTCGTGACCATACTGGCCCTCGGTGTCCCTCAGGCTCTGCTCCAGAGAATCGACCTAGGGTTGTCGGAAAGTGGTACGAAACATAAGTCAAATAACACAGGAAGTTTTATTATGTTGTTGAATACTGCATTTAGTTCACTGCTAATTTTATAGGGGGTCACACAATTTGTTTGAGTAGGGAGTCTGACATTAGAATGTCCAACAAGTTAGGAGCTCTGTTAGAAGCTGGTAGGAGGCCTGTCCATGCAACAGAGACTATGGCTTCTGCTCCCCTAGCGTAGGACCAAGAGAGCCGCCGATGCAAAGGCTCCACTGAAAGCTCTGGTCCTTTTCCGAGCAGGCACCATGTTTGATGCACTTGCTGAAGAAAGTTTTTGTTTTCTGAAAACAAGTTCCCAAACCTTGAATTTGTTTTTTAAAACAAATAAATAAATAATGACCCTCATAAGAATAGAGGTTTCCTCCCTGCCCGCGGTAGCACATTTTCACTACCAAGTAGTGAAATTATACAATGCATGGTGTTCCTTGGTGGGGAAAATGACTCATGGACTAAATGGGTTGAGGAGATCCTCATGTGACATGGAGGCCTGGAGACAGGCGGGCTGCCAGATCAACAGCTTATGGTAGCCAGGCCATCTAAGGTCCGCCCAGTACAAAGCCAGTGCTCCTCCCTACTTTAAATGGAGCGTGTGAATCTCTAGTTTGGAGGGACAGGACACGGCCAAATTAGGGAGGATCTTCTACTCTAACACATTCTAAATGACCCTTTTGGTTAATAAAACTCATTTCCGCCCGACACTGATATAAACTGGTTTGACAGGCTGATGACATTGATAGGATTTCATCATAAATGTTTCTGGTAATGAGGTTTGGTGTTGTTTGTGGTCCCATGTTCTACAGGTACTTTATTTGAAGGGTGTGCAAAGTTGTAAAGCTTTTCTTCTGAAAGCGTTAGTGTTCGATTTTTCTCACAAAAAACGTTTTCTGGGAATGTTCTTCAGCAAACATGTTTTTTAAAGAATTGTCCCCCATTGAAATTATAAAACTTAGTAACCTTCACGAAGTGTGAAATTTGAAAACTTAGGAAAACTTTGAAGTTAAAATTACAATTTTGACATCCCCTATCTGTTTTTGCAGTTTTATCTACTAAAAGATTCCTTTCTTGGAAACATATCTACCATTGTCCTAATCAGGTGATCTCTTTGCCCCATCTATCAGGAGTAACTTACTGAAGCAGAAAGTGTGGGGGGTAGGTGGGTGAATGTGGAATCAATTATGGAATGCAAAGCTACAATTAACTTGAAAATGTAAGTGTTTTGGGGGGTTTTAATTCGAAACCATAGCTGCCAAATAAATATATATATGTGGGCCTTAAGCATCTCTTATTCCCTTCTGCCTCTTGTGTACATCACCTGTGGCCCTGGAGCATCTCTTCCCGCCTTCTACATCCTGTGTACATGTCATCTGTGGGCCTTCAAGATCTCTTACCGCCTTCTACCTTCTGCATACGTCACCTGTGGGCCTTGAGCATTATTACTCCCTTCTGCCTCCTGTGTACATCACCTGTGGCCCATGAGCATCCCTTACCATCTTCTTCCCCCTGTGTACATGTAACCTGTGGCCCTGGAGCATCTCTTCCCATCTTCTACTTCTTGTGTACTTCACCTGTGGCCTTTGAGCATCTCTTACTCCCTTCTACCTCCTGTGTGCATGACACCAGTGGACCTTAAGATGGCCGGAATGTCACGGGGCCGTTTTTTGAACTTTCCACGCTTAATTCCTTTTGTCCCCTCATCAAAGATGGCCGATTGTGTTTGGCCGTCGTCTATTTCCATTAGATACTCACTACCATCAGAAGACCTTCTTCTATTTCTCACGTTTTGATACGCGCCTGGAGCTCTGTTGAAGCATGACTTCCGGGTCCTAACCGCCTTCAAATACTCGGAGAACGGTGATCCGCGTTTATATGCGGTTTCACGTCCTGGAGGGTAGGTCCATAGTTGGGACCGGCGGCATTAAAAGTGAGTACGCTGTAACGTAACATGTTCAATTTTTGCATCCGTATTTGTGATATTGCACTGAACGGCATTTGCATTGCACACAGGGGTTATTTTGGGCTCATGTTAACCCGACGAGTGCGCTTCCTTAAAGTTTCTTGCATCGGATTTTCTATAAACTTGAGTGCCAGCTACAAGGATGAAGCACTGTATATAGCACCTCTTTCGCGCCACTATGCGTCTATCGTATGGTCGGCTGTTTTATCACCACAGACCAATGGTGATTATACGCCCATGTTTACACACTGCACGATATATATTGCACAATGATGATGTTCACCCTGCGCCTTCTATCACCTTGCGCTTTTTCTTGTTATCTCACTAACTTGGTGACTGGACAATGGTACCTACATTTCTCTTTGTCCATATATTGTTTGAAGATACCTTGTGGTATATTTTATGTTGACTATCAATAAGAACATTGTTCATTATTCTAATAACAGACTGCCTGTTGATTTATATTTATACTCACTATGTTTAGCTGATAGCCGAGTCTTGGGGACGTGTGTACCAAGGAGTCCGTTCCCGACTTGGGGGTGGTAAGCCTACCTTACTGTCATCATGTTATGTTATCTTTTTCCTTTTGCACAATCTTTGCATAATGACTTTTATGACTACTTCTGGGCATTATTTGGTGCTTTGTTTTTGATTGTTTTTCTAGGGCTACCTGACTGTGACTTAGCCTATTATTCTTCAATGTAAGTGACCGGCTTTGTGTTCATAATTTTTGTTTAATTGGAGAAGAGCGTTTTAATATTTTGGTCCTGATGAAGCGTCATTGGATCCATGGGGACCACACGACGCGAAACATGTTGACCCTGATTAAGGAGGATTCCTAGTGGGTTTTTCTCCAAGTTTACTGCCTATTGAAAGTAATTGAGCATAGATACTCATTATATTACTTTCTCCTGTTTTTAATCTTGGTTTCGTCCCTGACTATTGATTAAAATGATGATATATGTAGGAATGATTAACCAATTTTACTCTTATCTCTTTTTGTTCTCTCCTCTGGGTACAGGTGCATGAATGGAAGCCTGCCCATTTAGATAACTATTGTCTATCAGTAACTATCAGAACAATACGGTTCAGTGCTCCTCCTTGTGGGGAGCCCGTCAGGCGTTGCACTGCCGGCCTGGCGAGGAGCACTACCCAATGATGATGCTAGTCATCCATTGTGATGCTTGAGGGTTCTTGCTCCTGATAACTCAGGTCTCTCTAGATTCTCTTTCTTTCTATGGAACAGTGTACTTGAATTGAGTTGCACCAGTGGACCTTCAGCATCTCTTACTGCCTTCCTCCTCCTGGGTACACCACCTTTGACGCTTGAGCATCTCTTACCGCCTTCTACCTCATGTGTGCATGTCACCTATGGCCATTAAGCATATCTTACTGCCTTCTACCTCCTGTGTATGTCACCTGTGGCCCTTAAGCATCACTTACCGCCTTCTACTTCCTGTGTGCATGTCACCCGTGGCCCTTACTGCTGTCTGCCTCACATGTATATGTCACCTGTGACCCTTGAATGTCTCTTATGTTCTTCTACCGCCTGTGTGCATGTCACCTGTGGACCTTCATCATCTCTTAGTCCCTTCTACCTCCTGCATACGTCACCTGCAGGCCTTGAGCATCTCTTACTCCCTTCCACCTCCTGTGTACATGTCACCTATGTCACTTGAGGTCACCTATGTCACTTGAGCATCTCTTACTCCCTTCTACCTCCTGCGTACATGTCACCTGTGGCCCTTGAGGATCCCTTACTGCTTTCTACCTCCTGCGTACATGCCACCTGTGGCCCATGAGCATCACGTACACCTTCTACCTCCTGCGTACCTGTCACCTGTGGCATTTGAGCATCTCTTACCTTCTTCTGCCTCCTGTGTGCATGTCACCTGTGGCCCTTGAGCATCTCTTACCGCCTTCTACCTCCTATATACAGGTCACCTATGACCCTATCTCTTACCGCCTTCTTCTTCCTGGATACACGTCACTTATGGTCCTTCAGCATCTCTTACCGCCTTCTACCTCGTGTGTGCATGTCACCTGTGCCCCTTAATTTCTCTTATTTTCTTCTACTCCCTGCGTACATGTCACCTGTGGCCTTTGAGCATCTCTTACTGACTTCTACCTCCTATGTAAAGGTCACCTATGACCCTATCTCTTACCACCTTCTACTTCCTGGATACATGTCGCTTATGGCCCTTCAGCATCTCTTACCATCTTCTAACTTTGTGTATGTCACCTGTGACCTCTGAGCATCTCTTACCGTCTTCTGGAGGGTCTGGCGATCCACCTGCAGGCCCTGGAGCTGCCGGCGAAGTTCGTTCACCTCGCCCTTGGCCTGCTCTAGTGCCTGTGTGTTCTTGTTCACATCCTGCGACATGCTGTTGAACTGAAAAGAGCAAGAAAAGATGTTATTTGGCTTCATTGCATTGTTTCAATTGACTCTGCAGCTTGCAGCAGATTGTTAGAGTGCGTCAAATTAGGATAATATAAAACACCACACAATGCAATTCAGAAAAATGTCAGGGCAAGACACCACAAAGAGCAGTGCCATGGAGGTGGATTCCAACATAAAGTTCTCAAAGTCATCAGCTTCAGTCTATTTTTAGTTTTCAACCAAATAGTGAAATAAATCTCTTGTGGTATCCAGATTAGTGTCTGAACAGTATATGCCCCCACCTTGCTTAGATGAATATCCTCTTCTGATCATAGATCTTGGGGTGTTGAGGAGACACCCATCAGTGAGGTTTCCTGCCTCTGAGTCTCATGTATGATCCAGTGCTTTCCCTGCTAGGCACAGTTCATACACACCTGTGTGTTCCTAGATGGGGCTGTCTGAGCAGTGACAGAGGGAGAATGTCTTAGTGTCTCCAGGGTAAGAGAGGCCAAGACCCTTACTTGGTCTCTGGCAGGGTGGTCATCAAACAGCCGAGGTGTCCGAGGCACTGTCTCGATCAGCCCAACTGAGGTGAATCCCACTGCCCTTTCACTGAGGGGAAAAAATGCCCAAGGGTGTAGCTACCATTGGTGCAACATGTGCAGTTGCACCGGGGCTCAGAACCCTGAGCAGCCACTGAACCCTGATCACTGCTGTATTTCACAGTTCAAACGTATCCTTCCTTGCACTGGAGCCCAAGACACAGCAGCTGTGTCACTGAAACTGTGACTGAATCTCTGCCATGGTGAACCTGTCTGCACTTGATTGTTTTCAGGATTTGTGTTAGAAAATAAAGTTATTAGGGAGGATCTCCCAACAGTTGCCCCACAGAAAGGGTTTTTTCAGTCAGTGGTCCTGGTGGCAGCTCCAACAATGAGAAAACTAGCATCCTTCACCACTAAATGAGACAAGACAGGAAACATTTCCTCTGCTGTGGCACACAAGCAGGTGTCTCAAAAAAACAATTGTTTCAAATCAAAATATCTAACCAGGCTTCTCCAACAATTAGCTCGAGAGCTCCGAGGAGACCTCCACCTACCTGTAGATCTCCTTTGTGCAGCCCAGCTTTCTAACTTAGAAGCCTTAGTTGAATTAATATGTGTATCTCAAAATTGAAAAGTGTGTATTCGAGACAAAAATGTCAAAAGCTGTTTGGAGAAAATAGATTTAATATAAAATGATTAATATTACTACCTTCGTATCAGAGACACTTCAGCTACGACTGCTGTGTATTACCTGTGCAGAGACATTCCAAATTGGAAAACCCTTTTTAGATTACTGATAGTAAGTCTGCTTGATGCACTAAGGTGATCGATGCTGATAATCTTGCATGAGGCGGCCACTAATGTGATCTTATCTGATGTGGTCACTTTTAGAACACTAATATTATCTACAGCCTGGGGCGGTTTTTGTTGCTCATAAGTAGCTATTATTACAGAAAATGTTGGAGACTCCTGATGTAATCAAACCCAGATCACGCTAGTAGGTGCCCTAAGAACTGAGGGTCCGATTTAGAGTTTGGCGGATGGGGTTGCTCCATCACAAACATGACGGATGTCCGTCCACTGTATTACGATCCCATTATATCCTCCGGGAATTGTAATACGGTGGACGGGATATCCGTCGTGGTTGTTACAGACTAAACCCATCCACCAAACTCTAAATCTGGCCCTGAATCATTTCAATTTCTTTTGATCCTGCTTATAGTGTCCCAGTACTGCTGACAAGTCATCACCCTTGAGGATGTTTTACACGTTCTGGAGAAGACTCAAGAGAAGCAATTATCTCCATGAGCCGAAACATTTGTTGACACTGTTTCAAAATCCAGTTGTGTGTAAACGACATAAGGATGATAAATACCTCTGTTATAAAATACTGTACTTAGAGTGTCAACTAGAGTGATAGATTCCTGACTACCTGGTGGGGATTTCCATGTCTTCAGTTCATCCACCAGTGGGCAGATGTGTTGTAGACATGTCTGGATGCCACGTTGTCACCAGATCTTTTTGGCTTGGTCGATACTCATTTCTTTTTTTATGTATTTCTCCAACAAAGTCCAGAAGAAGGAGTCTCTGTGATAAAAACAAAACATAATGGCCCTGCTTCCCGGGTCCATTGTTTGTTTTCCATGGCAGGCTTCATAACAGATGAAACCAGTGGTGGAAACCCCGCTCTAAAAAAAGCTGTGGTGCTGGCACTGTGGTCCAGTGATGCTGTGGCAAAGCCACGTGTGGCTCTTTTGTTCCGTTGTTTCCTTCACTTCTAAATGAGGCAGAATTGTGAGTTTAGCGGACAAGGGCTTTGTTAATTTAGCGCTGAGCACCCGCGCTACCAAATTCTAAATGAGGCCCATTGTGTGCTGCTGATGTTACACAACTCAGTGTGAACGCTTTTTACACTCTGGCACCGTGGTTCCCAACCTGTGGTCCGGGGACCCCTGGGGGTCTGTGACTACTTCGAAAATGTTATATTATTAACAGATTAGGTCCCCAGCTTTCAGTAATGACTAAATGGGGGTCCTCATATGCCAATAATGATTCAGTGGGGGTCCCTGGGTTCCAGTAATGATAAAGTGGGGGTTCACAGAAGTCAAAAGGTTGGGAACCACTGCTCTAGCAGTTTGCTACTACTAATATTATTAAGAAAGATCCCTTAAAATTGTGTTTTCACTGTGCTCAGTGGTCACATATCCCCTTTGTTTTTTTAAAATAGCATTTGGTCTGATCAAATTTTGAAGAAGAATGACTTTAAAAAATATTATTTTTTAATATCCCTTCAAAATCTTCGAAAAATATTTTAATTACCTGTGATATGGGTACCTGGCAGGAACAAACGTTACGTTTATTAAAGGGTAACTCTATAAATAGAGTCATTACCCATCTATCACAGAAGCTTTTCATAATAAAGAGATTTTCTCAGCGGGTTCCTAATACCGAGTTTTTTTTTTAAAGTCTTGTTTGATGCCAGATCAGATTCTGTTCACTGCTATTTTATATTTTTATAATTATCAAATAACGTAGTTTTATTAACTAAGACTCGGGTGGCACTAAAAGATATTATGAGGTCTTTGGAGTGTAAATCTAAATAGTCCTCAGTAGAAATGTATCTTTCCAACACCAACAGAAGTGAAAAAAAATCTCGATTGGTCTTCGATGTACTTCATCCTTTTTTTAATTTAATTTGGAAATTGAATACCTAGTTTTCATAGTTCTTCGGTCAGTGACAGGAAACAAGTCACATAAACAACAAGGATACCATCATTGATGACATCACACGTGAGAAATGTAATGTTACCAATATGTGGAAATGGAATCTTGTGGGGGGCACCGCATCTTCAGGAAGACACTGGAACATGCTAGAAGGAGTAGTGAACGTAAAGATGCAGGGGCATATTTACAAGCCCCTTGCGCCGCCTCAGCGTGACTTTTTGTTTATGCTAAGGAGGCGTTAAGGAGGCCCCCACTGTGCACGGTATTTACAAAGTGGCGCAATGCGTGCATTGCACCACCTTGTAACCCCTTGCGCCACATTATGCTTGTGCCAGGTATAATGTAGGCAAAGGGGCGTTCCCACATAGGGAGGCCCAAAAAAATGGGGCAGAGAAATTCTAAAGATTTCACTGCACCAGTTTTTCCATGATTTCTAATGCCTGCTCAGGGCAGGCGTTAAAGTGACGTTCTCATAATAAGCTATGGGCCTCCCTGTGCTTTGCTGCACTAGTCCATAATTTATGGCACTAATCCAGCAAAGCGCCACAAGACCGTCATAAATTATGATGCTAATGTGCGCTATGGTGTGCTGTATAGTAAATACAGTGCTACCATAGTGACGTTAGGTGGGACAGGGGCAATGCAAGAAAAGTGGCGCATCAGGGCTGATGAGCCACCGTCTTGTAAATATGCCCGCAGCTTCTTCTCCCTCCCATTGTTTGCATAGTCGCTGCACTGCTTTAAATAATTACTGAGAAACTAAATTCCAGTTAAACAAAGTACCCAGATTACTCCAAAATATAGGGTATACATTACTAGTATCACCCTTTGTCCTTGAAGTCTGTGTCCAGATTTATTTTTGCCATTTTCCCCACCCTCCACCGCAACTGTACAAGACACATTTTGGCACCTCCTCACCTTGTCTTTGTAAATGTCCTGTGCCTTAGCCTTGTTCTCATCCGCCAGTTTCTCATATTGTACGCGGATCTCCGCGATGGCCGCGTTCAGGTCCGGCTTCTTGGGAGCATCCACCACGGTTACATTGTTCTTTGAAATCAGTTCCATGAGGGCCTCCACTTCCTGCAGACAGGGATGGGAGAAAATGGAAACAACGTATGTTGATTGCATGTGATAGGTTCTAACCCACAAACATCAGCTGGTGCACGCGTAACCCCTTCTTGGTTCAAACATACGGTTGTGCACATGTACCATCTCTGCAATTAACAACTCAACCCTCCCGTTGTGCACATGTACCTTTTCTGCAACGAGTGACTGATGTCCAGTTGTGCTCATCTACGTACTCCGCAATGAGTAACCTCAGAACAATTTAAATATCCGTTTAAGCTCATCTACCAACTCTGCAATGAGTAACCTGAGAATGACTGAACGTTCAGTTGCGCTCATGCATCAACCCTGCAATGAGTAACCTGAGAATGACTGAACGTTCAGTTGCGCTCATGCACCAACCCTGCAATGAGTAACCTGAGAATGACTACACGTTTGTTTGCACTCATGCATCAACCCTGCAATGAGTAACCTGAGAATGACTAAACATTCTGTTGCACTCATGCACCAACTCTGCAATGAGTAACCTCAGAACGACAGAACGTTCAGTTCCACACATCTCTGAACTCTGCAATGAGTAACCTGAGAACAACTAAATGTCCAGTTGCGCTCAGGCACCAACTCTGCAATGAGTAACCTCAGAACGGCATAACGTTCAGTTGAATGAGCTCAACTACCAACTCTGCAATGAGTAACCTCAGAACGACTGAACGTCCAGTTGCACACATCTCTCACCCCTGCAATGAGTAACCTCCGAACAACTAAAAACAAGTTGAGCTCATGCACAACTCTGGAATGAGTAATCCCTGAAAAGCTTGAAAGTCCAGTTGTGCACAGATACCAGTTCTGAAATGAGCACTAGTGGGCTTCGGAGCGATTGACTGATTTCAGGACAGACTGGTAACTCTCAAAGGCTGTGGGGCTGGGATACAGATAGTCTCACATCAGAGGATGCTAACATGAGACACTATGGCTCGAGCCAATCAGAGTCATCAATCTGTCGAGTCATAGTTCTCTTTTAAATATAACCCACACATAACTCAGCACACTCCTGGGTATCCTCAAGTGGGTATGCTCACCTTGCTGCCTTAATATCAATTCTGTATGTGCATCATATTCTGCCAACATGCCCCTTTCACCACGTGGCAGTGCTGCGCATTCAGTCAAGCAGTTTGCATGTGGGTATATTTTGGGTGGCTACACACATGCTGCGTGAAAATAGGTGTTTTTGACCACCTTGGGAGACACCATGGTCTATCGCGTTTTTCATATATTGCCAGGTGAGCCTCAGCTGAAGTTTAGACCAGTTACACCTTTTAGAACACTAGTCTCATATTCATGTTACTAGAGATTGTTAAACATAGCAACTGTGGCCACTAAGTTCCAGTTGTTGATGCACAAGGGATAACCCACGTAATGTATTTTGATGATGATATCTCGGTACATGTGTGGAGTATTGAGGATGAGCGTCAGAGGTTGAGTGTAGTGGGGTGGCAGCATGCACTGGGCAGTGCCATTTTATGGTTTATCATTGTCATGATATCATCATCCCCACCATGGATGTTGTCACCAAGGAGTGGTGCAGCCCTAGAACATGGTGATGGTGGAGAAGGAAGAGCAGAAGTGCTTTAGGTTCCTGGGATTTAAATGGATCTAATATAAATTGCTCTGCAGCGGAAGACGAGGCATTGTCCTATTGCGGGGCCATTCAGCATTTCAGATATTTTAAAGCAGTGAGGTGTCTAGGGTGTGCACTGACTATCAGACTTTGGTGCTGATGTTTATGTGTAAGTGATAAGATAGTGTCAATCTCCCAATAGCTGTGTGGATATTAGGATATACTATATTTGTGTTCAATACTTATTGGGTTTGATATATGTTGACAGTGACATTCTTGCTATGTTGTCAATGTTATTGACATTAGTGGTAGTTTTCTTTGTGACTGCCTCTTAGGGTTTGGGCTGGTTCCCTGACTCACCTCTTTGCAGTTCAGAGACGATTGTACTTGCCAAACAGAATGCTTTGTTTGGAACCTTATCGGCTGCCCAGTTTGGGTGGACATAAAGACGGGCCTTGATATTTTCACAGAAAAAGTTCTGTTCATTTGTACAACACCGATGGTGTGTTTGGGTGTGCGTCTTGCAGGGCTTTCCACATCAATAGAGTAGGAGTTTGTTTTGTTCAAATTTTATAATGAGCAGTTAGTGATCAGGTAGTGTTGTACAGAGGGGTAGACACACAAGCCTTCTTGGTATTGGGCTGAGGGAGTTGGGTGCACAGAGTAGCTTGGTGCACAAATCAGTGCTGGGTTAGGAGGGATGCTGTAGGGATATTTCCTTTCCATTCAACATCTGTGGATGCTCCTTTAAAGTTGAATGGCCATAACCTGAAAACTCTCCAAGCAGCAGGGACCCATCTTTTTGACTGAGATTTGTTGGTGTGATTTGTGGCAACAGTGTTTTTTTTAAGTATTGTTGAGTTGCAGCGGTATTTGGTATCCTGCCATGGTGTTTAACACCTACTGCCTTGAGATGCAAGGAGTGTAGGGGAAAGGGCGTGGCCAGATTAACTAAACCATGTGTCTATCCATTATTAATGCAGAGGGCTAATGGGCAGGGGGTTGCTGAACAGGAATGCCCTACCAGTTTTCTGAAATCACCTTTGGATGTGCAGTCTGCAGATGGCCACACTGTACACAAAGCCAACACTCTGGCTCAAGCCACCCATTTTTACAAAACATATCCACTGTTGGTATCTTCTGTAAATAATAGATACCACACTCAATTTACACTTGTTCCAGGATCTTGAAGCATAAAATTCAACCATACACAAAAGAAAAGTTTAAAACATTGATGTTGACCATGATCGTCGCCAAACTTTAGATGCCAAAATACAATCATTCATCTCTGCAGGCAAATTCACAATGTGATACATGTGAGAGAGAAGCTGCTTCCTCCGTGATGCAACATCAGGACCATCATCTCAACCCTGAAAACACAGAACTGGGCTCCCTCTACCACAATAACCAATAAATGAATGAAGGCCTACAGTACAGCACTCAAATACGGCAGAATGTAGTCAAGCCCTACATGAAATCAGGCCCTGGCACCAGGTTAAAAGGTGTGGCAGTGCTAAGACCCCTAAATTATCTGAGTGCTCCTCACATTGAAGCTGGACTTCCCACCGCTTCCCACGTGTCCTGGTTGAACTTCCACCTATAGCGTCCACTGTCAGCCGCCAGCACGCCACGATCCATAGAACATTGTGGGGAATGTGCCACAGTGGACAAGCCGCACATCTTGGAACTTGGAGAAGTGTGTTCTAATCCCAGCATCAGCACCTGACAATTGTATGAACCTAAGAAAACCTGTTTATTCCTGTGTCTCTAATTGAGAACATATGCAATCCGATAAAATAGTTGCATGGAACAACTGTGTCCCAACTACATGGTTTCTGGAACTGTACTATTCAGTGCACTACTCGGTGTACAAGTCAGTATAGAGCACCTCAGAGCTCCCGCCC
Source organism: Pleurodeles waltl (assembly GCF_031143425.1). Classification (NCBI taxonomy): domain Eukaryota; kingdom Metazoa; phylum Chordata; class Amphibia; order Caudata; family Salamandridae; genus Pleurodeles; species Pleurodeles waltl. The sequence goes on from NC_090441.1 coordinate 171,046,625, forward strand.
TCATTGAAACCATACATGCGCTTTATGATGTTCCTAAAGATGATAAGACCTTTCAGATGTGTTGCCTTTCATGCAAATGTTGAAAATCTGCCTCCTTGAAAACATTTTTGCTTAACTCAACTTTAAAAAAAAAAAAATTTTTAGGGAGCCTCGTGGAATACAAATATGCACCTTTAAAACTTACTCTAAATGAATAACGGATTCAAATTTCATGTTATGTTGATTGTGTTACTCATTTACACATACACCCATCTATCTCCACACCATTGGCCCCAAAGATCCACTACTGTGTCTCTCTGCACCATCTCTGGCTCTGTGTTTTGTGACCTCCCATATCTGAGGTGTCCTGGCCCCCGTTCACACCACAAGTAATTCAAGGGAATCACGTGAGTAGTGCGCTGTCCCTTTAAATATTGAACAAGGATGTCCTGAAGCTGAAAAAGGCGGGGCCTTTTTGGCATACACAGCCCTGGTTAGACAAACAACCAAAATGCCACCTTCTCTGGCTGTTTCCCAAGTCACACTTTGAGCAAACAGCAAGATGGGGTAGGAGAGGTGGTTCTCATTGTGAAATACGCCCAGACTGGTCCAGTGAGGTTCTTCCAGCTCACGCGGAACTCAGCCCTCTGCCCTCTGTAACCGCTGCTCTGGGATCCCACGCCTGCTAAGCAAACACTGGGCAACCTTCAATGGGGACATAATCTCTGTGGCATCTGGATTTCTTAACAAGGTCCTTTCAAGACACATTCACTGCTTTTCATCTTTTTCAGATTTTAGGTGTTGAGTGGAATTTGCTGGAAGCACAATCCCTCTAGACACAAGATGGCTGGCCTCAATGCAAGCTCCACCCACAGAGCCCATTACGCCGTAGCCTGCTTCGGAGAGTCATGAGAGGGTTGTGTCTTAAAGAGACAGAGGCCCCAAACCCATGCATCCTGTGTGAGTCTCACACATAAAGGCCGGGTTCAGCACTCACACCAAATAAGCTGGACCATGTGCAACATTGGTCTGACCCTCAGATGTGGATCTCTGATCACAGCTCCACTGTGCATAGAACATCACTTGGCGGGTACGTAGAGGCTGCTGGAGGCTCTACAACCACTGAGCATCCTTGTGCAACCATTATAGGTCTGAACATCCAGGGGCTATCGGTGGCTTCTGCTGCAGCCCTGACTCCTGCCCTCCTCTGGAAGCACACATGGTTCAGTGTTAGGGGGACACATTTGTTTCCAGGACCTGCACCTGACTCCTAGCAAAACATGGTGTCCAGTTACATGGGAGGCAGAGAAGAGACCATCCTCTGACCCGTGGTACCTCTCCACCCACTGAGCCATCAGTACCGGCAGCCTGCATGAAACTCATCACTGTTAAGCTGCTTGAGCTGCTTGTTCTCCCCGGGACTACCCTTCAAGACAGTGCAGGTGGCCATGAAGTATGGGGGAGCAGAGGTGTGAGCAAACTCAGAGCAGCAGTATCTGTCCGCAGAGCTTCGTTCAGCCCCACCCTTCCAACCCCTCATGGCCCAAGGTGCCCTGGTGCAAGCACGAAGGGGTGGACAGCCAGGAGACTAGACCATGGTGGGTCACCTGGATCCTCAAAACAAATTCGTCTGGGACATGATGTTTATATTTTCTGGGCGGCCTTTAAATATATTACCTTATATGTTCATTATTTTTCTATAAAGTAGTAGTAATTGTTGGATATACTATCTAATTGGTGACATTATCTTTTATACTTTCTGGGAGATTATTGACTACTCTCCCTGAAAGGACTGGTATTTTTATACATTTTCCATGTCAATCAATCAATCAACAATTTGGTGAACGTGGCTAATCACCCATAGGGTCTCAAGGCTCTGTATGTGGGTGTGCTGCTCAGTCGAAAAGCCGGGTCTTGAGGTCCTTCCTGAACTGCTCCAGTGATGCATTCTGCCTGAATTTGAGTGGTAGTGAATTCCATGTCCGGGCTGCTATGTAGGAGAAAGATCTTCCTTCTGCTGTACTTTTCTGGATCTTGGGGACAGCTGCAAGGGTGAGCTGGAAGGAACGGAGACGTCTGTTGGGTACGCAGAAGGTGAGGCGGTGGTTGAGGTATGCCAGTCCTATTTTGAGCAGTGCCTTTTAGCTGTGGATCAGGAGTTTGTATGTGATGCGCTTGTTGGTTGGGAGCCAGTGTACGTTTCTGAGGTGGGAGAAGATGCAGCTGTGTCGGGGGATGTCCAGGACTCGTGCCTATACTGCTGAATGGAGACATCACAGCTTTTACTACCCGATGGATGTGTTTTCCCGTTTGGGTGTTATTTGCTCTATTTTTAATTTGGATACCAGTATATAACACCCAACCAGTGAGATTTCAGAGAGTGACATTTTGCAATATTGTGTTCATCGATGTCTCATTTGTTGTAGACTTTCATTACACAAATAGTTGAATTGGTCCTGCAAGGAGAACAAATCCTTTTTGTGTGCTTTTAGCATGAAATAGAGTGTATGCATCTGCCTTCCCTTACCTCCTTGTGGGTTTGGCGCAGATGGGCCAGTTCCTCCTTCAGCGACTCCAGCTCTGACTCTAGCTTCATCCGCAGGTGGTTGGTGTCGTCGATCATCTTCCGCAGTCCCTGGGTGTCCTTCTGCACCCCATCGCACATCGCCTGCTCAGTCTCCAGCCTACAGGGGCAAAGCAGGACCTTCTTGTTAAATGAAAACACAACTAGATCCATTGTCATTGAATCAGAAATCAGCAAGTGATAACCTAGTTAAGGGAATCAATCACCTAATCTGGGTTCACACACCAGCACTCTACATAGCTGTCAGGCAGCCCTGCTAAACCAATCAAAATCTACAGACTTGGATGGCCAACCTTTCTATTGTGAAATCAACAGCCCAGAGTTCCAATCTCGGCTTCTCAAATCTAGCACACTCTGTGATCCTGGGAAAGTGACTTTAGCTCTCTGTGCCCAAGTTCCCTTGCTTCCCTATCTCCTAACAGACCCTGATTCCTAAATGGATATTGGAAAACTGGGCATTTACTTCTGCATTTATGGAAACTGAAGGGACTGATCGAATATAGGCACTACTTTATATAAGCTAATCCCTCCCTTAAAGAGTACTATTGTTCTGTTTAGCCTTTTTTGAATCATTGTTTGTGTTTTGTCACCAGTACTTTGGTCATCACTTGCATAAAAACATATGTTCTAATCTTCCCGCTGACCCCCTGCCTGTGCAGTCTTATTACGTGACTTCTGGTACCAGACGTACCCTGGTGCTGACAATGCAGCCTTTAGTCCCATTGGAAATTCCATTTTTTATCATATTATTGAGCCTTCACACACCCTGACTCACAGCCTGGCTTAGTCCTTCCAGGGATGCAGCTTCCTATGCTGGGGTGGGCAGTGGTCCCAGAGGAGTCCAGGTGTGGCCTCTGGAAGAAGTAATAGAACCTCACATTAGGCCCCCAGAACTCAGCACAGTAGCGTACGTAAAACTCCTGTTCTGGCCTGCTGAGCTACCCAAATTACTCCCAATGAGTCCTTGTGAAATGGACACAGGAGTCCAGGTGAGCCATTCAGAACTGTACACAGAGCTGCATGTGTGCCCTCCAGAAGTAGTGGAAAAATCACAAATGGGACATTGAGACCTGAGCACCAAGGTCTCCTGCAACAACCTCTGCAAACTACTTTAAATGTACCCCGCCACACCAGAAATACACATGGTGCGCCAGGTGTGGCCGGCAAGACTAGGGCCCGTATTTATACTTTTTTGCGCCGCATTTGCGTCGTTTTTTGACGCAAAAACGGCGCAAACTTGTAAAATACCATTGTATTTTGTAGGTTTGCGCCGTTTTGCGACAAAAAGCGGCGCAAATGCGGCGCTAAAAAAAGTATAAATACGGGCCTAGATGCGCTACTTTACACGTGGCCTCCAGAAAACACTTTAGATCTCCCCCTACACCTTCAAATGGCCACAGTACTCTAGGTGAGTCTAGGTGAGTCTTTAGTAAATGCCTATAATATTCTAGATATGGCCATCACAACTAGGTGCAGGTCTCCAGGTGTGACTTCCAGAAAGCACTCAAGATATTCCTCTGGCACCCAGAACTGAACAAGGTGCTCTGAATGTGTCCTTCAGAATTGTATGTAATGCTTCAGGTGTGGCCTCCAGGGCCACCTAAATTGTTCCACAAGGGTCCTCTAAAGCTGGACACTTTACTCAAGAAGAGGCCTCCAAATCTAATCAAAATGCTCAGGAGGTGGCCCTTAGAATTGGAAACCACCCTACAGATGTGGCCTTCAGAACTGCACAGAATATTTAAGACGCGACCTTCCGAGGTAGATCCCATGATCCCTGATAAATGAACAACCCAACACCCCCTGTATCCTAGGACAGCTTTTTATCACCTTTCACATCCTGATAAAATGTGAAGACAAGGAGTAGAGGGATAAAAATATATATTTGCTTCTATTGCCTTTTTTGTACCAGAAGCAAAGGTATCATGTTTGGTTTTTTTTCTGGAAATATACCTCTTCAAGTTCAGAGACTGATTTGTAAATGAAAACCTGACGGTTTCTTTATTAAATGCTCTGGAATATTGTGGAGAACAAGCGGGACCTTGCCCTAGAAAGACATGATTTGCACATTTTCTGCAAATATGTTTTCTGAATTGTTTTCACCTTCCGTTTTTGAACAGCCTTGCTTATCGTTCCCAGTTTACTGCGCCATCTTGAATTATACGCCTGCACGATTTTCTGTTGTGAAAGGAGGCAATGACCATGGGGAGGTGCACAAAATGTGCGGCTTTACAGCAAACAACACAAGTAATGCACACCCTGTCTCCTAATATCATCTGGAAAAGGATTCATGTTAGTGGCTGTCCCTCTTATGCCCCCTTTGCTACATCCATGATGATTTGCTTTTGGGTCCATTTTAAGTAGGGTCTACACAAGCAATCCACAGCCATCGTTGGGTGCTTACCACTTTTGTAAAAATGTCAAACACCTACTTGACTTTGATGTCATCAGCAGCCAGACGGGCATTATCGATGTGCAGCAGGAGCTTGGCGTTGTCCATGTTCAGGCCTTCGACCTATGAGACCAAAGACAAGAGTTAGAAGGTACCCCAGTGAGGCTTCTAAGGGTACACCAACACAATCCCCTCCAGGATGCCCTAGATCACCCCATACTTGAGATATTCTGCCCAAAGAGAGGACCTGGTTCTATAAATGGCAATATTTAATTCCTACTAGGTAGCAGTTCGACGTGAGAGTCTTGTCAATGAGCTCAATCGTTAGCAGTTTGCCTCCATGTCATGTTATATATTTCTACAGCATCTTATGGTAGCAATGGCTGCTTATATGCTGTCCTGTGCAAACTAAGGGGTTTGAGTAGGAGTTAAATAGAGATAATGTTGAGCAAGTGAGATGGAGCATAAACACTACAACACTCACAGGTATTTCTAAATGATTTTTAATCTCTTCCAATAATTGTGGCACTTCTTGATATTGTAAAGAGGTGGGCTGTGTTGGTTTTTAACAGGTGAACCTCTTGCTTATAGAGTGCGAACACCCAATCTCTCTGGTGACCCCACAGAGTGAATGTCCCAACCTCAGTGATCTTGAAGGTGAACAGTGGCAATAGCTAGAGCTTGAAGCTATTTTGTTTTGTTGGTGAAGAGTTGGTATGGACTCCTCATTGGATATTGAGTAGTCTTTGGCCCCCGAAAGGACTATGCAATATCCTATGAGATAACTGGTCTTCAGTTCAGAGTCTTCAGATGGGATTCTAGTTCTTTATACTAAAGTTGGTACTATCAGCAGGATCCTTGATTCCCATCAACATGGTAACATCCTTGTTGTTGAGTATAGGTTACCATCTTAAGATCTTTGGGCCTGATTTAGAGTTTGGCGGATGCTGTTTTACAATTCCATTATATCCTATGGAAACTGTGATACGGTGGATGCAATATCTGTCACGTTTGTGATGCAGTAACTCATCGGCCAATCTCTAAATCAGGCCCTTTGTCATTTAGCACTGGAGGCCATCTTAAATCAAAGATCCGGTGGTCAGGTGATGCTGCATGCTTGAGGGTGTTTGGAGCCCTCCTCTCCTGAACCTGAATCCTTAACTGATGAGTTAGTAGCGAACGCCAGTCCTGTACAGTGCACTAGCTCCAACCAGAGTCCTGATGCGCAACTCTGCGAATACATCCTCCAATCCAAACACAAGCTCAACTTTGGTTGATTTGTAAAATGTAACTCTTCTTACAAGAAAACCCAGGTAATGCATTCAAAATGGAGTATGATCAAAAACAGATTACACTGCCCACACAGAGACACAGAGAAATGGAGTAAATCAATGATTGGGTCTGCCTTGAAGAAGCAGCTGTGAGATGTGGTGCAGCAGTCTCAGGGTCTAGAATCAGTGTATTCTGTGTATTTACCAAATTGTCACTTAGAGAACAGAGCTGGGACATCTTTGTAGACGTTTTAACCCATAGACCCAACTTGAGCTCGACTGGAGTCATTGCACAGCTTGTGTTTTCGTACTAAGACTGACTTTCATGCACCGATCCTAGTGTAATACACTCTGACAACTCATCCGTTGCTGATTTTTAAAGAACTTTATGGAATAACTTTTGATAAATGGCTCAAAGACTAAGTCCACCAGCTGGCCAGCGTAAGCCAATATTGCCTTTACTGTCTGCTGACCACAAAGCTTTGGTGTTGATAATAGCCGTCAGTTCCAGGACTGATTATTGCAGGGGATCTGGAATGGACCATCAGTCAAGTATTTTGTCACTCGTGTCCTAGCTGGGAGTTGGCGTCAAAGTGAGGGGTGTTGAACGGTGAGCTAAATAACTCTCAGAGTTTCTAGCCCCAATTTCTGATGAAGGATGGCACTGTGAACCCTGTGGACACACTGAGGATACTTTGAAGACCTGACTACCAAGAGAATGTTGTCAATGATGTATTTGATTGTTTTTTCAAAAGAGATAACTGAACTTAGCTGCAATGCTTGGTCTGCTAAATTTGTTCAGAGCTGCCACTTATTAGAATAATTGTGATAAAATATGTTTGCCGTGCCAGGTGAATTTCCTTTTACACAGGGGGGGTGCGTGGCATTAAAAAGTTTGAAGACCATTGCCTTAAAACATGTATCAGAAACAGAATGCATGCACACATCCCCTTCTACAGTGAGCACTGTGTTCCTGACCACAGTTCCACGACAAGTATACATTTTAGAGTGTGTGCTGTGTGGGTCTCAGTCCATCGGGTGACAACATTTCACAAGAGTGGATGGGAAAGTATCTGAGCTCGGGTACTGTGTGCGCATGCGGAAACCAAAAAAAAGCTCCTGTCCAGTTTTACTGGACACAGTGAAGTATTCTTCCAGTATTTTACTCTCTGTGTCCTTTTTTGAGGCTGTGGTGTGTGGTTTGAGTCCTTTGCTCATTTTTGAGGAGGGGACAAAGCTGAGAAGAAGGATTACTGCTGATGCAAATGACCAGCTGCGCTGATTCACACATGGAAATGAGATGCCTACATTATGTAAAGTTTTTTAGCAGTCAATGAATTCCGAAAATGGCAAATGAAGAAAAACATGTAATCCATGTAACAAGTCCCACAAAACCGAAGAACTATGGCATGGTATTGGTGGACCCCTCACAATCATGCTTAGAAGTGCCTAGTAATTCCTTAAAGCAATCTTTCCTAGATGATGTGTAGGTCTCGGGTCGAAATTGAAGGGGGGGGGGGGGGGCTGGGATCAGTGTAGATAGAAAATATCAGAAGGTGGTCTGGAATGCAAATGTTCATTTTACTCACCATCTAGAGAGGACAGAGAAAACTGACATGTAAGCCTGCCTCTACCAAACTTAAAAAATCAGTTTACTAGGACCCTTCTAAGTTACCCCGCCTCGACTCACTGTTTCATAGTTTCACACCCCATAAAACATTACCACTGCACCCCCAAACAATTCCTTTCACCCCTTCTACTCTTGATTGCAGTCAACCTGTGGGTTTACCCAGTCCTTCTGCTCCGTTGAACAATCCCTCTCCCCTTTATTCAGCCAGTTTGCCCTTTTCTCCAGTCCTCCTGCACTGTTGTTCTGTATTTCTCTTCTGTTACCCACTATTTCTAACACATCACTCATTTCTACTGCCTTTAGGCACAATCTAACTCATTTGTTGGTGGTGCAAAACTGATAGAAACTGTGGTGAATTCACGTTAAAGATCTTGAACCTCTACAGCGGTTTGATGATCCATGTTTGAGAAGCAATGTTTTTTCATGTGATTTTCTCATGGAAATTATATTAAGTTCTCCAGAAGCTAAAATGAGGGCACATTTTCTATAAATTCACAAATCTCTTCCAAGGCAATATGAGGAAAATGTCTGATATGCTGAAGAAAACGTACTTTCCCACAGGAGCTGTGGGCTATCAGTTAATACTTCAGTGTTCCAGTGCAGTTTCACCACAAAGTAAGCAACTAGTGTGCTAACCTTATGTATGTTCATGACAGAAGTGAGACGCATCTGAATGCCATGTTGGTGGAACAGGAGTCTGGAATGGGAGTCGTGGATCTGAATATTTTTCCTACAGAGGAGATTGCCTTAAATGAACAAAATGATGGATTTAATTTTGTCAAAAAATTATAGTTGGATCTGTAGAATGCTAAGATTATAACACATTTCTCAAATATCTTCATCATCCTGTGTCGGAAATAAGTCTGGAAGGCTGACTGAAATGTATTTTCAACAGCAGCAGTCTGCCAGTCAACTTCCCTGTGGCCTACTAAATCTTCACCACAGATTTCTAATGAACAACTAGAGAAATTGTGCTTCACTGCATATTTCTTTGAGTGACACCTTTTTCAAGATGGGGTAGACTATGTGTATTTAGTTGATGTATAAGGCAGTGCTCATCCAAGGAAGTTTTACAGTACCAATAGTGAATACTACTGTCAGTATACTAAATGCTACTCATTTATGCACCATGGAAGAAGGATGAAAGGTCAAGGTGGGTTCAACTTCCAGACCTGTGTCCAGCAGATTGTACAGGAAGCTCATTAAACAAAAACTGTCTCTAGCATCAAGGGACTCAGTGGGGTAAGTGTCTGCTTCAAGGCTCTGTGCAACTACTGCAAGTTCGAGTCCTGGGAGGGCCACCTGAACCATTCATGTTTCCAAGGTAAATGAAAACAGTGCCACTATTAATCCTGTGCATATCTCATATTGTATAATACAGTGGAGCAAAATTATTTTCATTACTTCGGTTGGTAAACACGTCGGCTTTACTTCTTTGGCAGAAGTGGGTTTTGACCTAAAGAGTAACCCAAGGGCCACGCAAGTGCCAAATGAATTTAAGCAGAATACAGAATTATTCCAGAAAAGATATACAATTATTTTTTATATGTGTAATTTGGTCAAAGTAATTGTATGTTCTGAGCATAATATGTACTGTTGTATAAGATAGTTTGGTAAATAAACGCATTTCCTAGAGACTTGCGTGCACGCTACTGCTCATAGCACCTGGACACCCTCGAGGGTGATTAGCGCGCTGTACAAATCGGAATAACATGACATCATTTCTGATCCCAATGGACAAACTGTGAGGACAGTAAAATCTACTTTTGAGAAAGTTATCTTCTCAAACGTTAGTTGTGTTTGATGTGTTTTGGGGTATGTTGTTTCTGAGTTATATTTAGAATGATGCATTTTTCTACAATAACAGTGCTGTGACTTTCGGCCTCTTTCTTCCGGTTCTCCTAGTGTGCATGTGTGTTTTTATAGTGTCATATTTTGCTGAATCTGCGCCAGTAGTTGCTCGTGGAGGACTTACGTTTTATTCCATCAGAATTCGTCCAGAGCATGAGGGAGAAGGGAGAAGGGAGAATGAAAGAAAAAATAGATAGGAAAGGGAATAAAAAGTTTGGTAATTGGTGACATGAAAGAAAGGTAACCATGGGATAACAAAATCAGGAATTGTAGGGTGGGGGAAGAGGCATAAGGTGGAATGAAGACCAGGTACCTTTGATATTTGGCACCTCTGGCATGTGGTAGAGACACTGGCAGACTCCTAAGAACAACTTTGGACCTCTGCACACACTTAGGCCCATATTTATACTTTTTTAGCGCCGCATTTGCGTCGTTTTTAAAAAACGACGCAAATGCGGCGCTAAATAAATATACATATGGGCCTTAGGGCCTTATTTATTAGGACATGGCACAGCGCTGTGCCGCAAGCAATGTTGCTGTGCCGAGCTGCGTCCTTTCCAAAACGCAGTAATGCACTGTATTTTCAAGAATACGGTGCATCCCTGTGTGCTTCCATGTGCTGGCACTAAAATGATCTGCCTAGAACCAATGCAGGCACCCTTGCACCATAGTGCACCCATAGTGCAAGGGTGTCTGCGTTGCAGGAAATGATTGTTTATGTGCAGGAAGGTGTCCTTCCTGCACATAAACAATCTGCAATGGGGATTTCTTACTTATATGGGTTTTGCAGAATACAGCACACATAGAGGTAGCAAATCGTCATTATTTAATGATTGTTTATGTGCAGGAAGAGACACCTTCCTGCACATAAACAATCATTAATGGTGTTTTTCTCTCTCTGCGTGACGCACAAAAGTGAGTCGGGGCCCATATTTACAAGGTGGCATTAAGCCACGCAAAGTGGAGCAACGCTGCCTTGTAAAATTAGAAAAGGGCAGAGTGCGACCAAAGGTCTCTGAAAGTGACTCTCCAGTGGCGCTAGGGGCTTGTAAATGAGCCCCTAAGTGCTTTTTAGGTCTGGCTCGACAGTGCATCCACTTGCTAACCTATTGCATCTAAAGCTTTAAAAGACACATAGAGTTTGGTTTAGCTATAACCCAAGGAGTATTTCCCTCTCACATCATGCTATTAAATGTTGGTCTCTTATTCCGCCTGGAGTGGAGCGCTTGCTTTATATGACATGAGAGAGTGTTTTACATCTGAAAGGTACACGGAGACGTCACATTGCAATGATTGCATTCATCACAGAGATGCATTCTATACAGGCAGCAAGGCCTTTGAATCTTCAATCAGACGTGTGGCTTTGCAATGATTGTTTTACAAGCTACGCACTAGGGTCATAACGATTGAAATCCGTTATAATGATTGATAATGTTTAAATAATGTCATAGATTTTTAGATTACTTATGGCTTCACATATGTTGACGTTCTATGTGAATATAAACCAATAAAAACCGTGTGCATAAAAATGAAGTAGCTTTTGTACATAAGACCTATTGTTTATAATGTGTCAAGAAATTGTTATAAAAAAAATATTCATTACTATTTGAGTTCTTCCTGGAGCTGTACAAAATATATAATAAAAACCTCCACAGGATGCGCGCTCGTCCTGTCTAGGGCGTGGGAGAGGGGCGCTGATGGTGTTATCCTACAGCAGGCTACGATGTGAGGAACCAGAAGTGCAGCAGCGCTCCCTGCTGGCCTGTCTTGAAATAACAGGATCAAGTTTCCTTTCCTGGCTTCCAGGCCAAAGCGAGCACTTCGAAATGACGCGGAAGAAGCAGTGTTAATCAAAACCAAATTCAACACAGGCCTGAAAAAAAACACACACGCGAACTGCGACGGTGCACAAACGACTTCGAAAGCAATGATGCAAAGACCAGGTATGTGACTTACTATTCATATTTTTTATGTGTCCTGTGTGTTGGAGCCGGACCTCCGAGCAGTCTTTAATTTGTAGATTGCCTCCAATTTGATTTTATGGTATTTATTGTACGTCTATCTTAATAACTGAACTGCATCTATTGGGGCCTGCTGGGCTAACAAGATGAACATCCAGGGCCTATATTTACATGCAGAACGGTGGGTATTTCCATATCGATGAGTTGTATTTAAAACTTGTCTTGATGCAGCCCTGCAGGTCTGCCAGTGAGCGCCAGCCAGCTGAAAGATGCAAAGCAGGCGGTGACGTCATGGTTTACACGGAAAATATTTCAGTCGAACAGTAACCACACCACTCGCCCACACTTCCAGTTTTGCAGTCACTAGTGTGGCGCATGGCACTAGATTCACACGCATTATGTGCTACTCAGAGTTAAGACCCTCTCGTGACTGTACCGATTCGCTTCCTCAACGCTGAGTGGCCATTTACACAGCACCGGCTACAAACCGAGCGGTCTTCTGCTTGTGTCACCACAGTATTGATTGGTGCTCGCTCTCCCGACCTCAAGGGGCCGGGCGAACCTCAGCGGGATGCGAACCTGTGCCCTGCAACTTACATAATTGTGTGTGCAACAGGTGCATTAACACAAACATGAGATCTGCAGGTTACAACTCATCCATGTAGCCTTGGTATTCGTGAGGTAAAGACACAGGAGCAGTAGGGTGGTGGAACACAGAGCAATGGGGTGGGATTAAACTTAGAACGTCTTGGTATTCATGAGATAAAGACACAGGAGCAGTAGGGGGTGCAAGAAAGAGGTATGAGGTGGAATCAAGGCTAGACAGCCTGGTATGTATGTGAAAAAAATGCTGGAGCAGTGGGGTGGTAGAAAAAAGAGCCATGAGGTGGAATCAAAACTAGACAGCCTTGTTATTCATGAGATGAGGAAGGAGGAAGAGTAGGATGGTGGAAGACAGAGGTATGAGATGGAATCAAGACTAGACAGCCTTGGCCTTCATGAGATAAGGAAACAGGATGCGTAGGGTAGTGGAAGAATGAGATGAGATTGAATCAAGACTCGTCAGCGTTGGTATTCATGAGATAAAGAAGCAGGATGAGTGGGGTAGTGGAAGAACGAGATGAGATGGAATCAAGACTCGACAGCGTTGGTATTCATGAGATAAAGAAGCAGGATGAGTGGGGTAGTGGAAGAACGAGATGAGATGGAATCAAGACTCGACAGCGTTGGTATTCATGAGATAAAGAAGCAGGATGAGTGGGGTAGTGGAAGAACGAGATGAGATGGAATCAAGACTCGTCAGCGTTGGTATTCATGAGATAAAGAAGCAGGATGAGTGGGGTAGTGGAAGAACGAGATGAGATGGAATCAAGGCTCGACAGCGTTGGTATTCATGAGATAAAGAAGCAGGATGAGTGGGGTAGTGGAAGAAAGAGATGAGATGGAATCTAGAGGAGGCAGCTCAGGTATTCGGAGACCCCAGCATTCAGTAGTGCAGTCAGGAGCAGCGGTTAGCTGCTAAGACAAGCTTTGGGTCTCCATGCGTATGTTTTTTTACATATTAAGCACAGGGTAGATGTACCGTAAATGGTGGTGGTCTTGTTTCATATTTTTCCTAAGTATTATTGTATTTTTTTATGTGTGGTATTCCAGCTGCACCTGTGGATCAAAGTACATGTTTTTACATAAAAGCATTGGCTGGACCTGGATCTACTAAGTGTTATTATGTGCTCTGGTGACCTCTGAGTCACTACTTACTACTTACATTTTCCTAAATAAATGACACCCCCAGGATGCTAAATCCACCCTAGTAAATATCTCTCTTTTTTAAATTGAAAAAAAAGTGCTACCCCTGGCTATACCTTAGTACTGCTACTGTGACTATACACCAGTACGGCTACTACTGACTGTACTAGAGTACTGCGCAGCTAACTATACCCTAGTACCGCTTCTGCTGACTTTACCCTAGTACCACTAAAGCTGGCTATACCCTAGTACTGCTGGCTATACCCTAGTATCGCTACTGTGACTGTACAGCAGTACAGCTACTGCTGACTTTACCCTAGTACTGCTAGTGCTGCCTATACTCCAGTACGGCTACTGCTCATTATACCCTAGAACCACTAAAGCTGGCCATACCCTAGTAGTATTACTACTGACTATACCCTAGTACCGCTAAAGCTGGCTATACCCTAGTACTGCTGGCTGTACCCTAGTACTGCTACTGCTGGTTTATACCCCAGTATGGCTACTGCTGACTGTACCCTAGTACTGCTACTGCTGGTTTATACCCCAGTATGGCTACTGCTGACTGTACCCTAGTACTTCTAGTGCTGCTTGTATGCCAGTACGGCTACTGCTGACTATGCCCTAGTACTTCTACACCTCTAGTACCGCTATCCCTTCCTAGAACTTGGTGCCACTACCCCTTCTTATAACCTAGCACCTCTGGCGCCAGCTGTGCCCTAGTGCCTCAGCCACTGCCCTTCTACCCCTTACTAAGCCCTATTACCTGAGACTTATTTGTTCCCCCTTCCTACTCTGTCCCAAGGCCTCTACCCCACCTGCACCTTGGCACTCCGGCCCTTGCCTATATTCCTCGACCCACCTTATGCTCAAGCACCCCTTTTTCCATTAATGCCCTGGTACTGTAGTAAAGGTATGCCTGTGCCAAGGTAATGCGTCTGGAGACAGGCTGACTGATGGGCTCTGACAGTCCTCGTATTCCCCTATACTAATCCACCACTAATCCTTTCTGCGTTCTGGAGTACCAAAATACTCGTCCAAAAGAGCTTTGACAGCTCGTCAGGGGTAGTAAGTGCAATATAAATACAAATACTACAATTACATTCAGCTGCCAGGGTCATGGGTACGCCGTGCGTCACAAGACACAGTCCTGCTGTGTGCAGAGGTGATGTCACTTCCTCCTTAGAGGCGCCCCTCGCGGCAGCTTCCGGTGGGCACACAGATGTGTCATGTACAGTCTCATCGGTTAACGCCCCCTTTTCATGGGTCCTGGTCTGTGTGTTGCTTCAGTGACCCAGCGAGGGCACCCTCGTTCCTCTGCCCTTCTAGCCCCTTTGTATTTAAATTGCGTTGAATTGATTTTAAGGAAGCTGCTGTCTGGAAGGCGGGATAAACCTAAACCAAGATTGCGCCGAGCAGACCCCATCAAGGAGCTGTCATGCCTAGCGTGAGCCTGGAGCCAGACCGCAGCAGGTGCATGCACCGCTGGGCTGCAGTCCGCAGGAAGCAGACGTGGGTGTGGCAGGGAGTCTGTGCCCTACTCCATGTTACTGACCAGGACAGGTGAGAGAGAACAGCACGAGTGCTGCTAGTTTGACTCAGTGCAAAAGACACAAGGAAAAGCAAGTTCAATTACATGGAATTCATGAAACGGGCCTCCTACGGTTCATGGTAAACAAGCATTGGTAAATCCAAAAGGTCTGGCTATTTCTTAGTGATGGGGCTTGTTAATAGATCATGCCTGATTATTAATAGGTGGACGACTGAACTGTTTTGGCATGTGACACTAATATCAGGGGACAACCAAGATGATGCTTCCAAGTAAAGATGGCAGGAAAAGATGGAGGCTGCCACTAAAGGACACAAAAGATGCTTTTCTCGTGCACTGCTGATAACAAACCAAGTCAGCAATAGCAGTGGGACATAAAAGGTCACTATGTTGGTTCATTTTACAGACAGTACACGACCGCGCCCTTTTCCTCGGGGTGCAAAAAAGCCATAAATCCAAAAATTTGTTTCAGTCACAGTAAAGTACAGTGAATGCATGAGCAAAGGAAAACAGTTCAGAGCACCTTGTCTTTACGGCAGTCTGGGGCATACCAACAAGAAGTAGGGGTTCAAGAGAGCTGCAGCACCCCCAGAATAACCTTGCAGGATGAGATTGAGCTTTAAAGATGCATTTACATGTTGTTTTTATCATGTTGCATGTATATTTGTAATTTGAACCAAGAGAAAATCTTGGTGGGTTAAAGGGTCCCATGGGGATCAGGGTCAAGACTGATTTGCATATGACTGGATCCGAAGTGGGGTGGCATGGAGAGCAAAAGAACAATGGATTAAACCCAGATCTGTGACTGGGGGTGAGTGTTTGCATTGTCAGCACTCCGTCTTTCATCCTTTTGTGTTGCTAAAGTTGCCCTATGTGGGAAGGGTATGCCCAAACGAGGGTCCCTTGCTCACTGTGCCACTGGATTCAATCTAGCCTGACTGATGAAGGGTGATACTCTGAAACCAGTCCCAGGATGTTAGTTTCTGGTCCAGGGAGGACTTGGTCTAGCAGTTCGGGCAGGACTGTTCCCATGAGGAACAGGATCAAGACTGATTTGCATATGGCTGGGTCCAAACTGGGGTGGCATGGTGAGCAAAAGAAGATGGATTAAACCCAGATCTGTGACTGGAGGTGAGTGACTGGAGGTGAGTGGTTGAAAAGTTTCATCACTCCGTTCATCATTCTTTTGTGTTGCTAAAGTCGCCCTAAGTGCTCGTTTCTGGTCCAGGGAGGACCTGGCCTGGCAGTTTGGGCTTGAATGACTGTTCCCATAGGGATCAGGGTCAAGACTGATTTGCATATGGCTGGACAGATTAAACCCAGATCTGTGACTGGGGGGTTATTGATTGGTTCTGCATTCCATCCTCCATCTTTTTGTGTTGCTAGGGTTCCAAGGAATGTCAAAGGAAAGGCAGGAAAGTAAATGTTTTCTACCATATAACAAAATTGTAACTTGTAACAACTATATAAACATGTTGATTAAACATTTTGTGCAATTCTGAGTGTGGTGGAAACAAAGCGTGTAATAGGATTTAAATAAAACAAGACACTTCAATTGTGCGTTGAGCAAATGAAAAATATATGCTGAACCCCGATTTCCACACGTTATCGTTCGTGCACCATATATGGTTATCCATGAAACTGCATGTCTGGCGCAGATGTATTGACCATTTCAATGGAAGATGCGTTCTTTATACATCTCTCCATGTTTTAGTTGTATAGTCAGGAGAGAGGGCTCCAGAATGCAGCACGAGACACACGCCGGGCCTGCCCCCTACCACACTGAGTGGGGGTGACTCGTCCACTTCACTTGTTCTTTGGGTAGCACAGAGTTTTCACAATGGCTGTGACGTAGCGTTGAAAGCAGCCCCCCACTCTGGAGGATGTTGCAGTACCAATGACTGCGGCAGACCCTATGTGTGATCTTGGTGTCTGTGGAGCTGACACCGCATGTGATCTTCGGCAGGCAGTGTGTGATCTTGTATGAACACAACGCCTCTCCCCAGCACAGCAGTCAGAGAACACGCACGTCTGGTCTGCTTGCAGAACTCCCCCAGGAAGCCCCCAGGGGCATCCCAGTCTCAGTGCAGTTGACACTCTCTGAGACTCTGTCACTATGTGTGATCCTGGTGTCTGTGAAGATGCTCTGTCACTGGTGTTTGTTACTGTCTGTTCATGATATCTGTGCATGTAACACCGCGCCTGCTCTTGAGTTATCTGCAGCTGACGCTATGATTCTGTACTGTTGACTCTATGTGTGATCTTGGGCTGGAATCCTCGTCTGACTGTGTGTGATCTTAATGTTTGTGACTCCCAGTCTGTATTCTCTTCATTTCCATACAGAAGTCACTCCGTGCAAATGTGTGTGATCTTGGTGTTTGTGACTCCTACTCTGTATTCTCTTCATTTATATCTGACACTCTGTGATCTTGGGCTGTGATCTTCCTCTGACAGTGTATGTTCTAGGATAAACCCAGCACCCCTCTCAGTCGGGTATCGCGGCGCTATAACGGGATGCTGATCTGACCTGCTTGCGGAGATCCACCAGCGGGCTCTCGTAGGGCTCCCAGTTCCGCTCGGTGGGGGTGCTCCGGCTGGCAGTGATCTCCTGGATCTCCTCCTCCAGACTGCGGTTTGCCGCCTCTAGGCGCTTCACCCTCTCCACATAGCCGGCCAGGCGCTCGTTCAGACCCTGCATGGCCTCCTGGTGGTTATTGGCAGACAGCAGCGAGTCCATCCCTGCCCGAAGCCCGGGGAGGGCAGCGTCCATGCTGCCCCGGAGAGAGCTCAAGCGGGAGGTGGAGATACGTAGCTCCCCAGGAGCGCCATATAGACTCGAGGAGCTGGAGCGCGGCTTCTGGCGCACGGACACCTGGTAAGACATCTCTGGGGTGTCTGCGAGACTTTGAGTGGGTCTGTCTCTTCTGGCACTTTTAGCGCTATATAAGGGGAGGCGGCGCCCAGGTGAGCTGCCATCTCCGGGAGTGAGAGCCGCCGCCCAATCAGGAGCCGGGCACTTGTCTCCACCCCCATGCACCTGTATGGCTTCACCCTGCCACTGAATAATGTATGATTGGTTGGCCTTGGCTGTCCACGTCGCATCCCTGACACCTGTGCAGACCTTATCACCCCCGCCCCCAGACTTCGAGGCGCTAGCCTGAGCTACGATCCCCTCCCATGCACCTGTACGCCTTCACGCATGCCACTGAATAATGTATGATTGGGCCTTGGCCACCCCGTCCACGTCGCATCCCAGGCGTCTGTACCCCCCACAAGACTTCGAGGCGCTAGCCTGAGCTATGACCCCCTCCCATGCACCTGTACGGCTTCACCCATGCCACTGAATAATGTATGATTGGGCCTTGGCCACCCCCAGGCGTCTGTACCCCCCACAAGACTTCGAGGCGCTAGCCTCAGTCACGACCCCTATCCCATGCACCTGAGCCACGACTCCTACCATGCACCCGAATAATGAAGGATTGGGCCTTGGCCACACCGCCCACGTCGATTCCCAGACATCTGTACAGTTACTCCCCCACTCCAAGACTTCGAGGTGCTAGCCTCAGTTACGACCCTCCCATGCACCTGTACGGTTTCACCCCTGCCACCGAATAATGGATGATTTGGTCTTGGCCACTCCTTCCACGTCGCATCCCAGGAATTTATACAGGCTCCCCCCGAGACTTCGAGGTGCTAGTCTGACCTACAAACCCTCCCGTGCACCTGCACCGCATCTCGTAAGCCTTCAACCCCCTCCTTTGCACCTGAACATCCTCTCCCGAGGATTCGAGCCGCTAGCCTCAGCCGCGACTCCTACACTACGCCTGTCCGTCTCCGGCGCCTTAGCGCGCTAGCCTGATCCACGACCCCTCCCATGCACCTAACCACCCTCTCCCGAGCCTTGCGAGCCGCTAGACCTAGCCACGATTCCTACCATGCACCTTTCCACTCTCTCCCGAGTCCTCGAGCCGCTAGCCCGAGCCAGGACGCCTCCAGTGCACCTGTGCATCCTCCCCCGAGCCTTCGAGCCGCTACAGTTCCACGACACCTCCAGTGCACCAGAAGAGCCTCTCCCGGGCCTTCAAGTCGCTAGCCATGACACCTCCCGTGTACCTAACCACCCTCTCTCGAGACTTCGAACCGCTTCTGTTCCACAACACCTACAGTGCCCCAGAAGTGTCTCTCCCGGGTCTTCGAGTCTCTAGCCTCAGCCACGACCCCTCCCATGCACCCATCCACCCTCTCCCGAGCCTTCGAGACGCTAGCCTGTTCCACGACCCCTCCATTATTAGACCTTGTAAAGTCCGTGTTACACACACATCTCCGCAGCAGGTGCAGTAACCAGCAACACCTCCACCGACAAAGGGTCTCTTGTTGGGAAAGCGGCTAAATGTGAGGCGGCGGCGCTAGCCGAGGGCGCTAGCCTAGTAAAAGGCACCTTCCAGGCTCTGGTTTCCGGGAGGGGCCAATCGGGTATTGTCATTGGAACACAATATCTTTCTTTTCAGGGGAGGGATCCTCCTATCGGGCACTGAAGCAGCAGAGAAGGTCTATCTTCCTACCCCGGCTAGGCTGTGTGTGTCCCGCGCGGGGGGGGGGGCGAGGTGGGGTGTTGGAGAGGGCTCAAGCGTGTCGACACATGTGGGAAAGACGAAGGAAGAGAAAAACGAAAAAATGTCACGAAGGGAGAAAGTAGAAAGCTGCAAGAGTGAGCTAAAGGGGCAGGGAGTGGCCGTACATGGATTAAAGAGGAACGAGATGGCTTCAGGATTAAGGTGCCTCAGTTTTCCGTGTTCGCACATCTAAATGCAGCAGCCGCGTGTTTGAGAGGAGGGCTGTGGGCACCGGCACGTTTTCATTTACAAATTAACCACTGGTTTGAGGGATCCACGGAACGCCAACCACTGTCATGCCACCTCCTCGGGGAGGGCCCGAGATGAATATTCCACACACTCCTCCACGGGCGCGGCCTGTGCAGATCTGCCCAGGTGAGTCTGTCCTCTTACTGCCTGATTGGTCAGGTGCTGTTGCA
This sequence comes from Pleurodeles waltl, assembly GCF_031143425.1. NCBI lineage: Eukaryota > Metazoa > Chordata > Amphibia > Caudata > Salamandridae > Pleurodeles > Pleurodeles waltl. Next base: position 171,066,620 of record NC_090441.1, read on the forward strand.
GGTGTACCCTGGCACGCCCCGAGGCTCCAGAGACGCCCCCTCTCTTATGACCCCCCCCCCACCTGCAGCAGTCCTGCAGTCGGAGCTGCTCCGCCGTCCTTACTCCTGAGAGACGCCTGTTCTGAGACATTGTACCTCACCTGACAGGTGCCCCCTCGCACCGAGAAGCTGTACCTTACCTGACAGGTGCCCCACACACCAAGGAGCTGTACCTTACCTGACAGGAGCCCCACATACCGAGGAGCTGTACCTTACCTGACAGGTGCCCCACACACCGAGGAGCTGTACCTCACCTGACAGGTGCCCCCACACACCGAGAAGCTGTACCTTACCTGACAGGAGCCCCACATACCGAGGAGCTGTACCTTACCTGACAGGTGCCCCACACACAGAGGAGCTGTACCTGACCTGACAGGTGCCCCACACACCAAGAAGCTGTACCTTACCTGACAGGAGCCCCACAACCGAGTAGCTGTACCATACCTGACAGGTGCCCCCCGCCCCCACACACCGAGAAGCTGTACCTTACCTGACAGGTGCCCCACACACCGAGGAGCTGTACCTCACCTGACAGGTGCCCCCACACACCGAGAAGCTGTACCTTACCTGACAGGTGCCCCACACACCGAGGAGCTGTACCTCACCTGACAGGTGCCCCCACACACCGAGGAGCTGTACCTTACCTGACAGGTGCACCACACACCGAGGAGCTGTACCTTACCTGACAGGTGCCCCACACACCGAGGAGCTGTACCTCACCTGACAGGTGCCCCCTTCACAGAATATCTGTACCTCACCTGGCAGGTGCCTCCCACACCGAGGAGCTGTACCTCACCTGACAGGTGCCCCCCACACTGAAGAGCTGTACCTCACTTGACAGGTCCTGAGGTGGTACTCTGAGAGCTGCTCCCAGGCCCTTCCGGTGGCCCACTTCTAGGAGCTGCCCCACACCCACCACGAGTGCCCCCTCATTTTGAAGAGCTCGCACCGCTCCTGACAGGGCCCCAGCCCACCCAGCTCCCGGAGATGAGTATGTACGGAAGCCGCTATGGCGACGGGCGCGGCTTCAGCAGCAGCTCCCAGGGGTCCCTGTCGGGGCGCCCCTGGTCCAGCGGCGGGGTGGTGGGCTACCAGCCCGGCCTGCAGAGGACCACCAGCGCCCTGAGCCTGACTAGGAACGGGCCGGGTCTCACCCGGACCACCCCCGGCTTCCTGCTGTCCTCCCTGCCCACCCTGGACATAGACCCCCAGCTGCACCAGATCCGCTCCAGGGAGAAGGATCAGATCAAAGGCCTCAACAACCAGTTCGTCTCCTTCATCAACAAGGTAAGGCTGCGGCCTGTGGGGCTGGGGAGAGTCAGTCACATGTAAATATAGCGCCTCGGAAGGCTAGTAGCACTGGGGTGAAGCAGTCACATTTAAGCCTGGGGACGCAGAAAAGCCGATAAGGTCGGGGCTGGGTCAGACTCGTGTCAAAACTCTGCACCAGGAAGGAAAATGGGGCTGGGCAGGGTCGGTAGCGTGCACATCTGGCGTCTCTAAAAGCGTAGGGCTGCGTAGAGTTAGTCACGTATACGTAACTATGGCACCCCAGAGGGTCAGGCAGAAGCAGTGCTGTGCCTGATTTAACCATTCATCCTTCAGAGGCCATTAGAATTAGAACCTCTGAGTTGGCTGATAGAGTGGTCCGTTTCCAGGTAGACCACTAGTTCTTAAAGGATGGCGGGGATAGCTCAATGCTTGGCGTGGCCGACTCAGCCATTCATCCTCCTGAAAACTATAAAACGAGCGCTATTGACCGGAAATAACACAGGGCTGACAGTCCCCGCAGGCCAATGCATCTGAACCGAGCTGCAGAGATATTTGTGTGTTCAACAATTTTGAAGGGATTAATATAGCGGTAAGATGATATCAGTGGTTAATGCCGTTCTGGGAGAGTTCTCTCTTCGTCCAAGCACAGTCTGACTCAGGCAGCACCAACGAGGGTTAATGTGCCTGCTGCGAAGAACATTGTCCAACATGCTGATCAGAGATTTGTATTTTATGCAGGTAGGTGAGGCCTACTGGTTCTTCTGACACTGACATCATTTTGTTACTTCCAGTTCATAGGTCCCAATTCTTTTAGTATAGCACAGTGATCTATTTACCTGCATCAAGGCGCTACACGCAAACTGTAGGTTCTGGGTTTAGATACTCATTTTTTCTCAATTTGGTGTTACTCTAGGGTTGCAAAGGAGGGCTCGTCTGGAAATGGATAAACTCTTGTTAGCACAGATAACCCCAATCCCTGCATTACTTTCTATATCCGGACTTTGTGTTTCTCCCAGCTGTTCACTCTTAACATATAATGCCTACAAGTATGAACAATATGTGATCCTACACTGCCCTCATTGTCCTGGGTAACATTTTTTGCACATTGATTTGCACACTTGTGTGAGTTATTGTGTCTCTGTGTGATGCAAAGCGCTCTGACGCCTCACACTGAGATGAGTACTGCTACTAAAGAACTGAAGCAAAACTAAACTAGTAGGCGGCGTTTCATTCATTACTGGTGTCGTTACTCATATAGACAGACGCATCTTGCATTTTTACGGTACATACACATCTCTTCCATAGTGGATTCGAACAAAGTCAAAAACCTGCCTCCAGGACAGTTTCTCTACAGTGATCAGCTGCGTGGCTTTGTTTCCTTCCATGGCATTGGCGTCTAGGTTTAGGCTCCAGATGGCTCCCAGCCAGGATGATACTTGAATAAAAGAAGGGCTGATGAACCTTTAAATCAGACCTTTGTTTTGGGCCTAGCCGGAAGTGATAATAAGGAAGCCCTCTTGCTGCCCACAAGTCGCAGCATCACATGGAATGTGGAGGACGTGCGGGCGCTGCTACATTGTGTCCTGGTGTCAGAAAATGACACCAGGACAAATTCAGCATATTTCCCAGGGTCAGCCAGAACCCAGATCTGGCCCAGAAATAGTTGCTGGAACCAGGATCTGGTGCAATCCCCCTACTTTCCAGTAGTGGGTGCTTATCAAATGTCATTTGGGCTGGGGGTACAGCCAGTTCTGTGTCAGACTGGGGCCTACGAAGTATTGTTAAGGTTCGTGGAGAGACATTGCATCTGGAAGGTCGGGAGAGCTGGTTTACAATCAGTCTCATGTCAGGCCGGTGCCTTCCACAGGCTCTAAACGGTGCATAGTTCTCAGGTGGAGTTAGTCCCATGTCGGGCACATGGTATGTAGTTCTGTAACTAAGTCAGCCCCACACCGGGCCACTGCCCCCGAAAGGTCTGCGGCCGTCAGCTCCTCCTCAGGCTGGAACTCCTGAAAGATTCGTAGAGTTGGGGCTTTGAGCCAGGCTGGCTATAGAAGGTGTCTGAAGCTGTAGTAAAATCAATCCCATGGCTGGTGCTGCTGAAAGGCCTGGAGTGGTGGAGTCGAGTCAGTTCCACCAGTGCCACTGAACGTACTGTAGTGCTGGGACAGTCAGTCACAGACTAGCTGGTTCCATGGTAGCATTGTGCGGCAAGGGTATCTAAATTATGGCACAAAAAAGACAAATTATGCACCACACTTTCTGGCAGTATTATTTTTATCTGATTGAGCGAGAAACAATACTTTTTTGTGACATTTGAAAACTATGCAAATTGTGTTGCAAAAGTGATAAATCTATAATTCTGTGGTAAGTGCTGCTGGCAAAGAATCGCATAAATTCACTGACCCTCATCATTGTACATCGTTCAATAAATGTTTTATTTTTGGAAGGAAAACATAAAAAATATATTTCTAATCAACGCCCCATTGTTTCTCAAGCGAAAGAAGTTATATATAAATACATAATGGGTACGACGTGTAGTATGTTCCTATATTACCATCTCTGGGTTCAGGAGATCTTTACAAACCATTTAAGTAACTATAACTCACAAATGCCATGCGATGCTTATGACCTTGCATATTACATCACTCCTGACATATTCTGTGGCATGATAACACGGTATCTAAAATGACATAATTGACGACAACACTGTGCCTGGCGAAGGGAGTGAGTGATAGTTAATTTAGTTATGTATAACTGGGGAATCTAATTTTTTTTTAGTTTAAAATGTTATGTTAAAAGTGACCTTTTCACCTATTACATCAACTTAACCTTTGTTTTTTAGGGAACAAATATAATGGAAATAGCAAAAGTTAAAAGTAATGTGCTAATTAGATGTTCAAATAACAAAAACTAACATTTAGAAAAATATTGGAAATTTTCCATGACCCCGGAGCCTATACACAGTGCAGTGCTATGGCTCAGTTGGTAGATGCACCAATTCTTACCTGTGTGCATGTTTGCTATCTTGGAGGTTCTAATCCAAAGGTGACATATTTTTCTTATCTAAGTAATAAGTGGAACCTGTCAAAACAAATGACAGCATTAGTGTAGAAAACATTTGGAATATTTTAGATATATGCTATACACTGGCCTATAATGGCTTACTCACCGCCAAAGAGGTCTCCGTGCGGAGCCATGCGATGAAGTTTGGTAGCACACGCTATAGAAATGTAGCCTCTCTGTCACTCAGAGCAGATTTGCTAACATTTGATTAGCATTTGATGCAGCACAACACAGTAAGACAACTAGCTGAGCTGCGTGAAATGGAGAGAGCAGGAATGCACCATATCTACCAAGATGGCGCATTCCTGCCCTCTCTCTGCCCTGGCGCACTAGTGGCAGCCAATCGCCAATGCAGACACCCTTATGTCATGGTACAAGGTTTTTGCATTGCAGACAGGATTGTTTTTGCGCGGAAAGGGGCACCTTACTGCATAAAAATAATCTTCAAAGGCGTTTTTCTCTTTCTATGTGCTCTGCAGAATGCAGCACTCGTAGAAAGGAAAAAAATGTGGAGAAATAAACATGCTTCCCCTAGTTATACCTCACCTGGGATAAACCTACAAAACTGAAATAGCGTGGGTCCTTGTTTATTGAGGGGAGCTCTGTGTATGTGGTGGAAACTTATACATATCTGGGGTTTGGTTGGACCAAAGGAGCCACACTTCAGCTCATATCCGTGCCCAGCAAGCAGTTGCAAATTCATTGGCGTTGTCCTTTCGTAAACTACGGAAGTCATTGGTGAACCCTGACTTAGGACCAGTGCTAAAGGTGATGGGTTGTAAACTACTCCCAACTATAACATATGGTGCAATCATATTCAGACAGAGAATGGCAGATCGGCTGGCAGGACACAATCAATCTGCTACCGCAGAGTATTCTCTCTACCTAATTGCACGGCGCATGCTTAAATTCTTCAGCAGTTCTGTTTGATTTCCCAGCATTGGGCTCTCAAAGCCAATTTTTTAATTCACTGTGGGAAAGCTAAACAGGTAAAAGAAGGCACATTAAAAAGTGTAATTTGAGAAACAATAAAATCCCATCAAACTAATTGGCATAAGTACTTTAACCAAGCACTAGATACTCTTGAGGCTAGGGAGATCTGCGTAAGTGGTCCTCCAGTGCCAACAGTCTCTAGATAAATAACCAAGCAAGCAAAGGTAATATCCAGGGATCAGGACTTAAAGACAATTAAGAAACTCACTCACAGTACGCGGGCGTCCACTCTTTATGAACCAGGGGTTTTGTCGATTTATCTTTCCCTGCCTTTCAATTTGGCCCTAAAAAAGGAGTTAATAAGATTGCGTCTGGGGCTCATTCCACTAAAAATATACTGGTATGGCCGGAGACATTTTAAAGCCCAGTATAGGCATTGTAGATTCTGTGCCAGGCAGGAGGAATCACTCATCCACATCCTTTGTGCACGTGAGAAGCTGCTCCCACTTAGAGTACTCTGGCTTCGCCCAGTATGGCGCGCATTACATATTTGCACTTGCAACCCGGCCATGGAAGCATTCTTGAAAAGCGAGTATTCACAATTGGCAGCTAGATTTATAAAGTTCCTGAAAGTGGTGGGAACCCTATCATTAAACGCATCAGATACTATGGGGCATATTTACAAGAAATTGCGCATCATAATGATGTGCCACTTTTCGGGAGCCCCCCCTACCGACACCTAACGACACCATGGTTGTGCCATATACAGAATACGGCGCACCACTGCAGTAGTTAGCACAACAGCATCAACATTTTTGAAGCTATTGTGGCGCTTTGCACACTAGCGTAAAAAACTTGGAGGCCAGTCCAGCAAAGCACAGGGAGGTCCATTGAACATAATGGGTGCGTCATTTTAACGCCTGCTCTGAGTAGATGTTAAAAATGCTGCAAAAAACGTGGCGCAGTGTAATGTTATAAATTTCATTATGCCATTTTTTCAGGCTCCCCCAAAGAATGAGTAGTACAGGAATTAAGATAGATAGATAGATAGATGGATCCTAAGTACAATAGAATATTCAGTTTACCTTTGACAAAGATGGTGCTATTTATACAATATGCAACGATGGTGCTCTTCAGCATGTTCTGATGCTTCCATTACTTAATTTAATTGCTGTTCTGACTCACATAGGCGCCGATACATACGTTTATTTCTGTTTGTTACATCTGCGAATTATGGAAATTAAATCCGGATTTTGACATTTATGAGAGCTGGTTTTAGCCTAACAAATATGCATTTTGCTTTAGAAATGTGCTTGAAGATGTGTCAACTAGGTACCTCGTTAGGTTGAGCACTTGCTGCGTAGATCTCTTTACAGTCTGTATGTCATTGGTGCAAATCCTGGCAAGACTTGGACCTCTCCTTAAGTATAACATGAACGTATGCGTGACAATTTGATATTTCCCATTGCGTCAAACACAAAATTATACTTCTGCCTAATGGCGCCCTCGTGTGGTTGAAAGGCTGTACTTCAGTGCCAAATATATAAAAGTGCTTACAAAGCACACACCCGAACAGGCTGTGTGTAATCTGGAGGAGAGAGACTTGAACAGCTGGTGAGGTGTTCAGACATAGCTGATTTAAAAAAAAAACTATTCTACTACTAAAATTCCAAACCTGGTAAAAAAAAAAACACCTAAAAAAGCAAAGAAAATTTGTCTTTTGTGTTCCCGTTTTTTCATGCTATTTCGTTCATTCCATTAGCACAAACAAGAATCATCGTTGGCTCATGTCACTGGGTATAAATAAAACCAAAACATGCATTGAAATAGCAAGCCGGAAGCCTGGACCTAATCCGGCCTGGAGTCAGCAGTGGAAGAGAGACAGATGTGTGGAAAGCAGTAGACGTACATCAGATAAGATGGGAGCAGAGGGTGTAGCGTGGCTGGGCATGCTGGACAGAAGAAACCCAGGCTTCTGGTCTAAAAAAGCATTGGCTTAGCCAATAGGTCTCGCCTTTGGGACCTTACAAGTGTTTAGCCAGACCTATTGCATTGAAAATGACTTTAAACTCTGTTGTAAAGCAGCGCAGCATGTTGAAAAGTTATAATAAAAAAAGTGTTATAAACATTTTTGTTACCTGATATATAACCAATAAGACATTATGTACAACTGAACGGCCCTTTTTTTAGTAGCAAGAAAATGTGAAAAGTGTTGGCGGCAATCTCCAAAGGTAGTCGTGAATATTTTGCTAATTTACATTCTAGCTTGTGGACCGTTGAGCTATTAGAATTATTTAGTGTTTTTTTATGTGTGTGTGTGTGTGGGAGGGGGAGAGGGAGTCAGTGTTCTGAGGTATGCAGACTCTGCAGCTGGGGAGGTACTTCGAAATGTGCAGCCCTTATCCTGAAGGTTTGGGTTTCACTTTGTAATGGTAATCTGGAGTCCCTGTAGCTGGAGCCGCTGAATTACGGCTGGGATTTAAACAGCAGAACATGCCCAGGCATAACACACTGCAAGGAGGAGAAAATACCCCGAGACTGCTGGCACTTAAACTTAGGAATGTTTTACATTTGTGTTTTTAAGGCCCAATTAAACTTTATAGGATATGTAGAGTTAAAAATGGTATCTGTTAAATACATTCTTGCTGCCTTTGTAATGCGCTAACAATCGCCACCAGGTAGCTTCAAGGCACAGGTATATCTAACCAATTAAATGCAGATCATAAATATATTAAAAAAACAACATAAACAGCCTGACAAGATGAATAAAAAGAAATAAAACTGTGAGCAGAAATCCATTTAGAATTCAACGAGAATCTCAAAATGTCGTCAAATGGTAGTAGTTATTCAGAAAAATACTTTTAAGTGTCAATAAACAAATTGTTGGAGGTTCCACTGCCATGCAAAGGCCGGCAGAGACGGGGTGCCAGGGGCTTGGCATTGGCAGCGCAGGGGCCCCCATAGGCAGCCCCAACGCACTTTTCACTGCTTGAATTACAGGCAGTGAAAAGCGCAACGGGTGTTATCACACCCAATGCAGCACAACATTGCAGCCGGCTCGATTACGAGCTTGCATCAATGTTGTGGGTAGTTTCCCAATGGGCCAGAGGGAAACTCATAATAGGGCCAGCGAGCGGAAGACGGAACTGGCCGTCTTCCGACCTAACGAGTTTGGCGGCAGCCTCCTCCGCCGGCCAAACTCATAATGAGGTCCTTAGTGTGTGAAAGGGAGAAAGAGCAGAATGCCAGTACTCACACTGAAACTAGCCAATAGCTGAAGTGCACCGACCCACTGCCCCATTCTCTATGCTGCACTGGGTGGAAACAATGTGATTTAAACAACAACAGACCAATGGATGAAGAGGGCTGCCTGAAAGTCCCTATAAGAATGCATAAATGTATGTATTTTTATTTACAACATGTTTTATTACCTGAGGATTGTGAGGTGTATCTGTTTTTCTTTATTTCTTTATTTTATTCAGTTGTACAGTGCTCCACCAAGAAGGTCTCCTGACACTGGCTAGAAGAAAAGGGGTCGTTCAATTAAGGGACCAACCAAGTTATCAAGGTTTTTGTGAAAGCAAGCAGGGAGTCTTGAACCCTGAGATGGAGGGCAATGAATTACTCTAGAGCGTATCTGAAATACCACCTTTGCCTTCTGTCGGCAGCTTGCCAGGAGTGGCACCATGGCTGCAGCTCCCATGGCACGCTAGTCGCCAGGCTGCGGCAAGCACTGGCAGCAGAGCCACTTTCGAGAACCAGAGGGATTGGGCGGTCACCAGGGCTCGTATGAGCTACTGACAAGCAACTAACACAGCCCTTGCCTTCTGGTAATAGCTTATTGTTTCAGACAGCTCTAAAACGCCTTGATACGTTACCTTTGCAACGCCCCTTTGCATACATTATGCCTGGCACAGTCATAATGAAGCGCAAAGGGTTACAAAGTGGCACAGTGCATTAGTTGTGCCACTTTGTAAGTATGGCGCAGGGATTTTGGCCTCATTTGGCCACATTAGCATAAAATAATTACGTTTATGTGGTGCAAGGAGGCGCTAGGGGCTCTTGAATCAGCCCCTATATTTTCAGTTTTGAAACCCAGAGATAACAATGTGAGTTCATGCTCCTGATATGGCTCTGTCGGAGACCACCAACCCACGTCACAAATAAGCAAACCCAGGATTTCATTTTTTATGAGGCTGATAAAATGAGTTTTAGATTTTAATTAAGTCAGCAGTGTGTAAGAGATTATTCATAAATCATGCCAGAAAGGAATGTCCTGGCAGCTGTTTATGCTATGACAACAAAAATTAAATCTGTGAATTTACTGCAGAATTTATAACAAAAAAAACACCCAGGTCAGCGTGAAGTTCAAGATTCAAAACCACAACTAATAAATATTCTTAATAAATATTCTTTAAGGATCTTTGATACAAGATGTTTTTTTTCATTTTTAAGACAAGTTTTTGAGTCAGAAGTGCCACATTTTGAGTCTTGCGTTGATTCGTGTTCTGGGCAGTTAGATAGCCGAGATCGGAGTTATTTACAAAAAAAACCCACAAAAAATAGAAAAGGTAAAATTCTACAAGAGCTAAAACGTCGCGGACACAATTCAAGTGGCTCAGACACTTCAATCTTCGAACATTGGTCGGTGTAATTACAATAATGCAGGCTTCTCCCGGATGTTGCATCACTTATTAATGTGTGTGTCATGTTCCTCTTCTTGTACAGGTGGTTCTGTGACTTTGTCGTGATCCTATCTCCTCACAAGACACAAGTGCACGCCCTGTCCGGTGTCATTAATGCTTGTTATTCCTACTACAACCTGCTTTTGATAGTGGACACCTTCGGCAGAGGGAGGACGTACCTAGAAGAGTTGAGGGGGAGAGGAATAAAAGTATTAATGAACAAATTACATCCTGGTAATCTTCATTCTTGTGAGTCTTTGTACCCCTATCACAAGCTGCAATTTGTAGTATGTAAAGTTGCACTACATTTGTATTACTCACATACTACAAAATGTTGTTCACAAACGTAGGACCGAAGACCTCGGCCTATCGTCTTTCCTGTGCGTCGGGCTCCTCCGCGTGTAAGAAGTTCCCCACGTACATAGGTATACATTTTTGTGCGAGAGACAGGAGGAAGCAGCTGGAAAATAGAGAATACTTACTACTAAATCAGAGGGGCTTAAGAAGACGTAAGGAGGGGTTGTAAGTCTCCAGCAGCCCCGTCTTTAATTCATGAAGGTGAGAAGCTATCCTCACAAATTAAGAACTGTGGTGAGAAAAATGGCAGAGGTTGTAATTTGGGATGTGGAAAGTCCTAGTGTCCTTTCAATACTGAGTATTTCTTCCAAAATCAACCAAAAACTTGCAAAGGTTTTGTATGTGTAATTTGAATGAATAGCATGCAAGGCGTGCCCTTGTGGACAAAATGCATGGAGCTCAGTGGTGTGTCAAGGTTTCACAGTCCTTGCGAAGACCTCAACTTTCTGCACCAACCAACAGTTCTGTGAAGAAAACTCTGCTCGGAGCAGGCAGAAGAAAAGTGAGCAACTCTGAGAAATATATGAAGGCCATTAAGTGAGAACCATACAAAACCCGACTCACTTAACAAAGTTTAGGTTTATGCTTTATTGCGTAATTACTTAAAATAAATGCAACAGTGCAAGAGACATTAAAAGCACCATGTAATGATGTAACATGGCTCCATGCCAGAACACTGGGCATGGAACCAGCTTGTTCTGAGGTTCTGTCATGCAGGGTTCTCTGTATGACAGTTGATATGCTGGCTGTTGGTTGAGGCTGTAATAAATACCTCCTACCTTATATCTTCATCTGGTGTGGATTCACTTTATTACACTGGCGACGCTTGGGCGGAGAAAGGAACACAGAGGAAGGGACAGCCTCAACAACAACAAAGAAGGAAGAGCTTGGATTATTTAAGAGAAAAACGGAGATAACTTACAGAGACGTGCTGGGAGAGGATCGAGCGTCTTGCAGCATGTTCTAGCGGAGAAAAGTGTGAAATTGCAGTTGTAGGGGCTTTGTGGAAAGCTGTTTGAGCATTTACTGAGGATCAAAGTGGTCTCTGTATGCTTCACGACGTCAGAAGGTCAGTGAGCAATTGGAAAAGGACTGAAAGCTGTGGGAATTGTTGGCGGCCATCTTGAGTGTGGTGGAAGGAGAAAAACAAGCCAGATTGACTGAAGAAAATAGGCTGGATGTTTGGTTGCGGCCATTTTGAGTGAGGAAAACGATCCGAGATTGCTCAAAGAGAAAGCAAGCCCAACTGCCTGAAGAAAACGGACCAAATGTTTCGTGGCGGCCATCTTAGATGAGGAAGAAGGAATTTTTAATTTTTTTTTTTTTTTTTTTTTTACAGCGCAATTGTTGGAGGACATCGAAGAAGAACATCGACGGTCTATTGGAAGTTGAAACTTAGACGGAGACTGGATAAGGATCACTATATTGGTTTGTGGTCACGGGAATATACATTTCTTTGGAAACTTTATTGCACTTGTGGAATACAAGTATTGGGCGTTGTAAAATGAATTAAACTGAAAAGGTCGTCTCTGCGGTGACAAACACACCTGAAGACATAGCGGCATCGTGCTGGGACATACAGTGACTGGCACACCTTTTGGACTTTAAGTACTTTTAGCAACTAGTAGGGTTTGGAATATATTGTGGGGAAGAAGTGTTTTACACCTCTTGTGAGTATGCAGAATGTTACGGCGCCGCCGTTTTTCTTGTCAGATCCAGGAGAACCGGTTATTAAGTGGAAGAAATGGAAAAAGATTTTTGAGAATTATGCCAGGGTGTGTGGTACGAATTTGAGTGGTGAAAGGAAGCAGGCACTTTTGTTACATTGTTTAGGGGGTGATGGACAGGAGGTGTTGGAAAATCTACCTCCATTGTCGCAAGCTGATCAGAGGGGGTTGAATGAATATGAAATATGTGCAAGACAACTAGATTTGCATTACTTGCCAAAGATTAGTACTATTATGGAAAGGTACCATTTTGGTTTGCGGGAGCAAGGGAAAGAGGAGAGTGTTGAAGAATATATTACGGCTTTACGGAAGTTGGCTTCAAGTTGTAAATTTGGGGCGTTGGTAGAAGAAAGGATTAGAGATCAGTTTGTGCTGAGGTGTTGCAGTGATAAAGTGAGGGAAGAACTCTGGCTAAAGGACGAGCCACCGTTGGATGAGGTTGTTAGTATTGCAAAAAGGGTAGAGCATATGTTAAAGTGTGTTGGAGAACTAAGTAAAGCACATAAAGAAGACAAGGTCAGTGTAAAAGCACAAGAAGTGGAGTGTCAAGTCATAGAAAAAGATGAGAAGGAAAAAAAGTATGAGGGTGTCCGTGAGAAAGGTGTTGTAATAGAAAATAGCGCAGGAAAGACACAGGTGAATAGAAGGTTTGCAACACCTTTTCAAGGAAATTGCTACAGATGTGGAAGATTTGGACACATGGCTAATGCAAGTGAGTGTCCTGCTAATAGGATTACTTGTAATGTTTGCGGAAAAAGAGGACATTTTGGAAAAAATTGTAGGATGAGGAATAGGAGAGATTCTAGATCAGAAATAAAGGAAGTCAGTTTTCAAGTTAGTGAGAGTGAGGTGGAACATCCCTCTGAGTGGGTTTTGGTGGGGAATGTTAGAGTCAAAATGAAATTTGATTTGTGCTCTCACATCACGTTTCTCTCAAAGGATTTTTTTATGAAGAATTTTCAAGGAAGGAAGAAACTGTTAAAACCTAATATTAAACCTATGGGTTATGGTGGGTTGCCAATTAAGTTATTAGGTTATTTTGATGACTGCATTGAGTACAATGGTAGGTTCACTGATGCTAGGATTTATGTTGCTGAGAGGGGTGATAATTTGTTGAGCTGGAGTCATCAAGCACGCTTGGGTGTCATTCTCAATCCTAATGCACATCCATCTGTTCAGGTACAATCTATTGAGGGTGACGAAAACAAGTTTGTGAGAGCTTTTGGTGAATTGTTCAGTGACACCTTGGGGTGTTTAAAGGGGTACAATCACCATATTAAGTTGAAACAGGGCGCAGTACCAGTTGTGGCAAAAGTTAGACGCATTCCCATTTGTGTCCAAGACGCTGTACAAAAAGAGATAGATAAATTGTTGTCCACTGGTGTTATACAGCCTGTAGAGGCAACGGAGTGGTTAGCTCCCATTGTTGTGGCACGTAAACCAAATAATGAAATCCGTCTATGTGTGGATCTTCGTGCCTTAAATAAAGAAGTGGTGGTTGACAAGTTCCCACTTCCCAATATTGAGGAATTAGTAACATCGTTGGATGGTGCTTGCTATTTTACCACTCTGGATATGGCATCAGCATACCATCAGGTTCAGTTGAGTAAAGAGTGTCAAGAATTAACGGCTTTTATTACGCCAATGGGGGCCTTCAAGTTTTTGCGTATGCCGTTTGGGCTGGTTTCTGCGGCCTCAGTATTCCAGAGGATTATGGAAGATCTTTTTAAAGGCATTTCAGGCGTAAAGTGCTACCAGGATGATGTATTAATATGTGGGAGAAACGTGAGAGAACATGATGAGAGGGTGCATGCTGTGCTTAAAAGGATGCTTGATGCTGGGTTATCTCTTAGGCGAAGCAAATGTAAATTTGGAGTCACTGAACTGGACTATTTGGGTCATCATATTTCACGGCAGGGGGTGAGTCCTAAAAAGGATTTGGTGGACACTATCGAAATGTTAAAAGAACCGTGTACAAAAGATGAGGTTTCTTCATTCTTAGGTATGGCAGAATTTTATAACAAATTTATACTAAATTTTGCAGATAAGACAGTAAATCTAAGGAAGTTGATGTGTAAGAATGCAGAGTTTGTTTGGACGGAAGAGTGTGGTACAGAATTTAAACAAGTAAAAAATGATCTCAGGAATGCACCAAACTTACAAGCTTTTGTGCCTGGGAATCCCACTTTCATTGTTACTGATGCGAGTATAAAGGGGCTGGGTGCTCTTCTTTTTCAGATCAGGAAGGGCCAAGAGGTGCTAATAGCTTGTGCTTCAAGATGCTTGAAAGGGGCAGAGATATGTTATTCTGTTATAGAGAAGGAAGCGTTGGCAATATTCTGGGCCATAAACAAGTTCAGAAAATTTGTGTGGGGATCTTCTTTCGTAGTCAGGTCTGATCATAAACCCCTGAAAGAAATTTTTGAGAAGAAGGGTTGGACTTGATTTCCTCGAGGATCAGGAGATGGGTCATTTCCTTACAGGAGTATAACTTCATGTTTGAATACATTCCGGGAAAGACAAATGTAACGGCAGACTGTCTGTCGAGATTGGTGGAGGTGGTAGAGAATGATAAATCTCAGGATGAAAATGATCAATGTGATGCTGAGTGTGGCATAAGAGTTTGTGATGTTACGCTGGGGGCTGTAAAGGAAGATGAATGGAGGGATGAGTTGCAAAAGGATAGTGAATTGTGTTCTGTGATGTCTCTTTTGGATCAGCATAAGTCTCGAAGTCTGGTTAAACCTTGGTCGTTAGTTGCGAATGAGTTAGCCGTTGTTGATGGTGTTCTAATGAGGGGCACAAGAATGATTCCCCCATTGAGTTTGAGAGAAGTCATCGTGAACATGGCTCATGAAGGGCATATGGGCATTTCTAAAACCAAAGAGCGCATCCGTCAGGATTTCTGGTGGCCTGGATTAGATTTGATGGTGGAACGTACTGTTAGGGAGTGTACACCTTGTCAAGCTAGTGATAAGGTACTCAAACCAAGATGTTCACCTATGGTTTGTAGAAGTTTACCAAAAAGTCCATGGGATGAATTAGCTATCGATATTGTGGGGCCGTTGCATGGAGAACATCAGACTCCTTACCTGTTGGTGTTGCTGGATTTGTATTCACGATGGGTGGAGGTGAGTTTGGTGAGAGAGATCACTTCTCAATCTGTGATCAGTTTTTTAGAATCTGTGTTCAAACGCGAGAGTTTTCCTAACTCTATTCTTTCTGACAATGGTCCGCAGTTCTGTTCTGCTCAGATGGAGGAGTATTTTGTAGAATGTGGAATTGTACATAAAAAAATTGCGTTATATCATCGAGAGGTGAATGGTGCTTTGGAGAGATTTAACAGGACTTTAAAGGA
The DNA here is from genome assembly GCF_031143425.1 of Pleurodeles waltl. Lineage (NCBI taxonomy): Eukaryota > Metazoa > Chordata > Amphibia > Caudata > Salamandridae > Pleurodeles > Pleurodeles waltl. The sequence continues at coordinate 171,082,057 of NC_090441.1, forward strand.
GAGTATACAATTAGCAAAGGTAAACTGTTTAGATTGGAGAAAAGAACTGCAGGGTCGTATAACAGCTTACAGGTACACTCCTCATGCATCAACGGGGAAGACTCCTTTTGAACTGCTCAGGGGAAGGTCTCCAAATACTTGTTTGTGTCCTGGCTGGATGGTTGCTGGGAAGGGTTTGAAAAACAATGGTATTGGGGAATGGAGAGACAAAGAAGTGTCTCTGCAAAGCAAAAGGAAGATTTATGTTGATAAAAGGAATAATGCGAAAGTTACAAATTTTGAGGTTGGAGATAAAGTAAAGGTCAAAGCTCCTGTTGGGTGTCAAAATTGGTCAAAATATACCTCTCCAAAAACTATCATTAAGCTGTTTAAAAATGCTGTCAAGACGGATGATGGTCGCATCTGGAATCATAGTCGTGTAGCACATTTTGGGGGGTGTGGTGTGGCCGACAGGAGAGATGATACTTCTTATCGTTTTCCCTCTGACATTGATTTAAGGTCTGATAATACTCGTAGGAGTGTCAGAACACGCAGGTTTCCTTTACATTTGCGTGATTTTGTGTAGTTCTTTCTACCCTCTTTTTCTTTCTGTTCAAATGTGTTTTTTGTTCTCATGTTATTTCTGTTCTAATGTAAAGAGGAAGAAGTGTAATGATGTAACATGGCTCCATGCCAGAACACTGGGCATGGAACCAGCTTGTTCTGAGGTTCTGTCATGCAGGGTTCTCTGTATGACAGTTGATATGCTGGCTGTTGGTTGAGGCTGTAATAAATACCTCCTACCTTATATCTTCATCTGGTGTGGATTCACTTTATTACACACCATAAAACAATTAATACTTTCTTTGAGGTTTTTAGTCCAGGTAAGCCCTGTTTGTGTGTTAATCGTCTTGAGATGTATGATCTTGCTTACTGGAACACTGAGTTACCGACTGTTAAAATTAGACTTTTCACAAAGTGGATCCAGAGCTTTCCACACTCCTGGGGATAATGAGCTCGAGTGTATTGAGCTGAGCATCCTAAATGTAATCATTCACAGGGTGGCTACAGGCTCTCTAGAGAACACTTAGCTCTCCCTTTTGGTAGCCCGGCTGAGCGTCAGGCTTAATCCTGCAACAGGAGTTGAGAGATGCAGGCATCAGCATTTACAAAGTAAAACAGCGAAGTGATAAAGGTTGATAGGTCAAGACAAAGATAATTATACAAATTGTAAACACTTTGAGGTTGGAGCTCAATGGAAGTTTAGCTGTAGAAAAAAAACAATCTGGCTAGGAAGCATCTTAAGCACGCAACAGGGTTAGCGTATGCAGCATTCATCATAGGGTCCTATTAAAGTCTATAGAAGGTTACAAAAAAATCCTTTTTAATGGCACCGTAATTTTGAGGTAGACCTGATCATTCTGCCCCTGGAGGTTTGGCCTCGTGAAAAAGTTAGGAGTTAGAAGATATTATTGAGCTAAGTTCATTCAAGCTGGATCAGGCTGGACGTGGCTCCCAACACATAGTCGTTGGTCTTATAACGCTGCAAATGGACATTCTGTTGAAGCTGAAGGTGAGAAACAGCATCTTCCGACGCCAAGTCCGCGTCCAAGACTACCTGGTGGTCCATATGGCTGGTTGGCCCAAGTCGGTTCTTTTTTTGTCTTTTTGTAAACTTATAGGGATCAAATTTCTCTGCTGTGGAAGTTGGTTATGTTATGTAGCCAAAGAGGAAAGGTATGGCTTAATTCACTTGGCAAAACACATTGGAAAACATAAAAGTGTTTCTCATCAAGGAAAACAAAATACAAAATCCACATTAGATTCCCAGGACTTTTGCACGGTCCCTCACCAAGACCCAAAGGGGAGTTTGTGGCTACAATGTTCTTCTTTGCGAATTACCCCCATCTGAGCGACCTAGTTATTTCATGCATAATTTACACCTCATTAAAATGGCAAAATATACAAGTTAGAAAAATTATTTAAATTTGCGCATGGAGTTAGTTCTGAAAATTTCCATGAGTGTTTGGGTCTTTATTTGTTAACTTGCCAACCCCTACCAATAGGGGCTTGAGACGTGTCCATGGCATCGCCTTCAGAGCATGCAATCATTGCAGTGAAAGCAGTGGGTTACAAGGGACCGGAAGTGCTATTCTCGGGCTGCACTGCAGAGGAAGCTCTAGGACAAATAGTGAGGGGTCTAATTAACATATGTATTCACAATGACATCACAGAAAGTGACCTCACAGGAAGTAATGTCATACTCTTATATTATTCTTCGCCTAGATTGAATAAGCCTATTTTATGAAAACAAGTTTACATAATCACATATATACGTAGAAATAAAGTTTTTTGTTTTGTTTTACTTTTTATGAAGCACATCTGAGGCTTCCACACAGCAATGAGCAACTGAGCTCAGGAATGCCTAGACAACATTTTAAATAGTGGAGTCGAACTTGGTTTAACATCATTGAAGTGGTGTTAGAGATCAAGGACAATTTGCTGGATATATTGTCTTTAAACCGTTTTTATCCAGCTTCAAACCACAAAAGTCTGTGGATTTGGAATTTGTGCGGCCTAAAAGGGTTAATGGTGTGACGTGTGAGTACTCGGTTACATCTCAGCTAAGAGCAGAAGTTCCCCCTTTAGGGTTCCAGGGCTACGCCCCCTTGGTTTCTGGCCCATTTTTATTATACCAAGAGTAAATAATATTAAATAGTAAATAAAAAAAAAAAAAGTACATTCGGCAACAACCTGAGACAGCTCGTGGCAGGCGCAGACGCACAAAGATGCCTGCATCAGAGGTTGTCCGGGGCGTTGAAACCCCCCAGCCCTGGGCTCGGGCCCCTCGCAGGCCTCAGTGCCTCCCCACCTGTAACGTGGTCAAGTTTCACAGCTAAAGGTAACCACGGATGCTGCAGGCTTAAGCCCGGAAGTGCCTGTGGCCACACGTCAATCAGCCAAACACACCGCCCTTTCTCAACTCATCACTGAGGTGGGCGAAAGAGCAGAGACTGAAGCCTCGAATCAGTGACCAGACATGTTCGCAGTTTCAGTTTCAAGCACTAGAAGCAGGAGGCGGTAACAGGGGTCCAAGTGGGACCTACACAGACAGTGAGAGGAGTACAGATGTTTTTAAATGCTGTGTGTGCATGCGTGAGACTGAGTGTCTGTGAGAGAGCATGAGTATGTGTGAGCATGTCTGTGTCTATGTGTGTGCGAGTGAGAAAGTGTCAGTAAAGGAGTGAGCATGAGTAGTAGGAAGAGTGAGGACAAGTGAGAATGAATGATGGAGACAGAGAATGACAGTGAGGGTCATTGTGTGTTAGAATGAGTCAGTCATAGTAAGCCTTTGTGATCCAGAGAATGAGTGAGACAGTGAGTCAGAGAGAGTGTGTGACTCTGAGTAAGCCAGACTGAGTGAAAACGAATGAGGCTAAGCAAGAATGATTGAGTCTGAGTGAGTTAGAGTGGGGTTGAGTCAGAATGAGTGTGAATGAATGGGAAAGTACGAGTGAGTCAGACTGACAGTGAGTGTATCAGAATGAGCGGGTCTGAGTGAATCCACAAGAATGAGTAAAACTTAGTGAGAATGATCGAGACTGACTATGAATGAGTAAGAATGAGTGAGTCAGAGGGAGATAGAGTGTGAGAATCAATGGGATTAAGTGAGAATCAGTGAGAGTGGCTGAATATCAGTGAGTCAACGTGAGATTAAGTGAATTTGAATGAGTGGGACTGAGTGAGTCAGGAGAAGACTAAGGGAGACTTGGGGAGAATGAGTGAGACTAAGTGGGAATGAGGGAGACTGAGTGAAACTGAGTGAGAATGAGTGAATCAGAAGGAGTGAGAATGAATGGGCCTGAGTAAGAGTAAGTGAGATCGAGTGTGACTGTGTGAGTCAGTGAAACCGAGTGACTCAGAGTAAGAGTGGAATGAGAGTAAGTGACTAAAACTGAATGAGAATATCAGAGAAAGTAAAACTGAGTGCAAGCGAGTGTGAACGAACCCTGAACCCTCCGAGCAGAGGTCAGGCTCTCTCAATGGAATTCAAGCCAAGGATTATGCCCCACCACTTTTAAAGGCCACCAACCACCATTGGATAGGAGATTGAAAGATTGCTCCCTCTGCAACTCTCTCTAAAATACAAGGGATGCTACCAGTCGGGCGAGGGTTTCAAAAACACCCTGAGGCCTGGTTACAGCATAGAAGTGTGTATGCATGCAAACAGCTGCAGCTCTGGGCACGACGTGACACCTCCCAGTCACTAGTAAGGGGAACTGAGTCCCATTTCTAAAACTAGTGGGGGGGTCTATACACCCGCACCCACCTCCACCCTGTGCCTGCTGCAGATGCTGTTTTCTGTGCTGCATTTGCGTTCAGAAAAATTCAAACAATCGCTGTCCCATTAATATTATTGAGGTGGCATTTTTGCTCCAAATCAGACTGTCTGCAGATGCATTATTGGAACTGCAGCAGCAATACTTAATTGTGGCACTCCAGGCCATAAAAGTGCAAAGAAAGCAATCAATAACATTTACATAGATCAAGTCAATGTAAAACCATGCGCAATAAAATTAACGAGGATATCTAAAACCTTTTCCGTAAAAAAACAACAGCTGTTAAAAAACAGAGATCGAGGTTTACAATTAGGAGCAGCTGTAACATGCTACGTTGACCGCCTACTCCTGGAAAATTAATCTAAGCATGTAACAATTCCAAGACTAACATAAGTTCTGGAGACTATTTTCTAAAAGCCCAATATTCCAGCTCATTCTAAAGCCGGATGCATCATGCACCCACCTCCACCTCCATCCTGAAATAAAAAACAAATATTATGCATACCATAAAATCCGAATGCAACATGTACCATAATAATTTACCAGATAAGAACCAAAATGTTTGTACAAGCCATAGACATATATATATCAGAGTTCATATCAGCCCACCACCCTCTTGCTTATGCACCAAACCTTGAATAAATAACTAGAGGCAGCACAGACAATAGGCTGGTCAGTATTTGTCCTCAAACCTGTTAGTGCCTCAGAGCAGCGAGTAAATCCAAGAGTGCGACAGGCTTGGGATTATCCATGGAGAACAATACCTCCTACAGACTGGACAAAAGAAGAGAACATGCCCATCTGTCTCTCCCCGCGTCCACATGATGGGCACAGGCTGTCCACCATCAGCTGTCCCTTCTGACTCCACTTACTTATGAAGGAACTAATTGGGAGGATGCTGTGCCTAAATTGGAGATATTACTTTCTCGCCAGAGCCGGATGAATTACATCAAGGCATCTTTCCAAACAGTAAGAGTCCTTAAAACATAAGAATTGTGAGTTCAAGTTGCCTTGAGAATGCACCTTTAACAAGTCAAGAAATGTATAATCCCTGTAACATTTAGTGAGTTCAACTCATTAGAGGGCTTGACAAGCCTCTCCGAAGTTGTCCCACAGATGGCGCTTTCTCATCTGTTCCCAAGTGATCTTGACGCATCTCAGCCAAGGCAATCGATTCACCCCAACAATCCCTAGCACCTCCTCAAGGGCAGATCTATCGGAATTTAGATCCAGAGAAGCCCAGATTATCTGCCAAAAGAGTATAGGCCTAAATCTAATATCCTCTACTGGAGGTCTCATATCCAAATCTAATCCAAGGTGCAACAGAGGGCTACTGGCTGGGAGATTCAACAGCTGTCGCATAAACCTATTCTCAATACTCAAACTCTACCAGTGGTTTATGACCCCATAGCTCGACCCCATAGCTCTGCCCCATACATGGTCGCGCCTACAACTTACCTTCTATAGATCTCAATTACAGGGCTAACTGATTTGAACAGTGACCCCCCGTGCACCTTCGAGAGCCCACCCACAAACTGGCCCATCCTAAATCTTTGTCTTTCCATATGGAAAAGCCAGTCCATATGCTCACTGAGAGTAATCCCTAGATATTCAAAGATTGAGACCCTCTCTAGTGCAATCCTGTTCAAATTGGGATTGGAGCGTGTAGTCTTTGCAGCATTCAAAATTATAAATTTTATCTTGCTCCCATTAATTTCTAGACCCCTTTCCCTGCAAAAAAGAGTTGAAGCTATTGATTACCCATTGAATTCCCATAGAGGTCTTTGAGATTAAAAGGGTGTCATCGGCGAACATAAGAGCTGGTGCCTTAATGTTCGATAATTTAGGGACATCATTGAGTATGGCTGACAAGCAGTTAAATATCTCGTTAACATACAAAAACAATATTGTGGGTGCCAGCACACAACCTTGTCAAACCCCTTTTAAAACTGGGAAAGGATCTGAGAGTTCTCCTAGTTGGCAACAATGGACCTGCGCAAAGATCCCTCCCTGGAGACTTTGGAGAATGAGGCACAGATGGGGGGAACCCTAAGTTTGCCAAAATGTGCCAGAGCTTGTCCATAGGGACCTAGTCAAAGGCAGAGCGTAAATCAACACAAATCAAATACAGACTACCTCCCCCCAGAACGACGTACTTCCAATACAATAGCTGTGGCCTAAAAATTTGATCAATGATCGAGGTATGCTTGCGAAAACCTGTTTGAAATGGGCTAAGAACGGCCAGGTCCTCCATTCAGCCATGTAACCTCTCTAGAATTACTCAATTTGTTGCCGGACATAAATTAGACTAATAGGCCTGTAATTACTAGGTAACAGGGGTGAGCCTTTTAAAAAAAAATAGGAATAATCTCCGCTCCTAACCATGTATACAGAATAAGCATCCCCTCCATAATGGCATGATACGGTCCCCAAACTTCGGGGGCTGCCCGAAGGAGGTCCCCTGGAATTTTATCCATTCCTGGTGCCTTTCCTGGGGCAATTGAATTGATGGCCCTCTCAACCTTCTCAAGGGTTATAAAATTGAAGTACCCCGACCCTGCATGGGAGGACCCCCTCATGTCAAACTGCTTCAGTATCTCTTCCCCCACAATCTTCCAGCACCATTCCCTCTCCATACAGGGAACAAAAATGTTCTTTCCACAGGTCCGCCAATATGTTCTCAATCTGGGGACATGAGTCTGGGTGACCAGTGGCTACTATGCACCAGAATGCTTTAAAATTCTTATTTCTGAGAGCAGTAAGCAGAGACTCCCACTTGTCTTGTTCCAAATCTCTTTTGGCACAATCAACAGCATGTTTGTAGGCTGCCGTAGCTAAACTAATCACACCATTATCTTTAGATCTTAAAGCCTTTAGGAGAGAGAGCTTAGCTGCACGACCCTGGCTATTAAACCAGGTCAAGTTGCATTTCCTCCTGTCCCTGGGATTCAACAAAGAAGAAATTGCCCGGAGTGCTGTCAACTTCTGAGCTGTGGCCACTATTGCCCTTCGGCCTGTGTCACCTTCAGTTCCAGTAACCTTCCACAATTCATCAAGTGCAGCTCCTACTGAATTATACAGTGCTTTGATAGTGACAGATGATTGCTCCAATTCACTCCATTTAACTCTCCTCTGGTTTGGGACCAGTGTGAGTCGGTCATCCAGCGAGGCAGACTGCCCTCCTGTAGCCTTATCGAGAGGAAGCATTAGCTCTAGAGAGAGGACAGTGTGATCTCTGTCCTCTCTAAATTTAATCTCAACATCTATTAAACAAGACCACAACCTTATACCCACCAAAATATAATCTATCAAGGAGGTCTGCTCAGCACGATTGAAAGTGTGGGTCCCCTGGCGGTCAGACTTGGTACGCCCATTTCAGGTACGTAATGCAAAGTTTAGTGTTAGCGAATTAAGTTGTAAGGCCAGTGGAGCCCCCTTTTTGATTGGGAAGGTCAGAAGCCTTGGGATAGCCCAGATCTCATCTTCCATGCCCGATGTATCATCTCGCTCCATACCCAAAGGCTCATATTGGCATTTAAAATCACCTGACACTACCTTATATGCACTCACTGAGAGTGTGGTAAGAAGTTCTTCTAGATGTTCCACCACACCTGACTTGCGGTTCAAACTGACCGATCTCGAATAGACATTGATCAAATACAGTTCTACACTGGGAGGAAAAGTAAGTAAAAGACAAAGGATGACGTTGGAAGAGACTTCAAACTGGGGCTACCCTACATCCCAGATGGGTAGCAACCCAAATTGAAATACCCCGACGGTGTTCCTCGCCTTCCGCTACTGCTGCTTTCTGAGAAACCGCAAATCCTGGGTGCTGAAACTCCTGTGTCATCCAAGTTTCTTGTAAGAAACAGATATCATACTGTTCAATGAAGTTACCCCAATCTGGACAGGCCAGCTTGTTCCTCAGGCCTGCAACATTCCATGAGGCTATTTTGAGAGGCTTTGTAGGCTTGCTCCTGGCCTCCATACCATGCGACCTGCCGGATCGATGGGTAGGCCTTGAGCCTGGTTCAGCTTCTCAACCTCAGGATTCCTTCCACCATTTTTAATAAATTCCCCTAGGGTAAACTTTTTTCTCCACAACCAACTTATCTCCAACCGCCGATTTGGAACCCATGGTTGTTTTAGAGGCAGTTTCACAAGGTTTAAGTCACCCAACTAAACCAACAAGGGCGGTGTTGAGTGCCAAGGTAGAAAAACCAGGACACTTCTGTGCCCTGCCCTAAGAGTTAGGGCCCAGCCCACCACTATACTGATTGACCTCAGACAAGGCCAGCCCTTTCTTAGACCTGCCCAACTTAACACTTTCCTTCAACTTGTGGCCTAAAAGGGGAGCTGATGCCCAAAAGTCAATCCACTTCATCCAGAACTTCATACCGGTTAGAGGTAGGAATCATAAATTTGAAATGGTTTATCCGTATTGAGGGAGGGAAATTTCCCCTGTGAACTCTCCCTATGTGGGCAGGCCTATGAAAGTGACCCAAGGGAACTGCACAAATGGAGGAGCCTAACGCCTGCACCGTAGGGGCGACCAATAGAATATTATGGACCAGCCGCGGATCTCTGAAATTTACAATTACACAATCACCGGCCCAATCCAGTGGACTTTTCGGGTCATAATAATAGTACTGTCCAGGTCCAATGGAACGTTACCAGTCTTAGCAAACCAATGTAGGCATTTATTGTATAGCTCTTGCTGTGACTCCCCTTCAATCTGGGAACCCCAGCCACAACCACAATATAGGGACAAGAGGACGGCGGGAGGGTGATGCCTCCCTCATTCTTGGGCTCCAATTGGGCAACCACTGGCCTAGGCTAATCACCAACACTCCCCTGGTATTGAGCCATGCTCCCCTCCACTGCCCCTGATTGTCTAAAACTGGGTAACAAGCAACCAGACCCTCCCTCCTCTCCCTCCCCTTCTCATTAGTAGTCGGGGCTTAATCCCGTCTGTGTTAATAGCAGGGGTGAAATCTATCTGTGACCCCATATTCTTTTGCACCCTCCCCCTCGTAGAAGCAGAATTTATTGTGATCCTATTGGGAGGCTCCACTGATGACAACCGATCTACCAAACGTCAGAATCTCAGCCGCCAAAACAGCCCTGTCTTGGGCCAAAATGTCCCTCAGAAGTGCGTTACCCTCTGAGGTGACTGGACTTCCCCAGTGATCCCCTCTTCCTCACGGACATTCAGACCCACAGAATGATGATTTCTTGGGACCAGCATTTCCCTTTCTGCCTATCTGATAGGGATAGGCTGTCGTAAGCTTTCTTTTTCCCCCAGGACTCTGAGCTGAGCCGGAAGTCTTTAGAGACAGTCTATGGCAGTATCCAGTCTTGGAATGTCTGTGTCACTCTGAACCTCTTCCCGGAGTTCTACACTGTCCAAAATGGCTTAGGGACAAGCGCCTTTCTGTAAGTTCGATTTCAGAGGCAACCACCCCGATGGCCTTTTTTACCATCAATCAATTGATGTTGGTTTTGGCACAGGTAGCTGGGACTCCCCCTTGCTGGGACCCTTGCGCTTCCCCATTGCTAATAGCGTACCGGCCAACCCCCCCCCCCCACCAATTATAGGAAACGCTATTTAATGCAATTCCAAACAACTCCCCAATTCCGTTGCAGCTGTCTAATTACCCACAGAGACACCCCAAGGGTGAAAGGTAATAGCACTATCTTAGAAATTATACTAGAGCATGACCCACAGGACCCAAAACCCAAGACAACGATGGCTAGCAGGACCAAAGACGAAGAGCAAAAAAGAAACAGGGGAAGGAGATCGGGCCCAGCATCATCCGGGCTCTGACGGGCCCGCTTTTGGCCCCGTCTTTACCTGGGCGCCTCCCACGCACGTTCTGCACTGCGGGGGATAGGCAGAACTATGTAGCGCAATTTGGGCGCCTCCCCCTATCAGCAGCTGTGTCCAGTTGATGCACAGCGGAGGGCCCAGGGACACCGAGTCCCACCAGGGTAACCACCGGGCAATTCAATATAAGCAGGAATCCCCATGCTGCAGTGGAGAGGCAGTGCTATTTGCAATATGTGAGCACCTCCCCCTATCAGCAGCTGCGGCCAGTTGATGCACAGCAGAGGGCCCTGGGACACTGAGGGGCATATTTATACTCCATTTGCGCCGAATGTGCGTCAAACATTTTCACGCACATTCAGCGCAAAACGTGCACCATATTTATACTATGACGCCTGACCCTGCGGACGTCAAAATTCCTCCGTGTGCGTCATTTTTTGGATGCAGGAAACTGCCTTGCGTTAATGACATGCAAGGCAGGCGTTCCCACCCAAAAAATTACCTTAAGGCCTGTGCGCCTTATTTATACTCCTGCGTCATTTTGACGCACAGGAGGAGGTGGGCCTTAAAAAACAGCGCCGTTTTTTAACGCCTGGGTGAGGGCAGGCGTTAAGGGACCTGTGGGCTCACTTCCATGGTCTCTGACCATGGAAGCAGTCCAGAGGTGCTCGTCCCTGCCCCCAGGGACACCCCCTGCCACCCTCGCCCACCCCTGGAGGACACCCATGGATGGGGGGACTCATCCCGGGTAAGTTGAGGTAAGTATTAATTTTTTTTTAAAGTGGCATAGGGGGGCCTAATTTGGGCCCCCCTACATGCCACTGCTGCGGGGGAGAAGCAGCACGATGTAGCACGAAGTGGCGCCTCCCCCTATCAGCAGATGTGTCAAGTTGATGCACAGCAAAGGGCCCTGGGACACCGAGTCCCACCAGGGCAACCAGCGGCCAAGCCAAGAGAAGCAGGAATTGGAGTTGCAAAAATTGGTCCCCCCGGGGGAAGTAGAGCCCTTGACTTCCACAGCAGTGGTTGTTTCACTGAAACCCTTCAACTTGGTAAGGTTCATCAAGTATTTCATCCACTTTATTATACGTAACCAATTCCAAAATTATACAAGTCAAGCACACCCTCAATAGGGCAAAACTTATTAATATTAGGTGCTCCTAATAAGTGACAATGCAGTTCAAGTAAATCAAGTGAAATTAAAGTGCATTGATGTTATTTGCAAAATAATATATACAAATGTGGCTAAAAATCATGTAGTCTTCTTTACAACACCCCTGATACAGGTGTCTAGAATCCACTGACTGTTTCAAGACACAACCCACATTTAAATTTATGTTGAAGTTTCAACCCAACCTATGAAACGTTTTCAAAATGCAATCACTACTTCACCCACCTCATAGTGCAAGTTACAGAGTAGAGTTCATGCTGATGACGTGGCTCATGTTACTGAGAGCAGGAGGTCAAGGTGCCGGTCTAAGCCTTCTGTGGTAAGACACATTTGTACATCATGTGGTGGCATTCTGTAGGGTTTGTGAAACCTGGCATGTCACCCCATGCTGCACTGCAAAATTACTAGATGTAAGTCACATCTTTCCCAAAGCAGTAAGTATAATTGTGTGTGCGTACTTGTATGTGACAGATGTACATATAAGTGGTATGTTTAATGTACTCATTCATATATAAATTGCATACTTTGCATTGTGGGCATTCCAGGAGGTCGCCAGAGAAGATTTAAATAGATTCCCCTGAAAATACACGTTTAGTCTGGTAATGCACACAATGCTGAAAGCAAGAGTTCTAAAAGTAATACTTCTTAATTAGTAGTTGTTTAAGAATAAATGCTTCAGAAAAGGATCAGTTTGCACAGTATATCTTCCCAAAACTTTCAGAAACATAGGGGATCATTCCAACTTCGGCGGGCGGCGAATTGACAGTGTGCCACCTTAGTGATCCTTCTAAGTGATGGTTTGCCACTGTCTTGTCCGCAATACAGCACAGGTGCAGAGGCAAAGAGATTACCTCATTTGCATGAGACCACATAACCCATCCAAATGAAGACGTGCCCTCTGAAGATAGCACTGGCAGTACATGTGCCATCAGTATTACAGAAGGGGCTGCACAAGCACCTGCAGCCCCTTCTGTAATACCAAAGTGACCAATGGGCACATAAAGAAAGTGCACTTGCCCGTTACATGCCCAGGGGTACTTTTTATAATGCAGCCCCAGGAGAAGCGAAAAAAACGTAACACAAGATGTGATACTTTTTCCTGTAAGGCTCCAAGTGGAAATTCACCAGGCTCCTTCCATCCTGCTCTTCAGAAAACAACTCAAGACCCTTCTGCTCAAGAAACACCCTCAACAAAGTGTAATACAGTTCATTCTTCACCAACACACTTCACTCATGTTCCCTTCCTTCACTCACCCAGGAGTTCCTGCCCTCCTTCTCCACTTCCTCGTTGCATCCCCTTTCCACCTCTTTCTTCCTGCGCTTCATAGGTCCATGCTGCTACTACAGTGCCAGCATCACAATCCCTTGTACCAGTGTGGACCACTTTACAAGGGATGTTGATGTGAGTGATGCTAATGACATATGCATGAAGGGGCGTAAACTCAGGTGCCTGTGCGTCAATGCCATTCAGTTCTACCTACCCGAGGCCACCTTTTCCATTCTGCATAGGTTTGTTCTACAATACATGAAAGCTTCTCTGCTAAGTGGTTAGTCATCCCATCAAAATCATTTGCTAACCAGTATGTTGTTATTGATATATTGAACGGGTGTGTTTTAAAAAAAAAAATCGTACATTTTTTTTATTTTTCAGGTTCGTGATCTAGAGCGTCAGAATAAAATACTGGAAGCTCAGTTGAGCCTGCTGAAGGACAGTGACTCCTACAAGGCCAACATCGACCAGATCATGTATGTGTCCAGCAACAACCTGAAGCAACAGATCGACACGCTGCTGCACGAGAAGGAGAAGCTGGAGGCGGAGCTTGCAAACATGGAGGCCCTCCTCAAAGACCTGAAAAACAGGTGTGTGGACCAGCATCCTCTGCTTTCTTCCTCCTCTTTACATCTCTGAATGCCTGTTGCATCACCTCACCAATCATGCAAAGAACCTGACGCAAACTGACATTGCAACATGGTGCCGCACTACTAACTCATGCAAGGGGATTGGTCGATGTTATTGCAACAGTGCCCAATCTTCAGAATCAGTGCTGTATCTTCTGTAAATTTAACCCATCATCACATTAATAGCACCATAATAGTAGGTAGAGATACCGGCCCAAACAGCAGGGGTGTAGCTTCAGCGAGGGGTGTTTGGGGTGTTACACCACCCTAATATTTTTTTTTCTAATAAATAGCCGGGTACAGGTTCTTTCAGTCGGGTATGGTGAGGTGTCTGACAGATTCCACCAGGAATTTTTATACATAGGAGAGGATGTGGCATAATGGCCTGAGCTGCCAACTTCGGAGCTGGGGGAACCATGTTTTGAGTCTCATCGTCGACTCAACATCCTGTGATTCTGGGCAAGATCAGTTAGGACATGATTTAGATATTGGCGGATGGGTTACCCTGTCACAACGGTGACGGGATATCCCTTATGCCGAAATCTAAATCCCATAGTAAATAATAGGATCTAGATTTTGGCGGCCGGGATATCCGTCACCGTTGTGATGGGGTAACCCTTTCACCAATAAGTAAATCAAGCCCTATATCTCCCTGTGCCTACAATTCACCACCTTGAGACCTTCACGGGTGATTTGCAGTGCTTTACAAATCTTGGATTTATACATACACTGACACAAACACACACACTCTCTCCTGTATTGAAAGCCCTAAAAAATGTTGATTATTTTACAAAATAATGTGTATTCTCTCACTTAGTACCACTACCAATCCTCATTACTCTCCCTTTTCACTGTCCCTTAAGCCTATCTCATGTACCTTCCTTGATGTATAATGTTTTTTAACATTATGTGCCAGTGTGGAAAATTGTGACCTCCCCCTTCCCCCCCCACCCTAAACAATCTTACTGACCAAGCTACGTCCCTGCCAAAAAGAATTACGCTTCAAGGCTAGACACAAGAGTTCTGCAGAACAGCAACTTCTGAGACATGCTAAGGAAATGGTTGCAAACCTCAGAAAACGTAATGAACCTTGCACTGTTTAATTTTTAAAGTATTGGAGAAAAAAGGCTGCAAAACCAGTCATTGTGGGTGATGGTGTCCAAAATCGACATTTTCTTTTCAACAGAATAATTGAAGCAGCAAGACGAGGTGTTTCCTTCGTTTTACTGAACATAATCTTACAAATTGAATTTACCTGTAGAAATGAAAGAAATTCACTACAGGCATAATAAAAAAAATACAAATTTCCAATTTCCAGAAATTGCAAAATAGTGCATTTTTCCTATGGGTTAAGCTGGTGGAACTCACTCTTCTGGCTCCACCAGGTACAGGCTCCCAGACTGCCCGGCGGCCAATCCTAACGCTGCTCTCATGCTGTTGTCACAATTTGAGCAGTGTAAGGATTGGCCTGAGCGCCCTCACTTTGCACTTCCAGACAGGCTGGGAGCCTGTGCCTGCTGTCTCCAACCCGGCAACACATCTTGCGGTGGAGGGAGCTCAGTGCGCATGTATATTTGGCTGTCCTGAGATGGCCAGACAAACCCACATGCGCACTGACAGCACTGCACACCACTCTCCAGTTTCTGCCTGTCATCCCCCATGGCCTCGCCCCCTAGAAAAATGAAACGATAATAAACTTAATGCACTAGCATTTTATTTTTAAAGTTTTGCCGCTGCTCTTGCTGGCAGGAGTGTGATGCTCCTCCCCCATAGCGGAGGAACCGCCACTGGTGGAACTAAACCGCAAGCTCCTATTGTCACGACCACGGAAGGCGTACAAAAATACGCTATCTCACCACAGACGGTGCTTAACATTATCATGATATAAATTAAGAATGAAGTTCATTCACATTATTGTACGTGGGCAGAAATGTACCAAAATGGAGACACAGAAGAAAAGAAAAAACACTTGCAAAAGATGGCTGCTCCAGTGCATGTTTGGAAAGCAGGGCACAGAGGTTTCAGCCTCTTAGACCCGCGCCACTCCTGTCTGTGGTCACAAGGAATGATGCACCTCTGCAAGGCAGGTCATAGAGAACTCAAGCAGAATCAGAAGCAACCAGGAGGTGACATGGCACTAGCAAGACACAGCAAAATGTATGAGGTGTAAACAGGAAGCAAAGTAGAGCTGTGGATTACACTTATAGCAAACATCGATCAGTTCCTGTGATCCATAAGGTCTGATCGTCCCTTTGAAGTAAGTGTCACAAGGTCTACACTTACTGGTTAATGCAGTAGTCTTCAAACTTTTTAATGCCGTTTCCCCTCACCCCCAGTGGATAAAAAAAAATAATTGGAGCCCCCCTCAGAAGTTTTTACAATTATTTTATTACATTGTCAATGTTAAAAATGTCTAGACTTAATTATACATTGCAGTTAATTTCTGTTGGCTCTTTAAAAAATGCAATCAAATACATGTTTGCCAAACATACCATTCTATTTAGCTAGGCTTTATTAACATGTATAAATATCCACCGTCTGATTATCAGAAATGGCGGGGTAGGGAGGAGGGGGAGTTTGAGGAATATTTTGAGTCCCTTCTTCGGCACATACTCCCAGCCAGATATAAATGACAAAAGATGTTACTGATGGCCCATTACAGAGTGGCTTAGTGATGCTAATTTCTTTCAGTTTAAAGCAAAGCACTGCTTTTGGCCAGAGCCTGGTGCCCCCCGGATCAGTTAAAACTCCTTTACGAGGGCCCACCTCCTAGTTTGAAGACCCAGGGTTATTGGAAGACGGGAGCAGCTTCATGTGTCAGTAATCCTAAAACACCCACACAAGGAGTCAATGTTTACCTGAGGCAGAAGCCTTTAGTGGTCCACCAACACTGATATTCTGAACATTTATGTAGATTAGCCTGAACCACATACATTTCTAGATAGAGTTTACATATTTCCTCCCTTTAATTTTAGTAATATGTGAAGTGTGATATTTTATATTTGTAGTTAACTTGCCTGAAGAGGGCCCTGAAAGGTTACATCTGCCAGAAGCTGCTCTATCAATGAGGAAGTACATCACGCTTTTTGGAAAGTGGGAGTGAAGAATGTGGGGACTACATTTGGACTAAAAACCCTAACATTGACACCACAGCACAGTTGCATTGATCAGCTCCTGCTCAGCAAACTCTTACAGGGAAGCAAAACATGAAAAGAGGATGCTTTCCATGTCTGCATCATGGAGACAGATGCTCAGCTCATAACAGGAAATCTTGGCACAGAAGGCTTGAATTGCTGTTCCAAACCCTACATTTAAAACTATGTAAAAAGGACAGAGTGGTCTTTGTAGCTGAGATCCGTTGTTGGCCTGCTGTGGAACCTGGTTACTGAAAGCCTTGGCCCTTGTGACAGAGCCTCTGCCAGAGAAAGCTGGCAGGTGAAGGAACATCCAATTGGTAGTGGGTTACTCAGAAGACATAGGAGACACACGTTTGGAATAAGCAGCAACCTACAGACAGACATGGGGTCTGCTGTACGATTAAAGGATGTTTGGAATGCACAGGCCACTAAATTGGATCTTCCATGTAGGCTTCAGGACAGCAAAATGAGAGATCAGTCCAGTCTGACCACTTCACACTCCCCTCTGTGGTGTCTCGTGAGTCACAGATGACAAGACCCCTATGGTTCCTTATGGACTCCATAGAACTGTGATGTAAGTGTTCGGGTGTGGTAAAAAGATTTCATGGTTTAGAATGTTGACTTTGCAGTTACACACTGAGTAATAAAGAAATGCAATACCAAGCTCCATGTGTGGTGCAGTCATCTACAAGTAAGTAGGCTGGGGAGGACGCTACACCCCCTCCCTCCTTCACCTCTGTAGATCCTGTTGAAATCCTCTCTTCTGCCTCCTGAGGACTTGATGTCCTTTTGTGCTCTGTCATCTTCTGTAGCTTCAAGTGGTGTGCCATGAAAAATAACAAAATGTTGTACTTCAATGAAAGATTAATACTTTAAGTTCTTTGCAGCCGCTCTATATGACAAACAGATTGAAACACCCTCTTCTGTCTGTGACAGGTATGAAGATGAAATCAACCGGCGCAACCAGTTGGAGAATGACTTCGTTCTTACAAAAAAGGTAAGCCAAGTTAATAAAAATATTCTCACTTATCACAACAGCTTATGTAGCTGTGTCCAACAGTCTTTTATTTATAGAGAGCTGTGAAGAGAAGGTTCAAGGTAGACCTCCTCCAGCACTTGTCGCTTGTCTTAGGAATCAGTACTTTCACAGGTGAGACTGGACACTTGTTTTTCTGACCATGGATTCTGAAACCATCCTCTGCACAGCGGTGATAAGGAGCCTGCCTTTGAAGATGTCTTATAGTGCAAAGGACCTAATGGTATAGATTTAAGAATAGCACAGGGCTTCCAGATGTGAATAGCATGAACATTTCTAGATACTAAAATAACCAGTATGTGTAGATACCAACATTCTATCCTTAAACCATGAACGTAAGTCTTCCTGAATGCAAACAACATATTTTCTAGATACTAATAGGACATTAGCCTTTCTAGATATCAATACCATGTTGGCAGATATCCCCAAGTCTCACCTGGCTTCACTGAAGACACATGGGGAAGTGATGTGGTCTAGTGCTGACATTTGAACATAGGAACTGATCTGCTTTGCTTCAAACTAAGAAGGAACGAGGCTAAAGAATGCAAAGAATTCAACACTCTTAGTCTGAGTAATTAATTTATTTCATTTATTTTATGTATAAGTATACAAAAATATTAACGTGAACGTTTAACTTGAGTGCAGCTACTAAAATAATCACAGCAGTTAATAATAATAATCATAATGAAGGCAATATATCAACAATCGATATGTATTCAGTGAAATTACATATACTTAGGCATGCACACAGCAAAGCTAGATAATTAAGAATTAAAAATGCATCACTATGGGTATCGAATCCAACATCATCCTTGTCTTCGCCAAAGTCAAGCTGTGGAACCCTGGACAGCTGAGACAGGAGAAATTCTCCCTAATGGGCTTTTTCTGAGCAATGCGTCCACCCGCAGAAATGAGTTCCTTCTACCCCAGCGCCAAGTTTCGCCACCTTATATACTTTAAACAAACTTAAGAGGAAGGTTCTGGTAACCTCCCTCCCTTGGAGTAAGTTGTGAAATTCAAGCTCTGGCTGTACTTGGTCAGTGTTGAAAACACATGCAGAGGATTAGCCAGATCACAAGGTGTATTTCCAAGACAGAGTCGTAGCCTTCTCTAATTAAACGTTCTCATCCTTGTAAACTCTTATCAGCGTTGCGTCCCCCAATGTACGTTCCTTTCCTTGGTAAGAAACGCAAAAACATGTTAACAAGCTCTGTGTGGAAAAATACCTGCACCACCGATGTGATGGCATTTGATGCTAAGCTAAGCACAAAATAGAGTCAGTGGTCAAGATGGAATCTGATACTATTACAGAGACTTGAGTTCAAATCCAAGTTTTGCCACTTGAAAGTCTTGCGATTTTGTCATCAGGGACATAGCTTCCGGGGGAGTTGTTTGGGCTGTTACACCCCCCTAATAAATGTATTTTCTGATAAATAGTTGGGTACAGGTGCTCTCAGCTGGATATTGTGAGAAGTCAGCAGAGGCTAAGCCAGGAGATGAAAGATAAAACTATATTTGTTTATTATTTTATCTTTCAACTCCATGTGTAGGGAAGGGTGGGCTGTGCCACAGCAGGTGGGATGAATGAGAAGGAGAGAGTGCACCTAAGTGTGCATGTTTGACATACACACGTAGGTTTCTCCAGCCTGGTGGTGTTGTACAACCGGGCTGGAGAAACTGCAAAGACCCCCAGGGTTGTGTCTGAGCGGCAGTCCGAGCCGCTCAGACAAATCCTGACACTGCTTTCATGCTAGGTTTAGCAGGAAAGCAGCACCAAGATTGCTGGGAAGCCTGTGCTGGTATCCCAGTGAATGCTAGGGCACCACAAGAAGACCAGAGGAGCGAGGCAACAGGAGGTGGCGAAAGGAAAAGGACTTTTTTTAATGCTTAATTAGTTTTTTTATTTATCCTCCATCCCGCCACCTGCCACTCCTCAACCCCTCTTGAGATTTGTGGGTGCCCACCGATGGATGTCATTCAGATTTCAGCAGACATTTTTACATACACACAGACAAAATCACACGCATACTCTCTCACTCTCTGCTTTGAAAGCCCTCAAAATAATGGTGATTTTACAACATATTCTGTTTTCTATCTTAGTACCCCCTATACATTCACATTCCTCTTCCTTTCCTCCGCCCAATAGGCCCCTATAATGCACCCTGCTTGTTGTATAATGTATTTAAACATTATATGCCAGTCTCATTGTTGAAAACTCTGAGGCTCACACACCCTCAATCTTACTGAGTAAGCTAAGCCCCTGTCATCATGTTATCTTTCTGTCCTTAAAAATAAATGTAAAATTTAATAGTACCTATGTGAAACATAATTGTGTAACCCCACACATATGTCCAATATAGTATTGTCTCCAAGCACCCCCGTAATGAAAATTAGGTTTGCTCACTATAAATAACGTTGCATAGACAGAACCACAAGCCTTTCAAAATGGAGGGAATGCTTGCTGCACAAAAACATTCCTGCAAATCTGCAAATGATATGCCAGACATACCTTAGTTTAAATATAAATGGATAAATATAAATGGAAACTAAACACGTTTTTTTACTGCTTTTGTAATTGTTGTTTCTGTTTATCAACCTTGCATACATTAAACCGGTATTACCTTTAGTGATGTCACAACCTATGATGTCATCAGAGTAAAAGGTAGCTTGACATAACATCCTAGGATAACATCAGGTGAAGACGCATACCATGTCTCTTCCTATGGTGGAATTAGTGTCAAAGGGTGTGTTTGTTACTTCTGTTACCCCTTGCATTTTGGTGAATCGATGCCACTAGTAATTAGTTCTCCCTGAACATGTTTGTCTGATGAAAACTTCAGACCAGGGGATCGTGCTTTATGACCAAAGAGATGACTTCGTGGAACAACTTTCCACACAACCAAGAAAGAGAAATAGGTTATCCATGCAGCTTATTTATAAACTCAAAAATTGATACTCTGGGCCTCATCACGTGTTTGGTGGTCCATGGTCCTCCAAACTCGCAAAGGTGGTCAGACTGCTGCACTCCTGGTGGCCCGACCGCCAGATTATGATCCCAGCAGTTGGACTGCCAGGAGACTGTTGCCTTTGATCCTGACAGGTTGGTGGAAGTCAAAGTCGGGGTCAGCCACGGCGGTGCTGAGTTCACCACCGCCATGCTGATCACAACTATGCTTCCCTCCAGCCTTTTCATGGCAGGGCCAAAACTCATTATTTTCAAGATTTACCCTTAGAGCATTAATATGGTTAAATTAATTCAATCCAGTTAAGTGATTTTGGAGGCCAATGACTGTTAATGAGAGTAGTATGATGACACCAGCACAGGAAAAATAGACGACTAAGGTGATCCAGATATGATGTTAACTTAGATATGTAGAATGAAAAAAGAAGAGGTGCTAAAATACAAATTTCCTTATAGCCATTATTCATAGCGATTCTGGGGCAAAGAGTATTGTTGGGCTCTCAGACAGATTTATCAATTTCTTGAAAAATCAAATGACTTTTATTTATCACTGAATTTGAAATTGGGCCACAACATTTATGGCTCTTGGTGCGTTCTTTACTAAGATGTTGTGTGGACAATGCAAGGATGGGCAAAGCATTGAGTTGATGTACTAACTATTATAAAAGTTTCTGGGCAGAGTGCAAATTGCACAACACCACTTGAGGACACACTCATCCCTTAATTAATTTAGGCTAGAGCTGCAAGCCACATCTCATCATATCACTAAGCCTTTTTCTATTTAATGAATTTATATTAGCTTGGTACATCCAATACACTCCTAGTGATCACTTTTTCTTACTGCCATTATTTTCTTTATAAATAAATGTATCACGTTCAAGGTGTGGTCTATTCCCACCGGCAGAGGCATTTTAAGGCTATCCCCACAGAACATATGAGCTACATAACATTAGATTTTCCAAATGGAAGTTACCAAATCCCCAGTCGAGGGTCACTCCTTCCTGGGTAGAGGTGAAGTGCTTTGTACAACAAAACGTACAACAATGATTAAGAATCCTGCACTACTACGGATACACACAATCGCATGCCAGACTCAGTATCATAGGCATGCTTTCACACTGTGTAAATCCTGCCCAGACTTTAGACTAGGCTAGTGGATTGGATTCACAGATTAATGCTAAGATTAGGTTTAGCAAGGGGATTACAATTAGGTTAACGTTGTGACTAGAATTAAGAATATTTTAGGTTTGTGTTGGGCACTTTGGTTCTATAAACTTTTGTTTCTGCAGTTCTTTGATCGAAAGTATAATGTTTTGGCTTATTATATATTGGGTT
The DNA here is from genome assembly GCF_031143425.1 of Pleurodeles waltl. Lineage (NCBI taxonomy): Eukaryota > Metazoa > Chordata > Amphibia > Caudata > Salamandridae > Pleurodeles > Pleurodeles waltl. The sequence goes on from NC_090441.1 coordinate 171,103,743, forward strand.
AGTATAGGAGGCTTTCCTGGTGTAGGTATCAGGTCCAGGTATCCCTTATTAGTGTACTGTAGTCAGTTTCTAGGAGTCAGGCTCTCAAGAGGTAGCTGTGGATGAGCAGCCAAGGCTAATATAGGAGACATGCACAGCTCATGCAATACCACTGTAGTCACACTTAGCACTTACACACATGAAAGAAAACACTCAGGGGGTCATTATGAACACGGCGGGATTCCCCATTGAGACCCTGCCGGCCGTATAAAAAGCATTCCACTGGCCCGGCGGGTGAAAGTAGTGTTTCCGCTAGCTGGCCTAGCAGAATGCTGGGCCAGGACATTGCCGACGGCTCCACGTGGAACTGTTGTTAATGCCGCAGTGCGGCGGGTGCAGTAGCACCCATCGCGCAGATCACTGGCCATAAATCGAGCAGTGACCTGTGCGACGGTGCTGTGCACGGGGGGCCCGAGCACCCCTTCTGCCAGCCTTTTCCTGGTGGGTGAAACCGCCAGGGAATGGCTGGCTGAACAAGGGTTCTTTATCCACTGCAGCGCTGCCCTGTCGGATGAAAAATTCCACCATCGTCAGGCTGCCTGTCGGCGGTAGCCTGGCAGTGGTGGAAGACCACCTGTGGTGGTCTCCACTGTGTTCATTATGTGGCGGTCGAGACCGCCATGCTGGTGGTAAAAATATCCGCCGCCGCCGGCATGGCGGTCGAGACCACCAAGTTCATAATGGGGGCCTCCATGTTACATAAATAAAGCTACTTTATTTTGGTGACAGAAATACCAAAAATACCATAGAGGCTATACTCCCTTAGGAGGTAAGTAATACACAAGTTACATACATTTGTATGCAGAAATAGGCATAAAAACTGTTAGAAAACACTGCAATTAGTGAAAATCACATTAGTTAGAAATAGGCCTAGAGGGAGCACAAACCATATACTAAAAAAATGGAATGCGAAAGTCAGTCCCCCACCTAGGTAAATGTGTGTAAAGGGGAGCTGGGAGTACTAGGAAAGCCCAAAGGTAAGTACCACAACCCAACCCAGCGACCAGGAAAACAGGAGTAAATCACAGTAAGTTTCCCAGAACACACACAGAGAAGTAAAGAAGAATAATGCAAAACAAGAAGAGACTGCAAGACATCAACAGTGGATTCCTGGACAAGAAGACCTGTGGAAGAAGGGTACCAAGTCCAAGAAACACACCATAGTCGAGGAAGGGCAGGAGCCCCTACCCACCAGGATGAAGGTGCAGACGGTGAACCACCAGTCAAGACGAGTCAGCACTGCACCCAAGAAGACGAAGTCGGATTCCTAGAAGATGCAGGTGATGCCCTACACCAGAAGGAGGATTGGAGTTGGGTTTGCGTCTTCGGGTTCCACCAACAAGCCTTGGTACAAGCAAAACTCATGGTTAGCGGAAAGTGGAGCTGTCGGGGACCAGGAAGGAAAGGGTGGACTTCACCCAAGAGGGAGAGTCAGAGGGGGCCCTCAGCAACACAAAGAGCCCACAGAAGCCCAGGCAGCTCCCACAGGAGTCCCACAAGATAGGGACAGGAGGGTTGCAGAAGAGGCCCATGCAGCACTATGTGTAAGACCCCCACGCCGACGGAGAACCACTCAGGGAGCTATGCGTTGCAGAAAGGAGTGCTGGGGGCTGGAGCTTCAGGATACCCGAAGATTTTGTAGGAAGGATGCCAAAAAGCCTTGGCAGCTGCTAGGGACACAGTGCATGGGGGTCCTGTGTGGGCAGGCAAGGGCTTACCCTCACCCAAGTTGGAAAGTTGGAAGAGAGGACCGTCAGGACCACTTCAGTCCACCACTCAGGATTCAGAATCCATGCAACTCAACAGGAGTGGGGATCCACGCGATTGTCATCGCAGTTGGCACCTGCAGAAGCAGGGGAGTGACTCCTTCACTCTAAGGGAGATTCCTTCTTTCTTCTGATGCAGGCTGAAGATGGGTTGTACTCAGAGGATGCATGACTGGGGAAATGTTGCAGTTGCTGGAAGGAGCCGGAGATACAATGTTGCGGAAGGCATCTTGCTTCTTTGTTACAGCTTGTAGGGTCCTGAAGAGTCCAGATGCAGTTTCTTCATTCAGAAGTCGAAGTGGAGGGTGCAGAGGATTCTTGCAGTAGTCTTGCAATCCGAATCTGAGGAACCACCCAAAGGAGAAACCCTAAATAACACTGAAAGGGGGAATGGTCAGCTAGCTGGGTGACCACCTATCAGGAGGGGGCTCTGACATCACCTGCTGGCACTGGTCACTCAGATGATCACAGAGTTCCCTGCCAACCTTGAATCCAAGATGGCAAAACCCAGGGTCCTTCTGGAGGAGCGCTGAGCACCACCCCTGGGATGGTGATGGACAGGGGAGTGGTCCCTCCCCTTTCCTTTGTCCAGTTACACGCCAGAACAGGGATTGTGGTCCCTGAACTGGTGTAGACTGATTTATGCAAGGAGGGCACTAAATGTGCCCTTCAAAGCATTTCCAGTGGCTTGGGGAGGCTTCCCCTCTCAAGCCTGTAAGACCTGTTTCCAAAGGCAGAGGGTGTAACATCCCTCTCCCAAAGGAAATCCTTTGTTCTGGCTCCCTGGGCTCGAGCATTTCAAGCAACAGGAGGGCAGAAACCTGTCTGGGAGGTGGCAGCAGATTGGGCTGCCTGAAAACCCCCAGAAGGCTGAATTGACAATACTGGGGGGTCCTCTAAAGAGCTCCCAGAGTGCATGGAATCATACAACCAATGCTTGCTACCAAACATGCCTATGTTCGGAGTTACCATTATGTAGCTGGACATAGGTAGTGACCTATGTCCAGTACACACATAAAATGACGTCCCCACACTTATGAAATCTGGGAAAATGGACCTGGAGTTCATAGGGGCACCTCAGCTATTGCAGAGGTGCCCTCACACACAGGTACTTGGCACCCTGCCCTCTGGGATGGAAGGCCTTCCACATGGGTGACTTATAAGTGAGCTGATGTAGTGAAAAGTGGCAGTGAAAGGGTGCTTGCACCTTTTTACGCAGGCTGCAATGGCAGTCCTGCAGAACCATTTGCTTGTGCTCCCTATGGGTCGCACAATATGTGCTTCAGCCCATAGGGATCCCCTGGAACCCCAATGCCCTGGGTACCCAGGTACCATATACTAGGGACATATAATGGGGCAACAGTGAGCCAATTCTGGGTGAAATACAGTAATAACAGTTACTAACTACTAAATTTAAGGTAGAGAGCATAACTACTGGGGTCTTGGTTAGCAGGATCCCAGTAGACACAGTCAAACACACTGGCAAACAGGCCAAAAGTGGGGGTAGCCAAGCTAGAAAGAGGCTACTTTCCTTCAGTTAAGTCAAATGCACCACAGCTATCCAACCAGCAGATTATTAGAAGATATGATATGCAATGAATGCTGTCCTACTGCCTTTTACAGGGAGTAGTTTCATGATGATGCAACAAAAAATAATCAAGGTGGCTTTGCTTGGGGCAGCCATGGTATGGTAGGACTCTTGAAGGGACCAATATGTTCCTTATCAATGGCGGTGAAGATGCCCCTTGAAGATAAGTAATTTCAGAAGTGATTCTGATTTGTGGTGGGATACTATTCTGGAGCCTGAATTCTTGGTGCATGGATTTTCCTTCTGTTCCTTTCCTCTTTACATCTCATAATTTCCATTTTGGTGATGTTGAAGGTCTGTTTATCTTGTTGGCCTACTGAAAAGAAATTTGTTTAAGCAAGGTGAGTTGGTGTCTTGGATGTCACTGTACTATATAAGTCACAGCACCTCTTGAAGGTCATGCAGGCATGTTGTAGATGCCTTTGTAGTTCTATCACCAGGTGGTGGTCGGATCATACTTACTTCCTTATAAATTTAAATCAGACGGTAGGGGGCACAAAGCTCTTCAGTTAACCCAGGCAAGAGCCGGGGCGTTTGCTAGCATGGTGTTGCCAAGATAGAGGATAGAAAGGAACAAGGTATGTAGTATGTTCTGAAGTTCACCAAAGAAAGGTAAATAGGAGTGTGATGACTTTCTGTAATCTTGTTTTGTTGTTCAGGATCTTGATGACACTTACCTGCACAAGGTGGACATGGAGTCAAAGCTAGACAGCACGAGTGATGAGATTGAATACCTGAAGCAGCTCTACGAAGAGGTCAGTAGTAGAGAAAAGTATTGTTACTTGTACACCATGTAAACTTTTAATTGATGTATAACATGATTCCTGAGATCCATGTCAGTAGGTGGACACCCAATGGCTTGGCTCCTGCCCTGTGTTTTGCAATCAGCATTTCAAAGGGGATGAGTCTCAAAGGTGTCTTACAGGGCTTCTTCACCTGGAAGTGCAGCTAAAGATTTTTCATTTTGGTGTAACAGAGGTTGAAGAACATTGCCTGTTACACAGGAACAAATGGTGAGCTCGAATGTATTTAGCAGAACTGTAGCATCAACAAGTCAAGGGCTCTTCACTGTTTAGAGCTCGTCTTTTTCAGGGAATGGATCATAAAAACATTTTCTATTTGTACGTGCAACACATGCTCAGGAATACCATGATCTGCTCATGTACATTTCAGATCCTGATTCATTAAGTGCAAGAGTGTAGTTCAATTGTAGTTTTCTATGTTGAAAAGCAATTGGCTTTGTGAATTTGGTAAATCGTCGGGGTAGGCATACAGATGCATCTGTGAGGATTTTGACTTTCAGATTAAGAAACAAAGAAGTTCACTTTTAGTCCCTTTGTAACTTACTGAGAGACTAAGACAGTCTTATCATTGAATGAATGGTGTGTAACAAATAATTCTGGAAACTTAGGGGCATATTTACAAGCCCCTTGCACTGCTGGTGCATTACTTTTTGTATGGGAAAAAGTGACACACCGGCAGCACAAGAGGCTTGTAAAGAAGCCCCTTAGAGTTCTGTCTCATTTTAAAATTAATCTTCTTGATGTCAGAGATTGTAAAATCCTTTTACCATTGTATGTTTATTTCTAAATGTGTACCTTTTTTACCTAAATAAACTGTTCTGAAGGTAAGGCCATATCATAGTGTAACCAGCAGCTGGTTACAGGAAGATCTTTAAAAGAAGTTACTTGACTGCTTTTGAGCTGAGAGGTAATGAAAATTGTCAGGTGTCTGAAGATATTTTAAATGTGAACTATTTGCTGATGGAATTTCTTTCACCACACTATGCCTATGACTGAGAATGTTCCAAACTTGGATTCTGCTGCAGATTTTCTACTCTCTCTGGAAATCCGAATATTTTTCATTTCAAAACAGCTTGCAATCAGGGCTTAAATTTCAAATCTGGTTGAAACCTATTGTTGTGCAGCCATTTTAGCTATAGTTGTATACACATTATTTTAGCAAACTAGGCCTGCCGCTGTGCACTTTAACCAGATATATTTTATTTTTCTTTGTTATATTATTTTAACATTAGCCACATTTGCGGTCATGTTTCATTTTCTCTATCTAGCTGTTCTTCGCCTAGGTCACCACTGTGTTCTTAAACAAGACATTTCTTTCACTCTGTGTTTTTCTCAAGGCTGCAGTAAGATAGGTTGCCGGCAAAAGTGGTGCACTTTGTCACCAATGTTCACAGAAACATACACACTCTTACGTGGGGATCCTTTCTTGGAACATCAGCTGTTTTACTATAAAAACACTACTTTGACCCACGTAAGTTAGAGGGAGATTCCAGCCAGATGACCACGACTGTATGCTGATGGCTAATTGCTTTGCTACAGCTGCTTATGTAGACTACAGGCCTCTTGCTCAGGTATGAGGGATGATCTCTTCCCAGGGTGAACCTGAAAGGCAGAATTAGAGCTTAACATGCTGTGCTCTAACATAGCTTAGGTAGGAATCATCCCTACAAATCTTAGTGATAGTATGGTAGCGTTATTCTTGTGTTTTACTCTCCTTGTCACAATTGTAATCTTATTGTGCTTCATCGTCCTAGTTATTGCAATACATGCTTGTAAGGAAATGCCTCCTTGGCATGGTTACCCCCTGACTTTTTGCCTTTGCTGATGCTATGTTTTGAATTGAAAGTGTGCTGAGGCCTGCTAACCAGGCCCCAGCACCAGTGTTCTTTCCCTAACCTGTACTTTTGTTTTACACAATTGGCACACCCTGGCATCCAGGTAAGTCCCTTGTAACTGGTACCCCTGGTACCAAGGGTCCTGATGCCAGGGAAGGTCTCTAAGGGCTGCAGCATGTCTTATGCCACCCTGGGGACCCCTCACTCAGCACAGACACACTGCTTGCCAGCTTGTGTGTGCTGGTGAGAACAAAACGAGTAAGTCGACATGGCACTCCCCTCAGGGTGCCATGCCAACCTCACACTGCCTATGCAGTATAGATAAGTCACCCCTCTAGCAGGCCTTACAGCCCTAAGGCAGGGTGCACTATACCATAGGTGAGGGCACCAGTGCATGAGCACTGTGCCCCTACAGTGTCTAAGCAAAACCTTAGACATTGTAAGTGCAGGGTAGCCATAAGAGTATATGGTCTGGGAGTCTGTTTAACACAAACTCCACAGCACCATAATGGCTACACTGAAAACTGGTAAGTTTGGTATCAAACTTCTCAGCACAATAAATGCACACTGATGCCAGTGTACATTTTATTGTGAAATACACTCCAGAGGGCACCTTAGAGGTGCTCTCTGAAACCTTAACCGACTATCTGTGTAGGCTGACTGGTTCCAGCAGCCTGCCACAACCGAGACATGTTGCTGGCCCCATGGGGAGAGTGCCTTTGTCACTCTGAGGCCAGTAACAAAGCCTGCACTGGGTGGAGATGCTAACACCTCCCCCAGGCAGGAGCTGTAACACCTGGCGGTGAGCCTCAAAGGCTCACCCCTTTGTTCCAGCACCGCAGGACACTCCAGCTAGTGGAGTCACCCGCCCCTTCCGGCCACGGCCCCCACTTTTGGCGGCAAGGTCGGAGGAAATAATGAGAATAACAAGGAGGAATCACTGGCCAGTCAGGACAGCCCCTAAGGTGTCCTGAGCTGAAGTGACTCTAACTTTTAGAAATCCTCCATCTTGCAGATGGAGGATTCCCCCAATAGGGATAGGATTATGACCCCCTCCCCTTGGGAGGAGGCACAAAGAGGGTGTACCCACCCTCAGGGCTAGTAGCCATTGGCTACTAACCCCCCAGACCTAAACACGCCCTTAAATTTAGTATTTAAGGGCTTCCCTGAACCTAAAGATTTAGATTCCTGAAACTACAAGAAGAAGAGGACTGCTGAGCTGAAAGACCCCTGCAGAAGAAGAAAAGAAGACACCAACTGCTTTGGCCCCAGATCTACCGGCCTGTCTCCTGCCTTCTAAAGAAACCTGCTCCAGCGACGCTTTCCCCAGGACCAGCGACCTCTGAATCCTCAGAGGACTGCCCTGCTTCAAGAAAGACAAGAAACTCCCGAGGACAGCGGCCCTGCTCCAAAAAGACTGCAACTTTGTTACAGAGGAGCAGATTTAAAGACCCCTGCAATCCCCGCAAGAAGCGTGAGACTTGCAACACTGCACCCGGCGACCCCGACTCGACTGGTGGAGAAACAACGCTACAGGGAGGACCCTCCGGTGACTCCAAGACTGTGAGTAACCAAAGTTGTCCCCCCTGAGCCCCCACAGCGACGCCTGCAGAGGGAATCCCCAGGCTCCCCCTGACCGCGACTGCCTGACTCTGAAATCCCGACGGCTGGAAAAGACCCTGCACCCGCAGCCCCCAGCACCTGAAGGATCGGAACTCCAGTGCAGGAGTGACCCCCAGGAGGCCCTCTCCCTTGCCCAGGTGGTGGCTACCCCGAGGAGCCCCCCCTTGCCTGCCTGCACCGCTGAAGAGACCCCTTGGTCTCCCATTGACTCCCATTGGAAACCCGACGCTAGTTTGCACACTGCACCCGGCCGCCCCCGCGCTGCTGAGGGTGTACTTTTTGTGTGGACTTGTGTCCCCCCGGTGCCCTACAAAACCCCCTTCTCTCCATTGAAGCCTATGTGTTTTGGGCACCTCTTTGACCTCTGCACCTGACCGGCCCTGAGCTGCTGGTGTGGTAACTTTGGGGTTGCTCTGAACCCCCAACGGTGGGCTACCTTGGACCCAAAACTGAACCCTGTAGGTGGGTTACTTACCTGCAAAAACTAACAATACTTTACCTCCCCCAGGAACTGTGAAAATTGCACTGTGTACACTTTTAAAACAGCTATTTGTGTTTTATGTGAAAAGTATATATGCTACTGTAATTATTCAAAGTTCCTAAAGTACTTACCTGCAATACCTTTCAAATGAGATATTACATGTAGAAATTGAACCTGTGGTTCTTAAAATAAACTAAGAAAATATATATTTCTATACAAAAACCTATTGGCTGGAATTGTCTCTGAGTGTGTGTTCCTCATTTATTGCCTGTGTGTATGTACAACAAATGCTTAACACTACTCCTTTGATAAGCCTACTGCTCGACCACACTACCACAAAATAGAGCATTAGTATTATCTCTTTTTGCCACTACCTTACCTCTAAGGGGAACCCTTGGACTCTGTGCATGCTATTCCTTACTTTGAAATAGCACATACAGAGCCAACTTCCTACAATGCTTTACTATTTAAGATGTAGTTATGTCAATAAAACCTTATTGAAGTATACTCTGCCTCTGATTGTCCTTGCATGTGTGAGACTAATGTAACTGAGAGAAATGGGTGAGATCTGAGTGACCATGATTCCCCTGAGGAGCCATGTATGTAATGTGCCCAATTGCCCCAATCATCCCTGCTCTTGGGTGGAGATGAGGCACTGCTAGTTAGCCCGAACAAACCAGAATTAGGCCGACAGGTGTCACATGGTGCGGACCAGACTCAGCCCCCGCAGTACAGGTGATTCTGCCGCCCGAATCCACTAGTCTCATTAGGATAATGAGAACCTACGTGAACCTATCAGTGAGTATTTTTGTGAATTAATGGAGCTGTAGCTGTAGCAGTTATTTGTGATGCCTTGTGTCTACTATGGTTGGGTTGTTTCAACTTTTCTCCAGTCTATCCATCATCCCTTAAGGAAGGCTAGATTGTGGAAGCCCAAACACAGCTGTAGTACTGGATCTCTAAAGAGAAAAGAAGAGATGACTCCATACTGTGTCCATGTTCAGTGCTGCGTGTCCGGAGCATACGCCCATTTCAAGACAAATGATGGTCTACTGTTATCTGAGCTCTTGCACTTTGCTTTGTTCTCTTCCATAGGAGATTAAGGAGCTTCAGTCTCAGATTCACAACACCCAGATCACGGTTGAGGTGGACAACAGCCGCGAGCTGGAGATGAAGCACATCATGGCGGACGTGAAGATCCAGTACCAGACCATGGCTGACAGGAGCCAGCAGGAGGCTGAGCATTGGTACAAAAGCAAGGTGTGTGTCATTGTCGTGCACCAACTAGAATTTTGCAAATTAAATCTTATCATCCTGCCAAAATAGAAGCAATTCATCATTTGCAACTGAAGCGCGTTGCAAAGTTTTAAAGCAGTTTAACACCTGAACAAAGCTGGAGCCTGCAGCTGTGAGTAAGCAAACAATCTGGTGTTACCAAGAAGGCGCCAAATCAAATAATGCTGACTCAGCATCGAACAGGTAGAACCTAAAATCCTTATTATAATTAGCCTACCTTTCTCTTCCTTAAACATTTTCCTTATTAGGTTCTTTAACTGTCATCCTTCCTATGGCTACAGCCTTTTACTCTATACATTCTCCTTAATCATATTTTCCCAATGTCTCTCTCTCTTTTTCTCTGTTGCTCACTGTACCTTTTCTGTTTTGTTCTTTCGTTCTGACTTGGGGACACATTCCCTACTCCTTCATTATCTCACCCAGTCACTCTTTTCCTCTGCATCAGATTCCTTAAGTTCTTTCTCTCCTCAACATCCTGGTCCTTTTTCTCCTTTGTCTACATTATTTCCTCATGCTTCTTCTTCACTTCATCTTCTTACTCCTGATAAATCTAATTTTCAGTGGGAAGCAGTCACTCAGTTTTAGAAGATCTCTAAAATGCTCCACCAATGCCCACAACATATCTTCCCATGCATACTCAAACTAAAGTCAATGCATCCTACACAAAAGAACACCTCACTGCTTCTTGAAACCTCGCTCACCAAGGAGACACCCAATCTCTGTTCTGGTCAATGCTAGAATTTGGTGACTCTACACTACCCCCCAAATCAGTCCCACACATTCTTTCATGGATGAAAAGCTCTAAACCCTGAATTTCAGGTTATTTCTAAAGCTCAGGTGCTAGCAACCAACCTCTCTTAGTCAGTGGCCACCCATCTCATGTCCTCCTGCCTCTAATACCTACCCCCTGAACCTAACATTGCTTGTACTGTCATTCTAGTATTTGGAACCAACCAAGGGTCTAGTGTAAAAAGCCAGTTTTGAGCCATCATACCTGCCATTCGCACAATCACAGGGTTTGCAATAGCAAAATGGCTTTTTGTTATGTACTAAACCCATTTTGCATTTCAGTAACGGGTAACTGAATCACAAAATAGGTTAAGAAACCCAAGAGTCACGTTTAGCTCATCCCTTCCAAACAGTGATATTTTGTATTGTGTATCACTGGCAAATTACCTCCTTTGTAAATGTTAAAAAAACAGTTTGTTGGGCAGTAGTAAGAGGTCCAAAGGAACTCTCAAAGAAAAAAACACATATTTTAAATGCAGTCTGTTCATTTAAAGGAAAATTGGGTTGCAATGAAAAAAAGACAACTGTATTTAAGACGTGATCACAAACTTGGTGGTCTGCTGACCCTAGCGTGCCACCATGCCTGTGATGGCATCCAATCATAGTGAGTTGCAATTTATGACCGACCTCATGGATAGTGATGTGGTAGGTCAGATTACGAACTACTACTACATCTGAATTTTGTAAACAGACCTACAGTACATAGGAAGGTTTACTAAGTTCCTTTCCATTCGCAAACAGTTGTGCACAATTTTCAAAAACATTTTGAGAATGGAAAGTTTGTACATTGGGCCCCATGTTCCTAAAATGTGAAATGTTTTGGCCGTCATTTTCTGACTCATCCAGTTAGACCTGAGTTAGAAGAAATATTTCCTGTGATCATCTTCTGTTTCACTCTGCAGTACAGGACTTTATCACAGACCTTTGCCTACAGTAAAATCTGTGGACTTGCAGGTGTACTCTAAAAGGCACAAACTATTTATCTGCAATAATTCTTAGAAAAGCCGCATCATAAGGTGTAATTTAGAGTTGATTATTAACAGGAAATCTCCATATTTCAGGAGGAAGTGCTGGATTTGAAGGACAATCCACTGGTGGACTTCTACCATAATACCCTTGTAGTGGAGGAAATTCAGATTTAGCACTTCCTCCAGAAATCTGAGGACTTCACAGTACCACCACCTCTAAATTAAGTCCATGGAGTCACAGTCTGAAAAGACTTCCTTTTAAATGTAACTTTGTGGACCAAAGAGACACATCTGTCAAAGACGTTCAAAGGTTCAGAGATTCAAAGACAATTCACCAATGTGATGTCTTTGACCTTCATTTAGATTTTGAACAATAAAGTTGTTTGGAAGAGCAAAGCTGCCAACCAGCCCATGCCATGAGGATCAGTGACTTTCAGCTAGTCTTAGGGGATGCCTAGGGTTCACCAATTTAGAGTTGGCGATATTGTTAATTGACAAATGGTGGAGCACTCTCCTGCTCTGCATTGATTAATCACTGGCAGAGGCCCATCTGCCATGGGGGTGTCACCTTTGATGTATCCAGTGGCCCAACCTACTTAGTGTAGTGCACCCATCAAAGATTGTCCTATCCACATGCATACACATAGAACCCAAGAAGGGAAAACCAACAATAGCCCTCATATGCAGGGAGATAACAACCTGCGTCTCAGGGACATTGTTTTTTTGTTTCTCAGAAACAACCCTTCACTTTGGGGACTTATTTGTGAGACATAAAAAATGGTGAATGTACCACGGCAAGATGGCTGCCTACCTGACATTAATTTCTCCCAAAAGGGCTTCCAGTGAGTCAGTGGGTGGACTTTCATCAGGAATGATATACCAATGGGCCGGAAAACTTTAAATAGTGTTGGCAGTCAGTCACAGGGTGGGCAGAGGCAGGTCTCCACCTTCACCCCCGGCAACATAAGTGGACCACCGTTTGTAATTTAAACAACCCCATTCGTTTTGAGCTAATCACCCTCAGCATTGTGGGACTTTCAATTTCATCTTTCCAAGGATAACTACAAATCTACACGATATTGGCTGGAAAACCAGAACTATGTAACTAGCATCCACAATATTTCCCAAAAATGCCCCTGCTCTCATGAACTCACAATGTTATATAATACCACGACTAAACAAGGGAATATAGAGGACATTTTCATTGTCTGTCCATTTCTCAAATATGCCATCTTCCGCTACATAAAGAAACCACTTTGGAAAAGATTGTACGAAAGACATCGATTGGGTCTCCTCCAGCTAGACACATTTGGTTCAGTGCTACATACAGACATATGATTACTAAATAACCTTGCTGTATGTGTTTTCTAGCTTGATGACTTAGCCAACCAGACCAAACGGCACAATGATGAACTTAAAAATGTCAAGAATGAGATTACCGACCTTACCCGCCAAATTCAGAGGACAAACGGAGACATTGAAGTCTTGAAAAATCAGGTAAGAGCAAGAGATGGTCAGAGGAGTAAAAGAAATCAGAGATCGTTTGCAGGTTGGAAACAGTGGAGGACATCAATGCACTGGAGCTGAGGAGGTAGGAAAGAGATTCAGATGTGCTGACGATGCTGTATCCGAGGAGACCGGAGATGACAGGAGTTGGGAAGTAGACAGTCATTCAGGATTGTGGACCGGTGGAAGGGCAGAGACACATTGAGTATACAAAATAAAAGAAGGGCAGAAATGCAGTGGTGCTACGGGAGGAGAAAAGTGGCAGAGATGCTTTGGAGCTAGTGGAGGAGAAGAGGGCTAGAAATATATTGAGGATAAACGGAATAGACTAAGGGTAGTGATGAATTTATTTAATTTGTTTTGTGATATGCCAGCATGGTGGGTTACTACCAGTTTATATTTAGAGCACATTGCTGATGAAGGAGCAGAGGTGAGTACAAAGATGAAGGCGAGTGATTGTTACTGTTACTTGCCATTGGTTTAGCACATCTCTAGTACTGGTGTGGCCTTGTGGAGTTGTAGCCCTGTCTAAATATTTCAGCTGACGCGAGCATGCTTGCCCCTACCTGATTGGGTGCAGCTGAAGCAAGCATGCCTTGGCCTTGTCTGATTAGTTCAAGCTGAAGTAAACATACCTAGGCCCTGTCTGATTGGAAGCAGTTGAAGTGAGCATGCTTTTGCTTTTGCTCTAACTGATTAGTTGCAGCTGAAGCAAGAATGCCATAGTCACATCTGATTGGATGCAGCTGAAGAGAGCAAACCATAGCTCTTTCTGATTAGGTACAGCTGCCACAAAAATGCCTTAGCCTTATTTGATTGGGTGCAGCTGAAGTTAGCATACCTTAGCCTTGTCTGATTAGTTGCAGATTAAGCTAGCATGCCTTATCCTGGTCTGACTGAGTACAGCTGGAGTGAGCATGTCATAGCCCTGGCCCTGTCTGATTGGGTGCAGCTGAAGTGAGCATGCTTTAGCACTGCCTGATTAGTTGCAGCTGAAGTAAGCATGCTATAGTCTTGTCTAATTAGTTGTAGCTGAATATTGCCAAAACCCCATGAATAAGGAGGAGTAAAGCGTAGTGAACACAGCACTATGTGCAGATGATGCTGCTGTATACATAAAGCATTGTCAGGAAATGAGGGAAATGTTAGTTTAGTGACACAGTGTCTAGAGTATTTGTTCACAAGCTCTAGAGCCTATGCATATAAAGTATGGGGGGGCATTGAATTGGGGCTTAAAAATATTATATGCATTATAAATGTTCTGATATCTTGGCTGATAATTCAATAACTCAAATAGACGTCTTTTTTTACACAGTCTTTCATTTGAAAGGAAAAAATATAGAGAAAGGCAAGGGGCAATAACACTTGTTCTTCGATTCTGTGTTCCCCCAAGTCTCCTAATAAAAAATGGTACCTCACTTGTGTGGGTAAGCCTAATGCCTGCCACAGGAAAAGCAACATGGACACATCACATTTTAGCTTAGCTGGGGATTTCGGCATCTAGCTCAGCCGGCATCTAAGGAAACCTACCAAACCTGTGCATTTTTTAAAAACTAGACATACAGGGTAATCCAGGATAGGGTGACTTGTGGGGCTCTCACCAGGTTCTGTTACCCAGAATCCTTTGCAAACCTCAAAATTTGGCCCAAAATACACTTTTTCCTCACATTTCGGTGACAGAAAGTTCTGGAATCTGAGAGTAGCCACAAATTTCCTTCCACCCAGCATTCCCCCAAGTCTCCCGATAAAAATGGTACCTCACTTGTGTGGGTAGACCTAGTGCCCGGGACAGGAAATGCCCCAAAACACAATGTGGACACATCACATTTTCCCAAAGAAAACAGAGCTGTTTTTTGCAAAGTGCCTAGCTGTGGATTTTGGCCCCTAGCTCAGCCGGCACCTAGGGAAACCTACCAAACGTGTGCATTTTTGAAAACTAGACACATAGGGGAATCCAAAATGGGGTGACTTGTGGGGCTCCAGCCAGGTTCTGTTACCCAGCATCCTTTGCAAACCTAAAAATATTGCAAAAAAATACTTTTTCCTTACATTTTGGTGATAGAAAGTTCTGGAATCTAAGAGGAGCCACACATTTCCTTCCACCCAGCATTCCCCTAAATCTCCAGGTAAAAATGGTACCTCACTTATGTGGGTAGGCCTAGTGCCCATGAAAGGAAATGCCCCAAAACACTATGTGGACACATCAAAATTATCAAATACAAAACTATCTGTTTTTGCGGGGGGCACCTGCGTTTTTGGTCCTAGGCTCAGCAGCCATATAGGGAAACCTACCAAACCCAAACATTTCTGAAAACTAGACACCCGAGGGAGTCCAGGGAGGTGTAACTTGCGTGGATCCCCCAGTGTTTTCGTACCCAGAATCCTCAGCAAACCCCAAATTTAGCTAAATTTTTTTATTTTTCCCACATTTCTGTGTGGGATGACCGCACCGGGACAAATTTCCTACCATCCAACGTTCCCCCTCAGTCTCTGGGTAAAAATAATACCTCACTTGTGTAGGTGGGCCAAGTGCCTGTGACAGGGAAGGCCAAAAACATGTCAAAAATGAGGGGGAACCAAAGCGGGTCCAAAAGGGCAGTTTGAAAAAAAAAATTTTTAGGCTGCCAAGTGGGGCAGAATTTTTATCAGTATAGATGCGGCAATGCTGGGTGGTAAGAATTTTGTGGATTCCTGCAAATTCCGGAAGGTTCCATCACAAAAATGTGGGAAAAATGTGTCATTTCCAGCAAAGTTGGCGATTTGAAGGGCATTGTGGGTAAGAAAATGGTGTGGGGTGCATGTAAAGCACACCACCCTGGACTCACCCAGATGTTTAGTTTTCAGATGTGTCTAGGTCTTGTGGATTTTTCTACATAGCAGTGTCCCAAAGTCCAAAAAGTGCAGCCCTCACCATTCCAAGTTGGACGATTTTGAGAGTTAGACAAGCTCTCATGGCCCAGAAGGAAAACCAAAACCCAAAATAATCAAATGTCCTCTTGCTTGCCGTGGGATAAGATGTTTTAGTGTGCAGGGGAGAGCTGAAAGACTGTTACCCCCCTCAGCTGGGGGGGAAGGGGGCATAACCATGCCCATACTGGATGGTAGCCACCACCCCACTATTTTTTTTTTAATGCCCTGGCATCTACTAGGCTTTCTACCCCCCTGGGGAGTGGATCAGGGGTAATTGTCCCATCTGCCCACCGGTGGGGCAGATGGGACAATAGAAATAGGCTGATCTGCCCCCAAGTGGGGCAGAAATGGCCTAAGATAAATTTGCCCCCACAGGGGAGCGACCCTTGCCTAAGGGGTGGCTCCCCATGCGTGAAATTGGCGCAAGAAAAACAAATCCCTGGTGCCTAGTGGTTTCTGCCCACCTTGGGGGCAGATCAGCCTAATAAAAATAGGCCTTTCTGCCCCCAAAGGGGGCAGAAATGGGCTAAAATAAATTTGCCCCCCATGGGAACGACCCTTGCCTAAGGGGTTGCTCCCCTTGCGTGAAATGGATGCAAAAAATAAAAATCCCTTGTGTCTAGTGGTTTCTGCCCCCCCCCCCCTTGGAGGAAGATTGGCCTAATTTGATGTGTGGGGTGAGTTGCTTCGCTACATATCTTTCAATGATTTTGCAAGATTAGGCAGGTTAGAGATTGGGCAATAGTTGTTGAGGTCATAAGTGTCTATGGAAGGTTTTCTGAGGGGAGCAGTGACATGCCCAGTTTTGAGGCAGTCAGGAAATGTTTCTTGGCTAAGAAAGTTGTTCACCAGTTTTGCTGAGCAGGAAAGCATGTGAGTAACTGAGTATAAAGGACTTTGGAAATGTCACCTGGGATTGGGTCTATAAAGTGCTTTGAGGATTAGGTGTTCATGGTAATTAGTTGCCAAATGTCTTCGGATATGCACACCGGTGGAGGGGTAGGATAGATGTGATGACATAGAAGCTATTAAACTTTGGAGTCAAAGAATTGTAGAAACTCCTCTGCTTTAATGGTGGGTTTTCAAATTTGATGGATGAGGGGGGGATGTTGGCATTTTTGAGCAGGTCAAAGAGTTGCTTCAATCTGTTCTTGGCTGAGTCCAAGAGGGGTCTAAAGTGGTTGGAATTCTCCCATAAGATGTGATTTTTGTACATGGACCTACATTTTCTGAGGCAAGTGAGGTTAGTGATGGATGGCAACCATGTCCATTTCTTCTCTAAGACTCTTAAGGTATCCCTTTCCTCATGTAGGTCCTTGTTGAGCCATGGTGTTGATGGTTTAGGTAGTTTATTTTTGTTTTGGAGTAGAGCTACATCATCAAGCAGATATGAAAGCTATTCAAAGCTGTGGGAGGTCAAGTCATTCACATCAATGATGGGACGGAAGGGGGGTTGTACGTTCTCAGGAGTATTGCTAGGTATACCGATGTCCATGTTTCTGGGGTCTCAAAACCAGGTAGTTGCTCTTTATAGTTGGCCCATTATCACCATCTAAGAGAGTCACAAGGTGAAAGGAATAAGGGAGTGATCAGACCAGTCTATCAAGATGAGGTATTTCACTAAGACTCTATTTCCAGTCTATCGAGATGAGATAATCTTCAAAGGGAATACAATCTCAGTGAATTATTAGGTCTAGTATGGAGCCTTCTGTGTATGCGGGTTCCAGGTTGTTTTGGATCAGATTATTGTTGAGGAGAGTGGCAACGAGGTGGTTCACTGTAGAGTCTTCTGCGGAGCTCCAGTGAAGCCCACCAGAAAGATCACTCTGCCACTTTGGGTTGTTTGGTCAAATACGAGGTCCATGCGCTCCTCTACAAAGACCTGGTGGGTGATAAATTGCATTTATTCTGAAAGTAGAACTGGGTTGAGTATGTAGGTCCAGAGTGAGACAATGGAGTGTGGAGAAAGACCCATTTGCTATATCTTTGCAGTGTAGTGAATCTCTGTAAAAGGCTGCAATACCTTCCCCGTATCTGCCTACCCAATCCTTTCTGATGATGGAGTAATTTTGGAGGATGTAGAGGGTCAAAAGTGTTGTGGGTTGTGTCACCGAAGCAGGTCTTTGCAAGAATTAAGAGGTCATGGTTGTATTGAGGAGTGGTGTCAAAAATTTCCAGTTTGTGCTTCATAGCAGACCTACAACCATGAAGCATTCAGCGTTCAGCATACAGATGAGGTAACTGATTTGGTTTGAGGGGTGTCAGGGATTTTGGTTATAATAGAAATGTTGTTCCAGTTAGTCGGAATTCTGTGCTATTTGGAGTTTTGACAGGATGAAAGTAAAACAAATGAAATGTTTACAGATGAACGGATGTGGGGGGTTGGTGAAGTGAAGGAGATACAGGGAGGTACATTCAGAAGGAGAGAGTGAGGAGAGAAAAGATGAGATGTGAAATATGAAAATTGGACATTTCAGAAAGATGTGGGTAGAAAAGGTCTATAAGTATCTCACAGAGAGTGTGCAAGAGATTGGGGTGCAGGAGAGAACAAGGTGACTGCGACACGGAATATTGTAACTCATTTATCTGATACTGTTAACAAATACTGGCAAAGCCAATATGCCTGGCTTATTTTAGGCATGGATTTCCTATTGTGTGATATGTGTGGGTGCAATAACAGAAAAATCACAGAAAGGCATTCGGGCATTAGTCAGGTACAACACTCTGTGATGGACATGGTTTTGGTTTGTATGTTACTTGTATTACACACAAAGAGAGAAAAGGGGGTGTATGTTCCCCATACAAAATCCCTAAGACAAGCAACAACAACACAACATGTATGGGGAAAACTGTGAACAGGCAAGTCTGGCCTGATCAGTTCATCATCAGATCACCAACGTGGTGATCTAGTTAAGGCCATCGGATATGGTAATGGTGACCGTGTACTCAATGGAGGATGGGGGTGTTCCCCTTATGGAATAGGTGGTCTCACATACATTATAGTGTCATGCTTCATCATTTGACCACCTATCCCCACCCAGGTAGGATGGCACCTCCTGGGTGGACTCAACCTCTTTGTTTAAAGAACTCTGAGGGAGTGCTGAATGGGAAGAAAAATCTAAAATTACCAAACAAATCACCGGTATATCCTATTACTTTAATGGCAGTGTTTGTTGGTAAGATTAAAAACCATTGAGACACTCCTGAATATAATGGTTCAAGGTGTCATCTAAAATTATATGGCCGACATGTTTCTGCCCTCTCATATAGCCAAAATGGTCTGGGGCATTCGTCAGGGCCTAGGATCCCTCATAAAAATGGGGGTAGCTAGATAAGCTATTAAGTGAGCAATTATGGTAAAGTGCACACTGGGCCTACCTGAAAGGAATTACAGTAAAGGAAGGCCTAAGAAGAAAAAAAAGGTAAATAGGATTAAGAACACAGCATGCATATGGTGTGTGTGCATAAACCCTGCAATTCACTGCACACAAGTGTGAAAAAAATACATACTATGGGTGACTCATAAAAACATGCTGTAAAGGTGATACTATACGTGGTTTATATCATGGCCCTAAAACACTCGCATAGGGCTGGGTCTCTTACCCTATTATGGTAGGGCAATTAGCCCCAGGTCTGGGAGCTGGGGGGGTTTGCCCCTTGTAGTCACCCTCTATGAAGGGATGAAATTCAGTATCAAAAAAGGGGAAGGGAAATCCTAATAGGTGTCAAGGCAGAGGAACAGGTATGGGATCAAGAAATAAGAAATACTATAATTGAGACACAGTAACCTGTATAAATCTTAGATGATAGGACATCTGGTAGTTGTCACTGTCAGTGTAAGTATTATACGATAAAATGTAACATGACATAGGCAAAAGCCAGGAAATCACAGCACACATACACAAATAGCACCCGTACGATGAAAGAGTCTAGTGACCAATAACATAGACAACATAAAAGGGAACATAAATCTTATCTGCAGTGGAGAAGATTCCGGAGCGTCAACTCGATAATGTCTCTCAAGGTGAGGCCAAAGGACCTACTCCCTCAAAGATGGCAGTCTCTAATGCAACATTGGCGGTTTGCACGCCTGCAGTGCGCGTCCTGATTGTCTCACCAACACAAAGGGGGGGCTCATGGGAAATGTAGTCCCATGAGCCCAAAGACTGCTAGGTCGCGGAGGCGAATATTAATCAAAACAATGCTGACTAAAGGGTGGCAGGGTAGAAAGGGAACAAAAAGTGCGGGGGGAGGGTAGAAAGAATAAAAGAGAAAGTAAGAAGAGAGAAAAAAAAATGTAAAAAGGAAAGTGGAGGAAGAAAAGGAAAAAGGGCATAAAGGGAGGGGAGATTTGAGAGTGTAGTGTTCCCCGAAGAGGGAGAAAGGGAACGGGAAAAGTGAGCGTTGAGAAGAAGAGCGGACCCAAGGTCTGGAAAAATGAAAATCTCAAGGTGTGGACCTCTATTCAGGTCTCATTAGCCGTATAGTGCTGACCATTGGATTTCATCATTAAGTCCTGTAGTGTCTGTTCGTAATCTCAAGACCCATCTTTGTTTGTATCGTGAGAGTTTCTGTGTCATGTTAGTGGTGGTTTGATTGAGTTTGTCTATGACGAACCATTCCGTCTCATCACGGGAGTGATTGTTCCTAATATAATGGTTAGTGAGTTTGGCTGCATCATGTCTACAACGGATAGTACTTCTGTGTTCGCAGATACGTGTTACAACTCTTCTTGTTGTCTTGCCAATGTACTTAAGCTGGCATGGACATCTAATCATGAAAATGACATTTCTGCTATTGCAATTAGAAAGTGTTCTTAGTTCTCAAGGGGTCCAATGCAGTAGTTTTTTTCGTAAACTGACATACACAGCAATTGCCACAGGGGTGGTGCCCTGATGGTGGTGGCATATGCCACAGAATCGTTTGTTTATTCATTGGTGTCCTCGCTCTGAGGTGGGTGTGAACAATCATATTGCGTATGCTCCTCCCTCTTTTGAATTCATTGAGTGGTTGGTTGAACGGTAGCCCACCTGAAATCAGGATCTTCCAGTCCTCTTTTATCTTTTGCACCTTGTTGGATAGTGGATTGAAAAGTAGTCACGCAGATTAATTTATCTTCATTCTTGGTGTGTTGGGAAGGTTGTAACAGCTGGTCCCTATGGTTGTGGTGTGCCCTCTTATCAGTTCTTCTGATGAGGTGGGCAGGGTAGTCTTTAACAAGGAGTTTATTTGTGAGTCTCTTGGCATGTTTCGTATAATCTGTGATCTGGGAGTAATTCCACCTAAATCGAAGAAATTGGCCCCCTGGTAGGTTCTCTCTCAGGGAACGAGGATGGAAGCTCTGGAACTGGAGGAGGTTGTTACGATCTGTAGGTTTGTTATACACTTCAGTCCTCAAGAAGACATTTTTTTCGTATATAAGGAGGTCAAGGTAAGGTGGTTCTATGCCTCCTATAGTTATAGTAAATCTCAGGCAGGGGTTCAGGGCATTCAGCCATTCAGCAAAATGATAGGGCTTCTTTCCTTGTCCCTGTCCAAATCAAGAGGACATCATCAATATATCGTTTTCATAATCTAATATGTTTTTGGAATGGGTTGCCTACATGAAAGATGAATTGTCTTTCAAATGAGTCAACATACAGACAGGCTAAGCTCGGGTCAAATGTACTGCCCATTGATGGCCCATGGACTTGTAGGTAATAAGTGTTGTTGAATTCAAAGTAATTCCTAGTCAGTGCTAGGTGAGCTAGGTCTAGTACGAATTCTGGTGGGGTTATTGATTCCCATGTGGTGCTAACAAGCAATTGACTAATTACTTCTAGGGGAGCCTCCTGAGATATATTAGTATACAAGGATTCAACGTCCAAAGTAATCAAAAGTTCAGTGTCTCTATCAAACTCCATGCCCTCAAGTAAATTCAGGACATCTTTAGTGTCTTTTAGATAAGTGGGTATTCGTTTAACTAAGGGTTGCAGGAAAGTATTACAGAATTGAGAGAGTGGCTCTAAAACTGACCCTATCCCAGAGACGATAGGTCTACCAGGGGTGGATGTTTGTTTTTGTATATTTTTGGGAGGATGTAAAAATATTGTATTTTTGGATTTACGTGGGTCAGAAAAGCTGCCTCATGTTTAGACAACCACTCATTCCCCAGTCCTTTCGACTCTAGGAAGGCTATCTCTTCTTGGATCTCAGGGGTGGGGTATTTAGACATTCATCCTTGTACATAGGTGTTGGCATTATCACAATAGGTCCACCTTTGTCTCCTGGTTTGATTACTTTTGTTGTGTCCGAAGAGAGACCTTGTAATACAGACAATTCATGGGTGCTGATGTTGTGAAATGTCTCAATAGGTGTCAGTCGCAATCCTGCTGCTTGTGTTGTGCCTGTTCTGTGTGTGAAGGAAGCCTGCAAAGCTGCTGGCTCAGCAATGGTTATTTTGCATAAGGGAAGCTTGCATTATAGCCCTGTGTGCTATTGCTCTTCTGCGTGAATGAATCTTAGTGTGCATGCGTGTGTGTGTGAGTGTCGATGTGTGTCTGTGTGTGGGTGTGCGGTACCTGTTCTGGGTTTGCAAGTGAATGTTTCTCTGCTGCTGTCACATGACATGTTCCTGCCTGCACTCTACCCCTTCATTGAGACTCATGCTCTGTTACTGATTTTGCTACTGAAATCAGTCACACATGATAAAATGAATCCTAGGCGCAGAGAGTCATAAATAACCCAGTGAGGATACAGACTTTATAGAACTGAGGCTTTAGGGGCTGAAGGAGAGTTAGGGTTCAGCATGGTGACAGAAAGACGAATAACACAAGAGGGAAAAGAAGGGAGAGTGAAGCAAAGCAACACCAAACGAGAAGAAGCAATTCAGTGAGAGCAAAGTGAGAGAATTAGGGCAAAACGTTAGAGGGAGATGGAAGAAAGAAAAGGGACAAAATGAAAGGGATGGGACTATACAGAAGTAGGAAGAAATTGGGTGACAGAATGAAAAAGCAGGTTGTGTGGTAATTGCAAAGAGATGTAACACAGGGGAAAACTCAGCAAGAATTGCTGGTGGGGAATTAACAAGAAAGGATAATGGAAGGGACAGGAAAAAAGCTACATAGAAACAAACTGGTTTCAAGATAACAGAAGAGTTTAAAAAAAAAGTAGGAGGAAGAGTTTTTAAGTGGTCAAGGAGTACTGAATGTCAAAGGGAGAGTGGAGGTATTAAATGAGAGAAAATGATGCATGCATGTTGAATTAAAACTGGAGGATGAAATGGAGAATGAGAGGTGGGGTGGGAGTGAAACTGTGAAGTACAGAGGTTAGAGGACGAAAGCTTGAGCGTTGGAAGGTAAGCAGCAAATTGAAAGATATAGGGTTAACTAAAGAGAGATTGAGGTGCAAAGAAACCCAAAGAAATAGAGGAGAGGTGCAAAAATATTTACCAGAGATGCAGGAGAAGAAGAAGAGGAGGTATGAGGGAACATAGTAGAAGCATGAGATTGAAATGGAAACTAGAATAAATTGATTTAATAGGTGGAAAGAAGTGGAGTTAAGAGGGAAACTGGGAGAGGGAGAATATGGTGCCGAGGGAGGAAAACTGGGAAAACTGGGAAAGTTAGAAATGAGAATCATTGCAGTAGATATCAGCAGGAGGGCGTGGCCAAGCCGGCGATCATGGCGGACGCGAGCTAAGTGAGCTCCGCGTCTCGCCCGGCTCATCCGGCAGCACACGGGGGTCTGGAGGCCGGCGGCGCCTTGTGTACAGTGGTGCCGGGCAGCAGCGGCTCCCGAGAGCGGCGCAGAGAAGAATCGGGCCGGCCGCACGTGGATCCGCGGCCTGCTGGGCTCCGGTGAGTGGCGGGCGTGGTCCTACTGCGGTGCGTGGCCGCGGCGTGGTGGAGCCCGGCTGCGGGAATCTGCCTAGGGGGGGCCCCCTGGAGAGTCAGCACCTTGTTAGACTTTGAGAGGAGCCTGAGGAGCTTGAAAGCGTGCAGAGGCGCTGCGGCGCTGAGGGGAAGGGCTGGGCCCTCCGACCATGTGGACTGGATTGCTGGCCTGCCCCTGACCGTTAAGCTGGATTGAGGCCTTAAAGGCCTGGAGTTGGTACCCGGTGGCCCAGTGGCAGGAGGCAGGAGGAAGGCTGCGGCGCAATCGTGGGCTGGGCTGCTCGTGCTGCTGCGTGGTGCCATCCTGGGGACGCAGGCAAGCGGGCTCAGCCCTGTTTGGAGAGCTGGAGAGGTGCCAGGCCGGTCGGCATTGGAGGCGACTGGGTGGCAGATTTATTGCTGGGGACGAAGTTGGAGGCGGGGAGTCGGTCCCCCCTGGTACCCGGTGCTGTGGGATCGGGCCAGGGTGGTGGCTGTCTACGAGAAGCTAGAGGCTGCCCTGGAGGGCCCACTTTGCTGCGTGACTGCCGCACTGGCTGCAACAATATTCCGGCCTGGTCCCCCCGTGTGGGCTAGGTGCGCCGGACGACCCTAGGCTATCGAGGCTGGTGGTGCATTGGCTGGCAAACGGAGTGGTGCTGGCGGGAGCCTGCATCGACGCTGCTCATGGCGGGGACGGGGCGCCTTCGCTCTGGTACCGGAGCTGGGAGATCGCAGGATGCTGCGGCGCAAGACAGACAGAAGTTAGACACTGTGCTGGCTACGGTGGAACGCATCGGAGACTCGCTGGAGCGGGCGCGCACATCTTTGGAAGCAAAGATCGACAAGGTGGCCAGCGACCTTGTCTTGCTGCATGCTGACCACCGCAATTTGGCGGATAAAACAGGTATGATAGAGGCGTGAGTGGAAGAGCTGACACGGGTGGCGTCTCACTTGGAGTCTACGATGGGGGATGTCCTAGCACGTGTGGCGGAGCTGGAGCATCACGTGGAGGACACGGAGGGCCGCACCAGGAGAAATAATATATGGGTGGTTGGACTGCCGGTAGGCGCGGAGGGCCGGGACGCAGTGACCTACTCTGAGAGCTGGCTTCGGGGACTGGTACCGGCTGGTGCACTAACCCCCTTTTTTCAGTGGAGCGGGCTCATCGAATCCCCACGCAGCCAAGGCCTCTGGGAAGTGGCCCTCATCTCTTTATAATTCATCTGCTCCACTATGCGGATCGAGATATTATACTCAAAACTGTGAGATCATCTCCGCCGCCTCGAGTGGACGATGCGCAAATAATGCTGTTCCCGAACTACACTCTGGTGGTACAAAAGGACCGGGCACCTTACATACGAGCCCTGAGCCTGGAATACTCTCTACTATTCCCTGCCAAACTCCGCATTGTGGCTGAGAATAAATCCCACTTCTTCACCATGCCAGAAGCGGCGTGGGAGTGGCTGGAGTCAACAGGTCGCGTCTCGGGCCGTGAAGTGGAGAGGAACCCGCATGCACTGAAGGGCAGGCGTAGCTGGGCGAGACGTGGCCGAAAGGGAGGTGGTGTGATCACGGACCCAAGCTCCTGACTTGCAACAGCTTATACAGGAGCGGCGTGAGGCAATACAATCGGCTGCAGCTATGAGCGCCTCTCCAGTGGCTTCGGAATCAGAAACTGAAATTTCCAGGACTCCCAGTGACCGACCTGCCACATTGGATCGGCTCTCGGAGCTGGGCTTTCCAGAGTGCCCACCTGTGACGCCTGCCACTGCGGACGACCTCTTCTAGGCCCTGTAGGGGCCTATTTGGATGGTCTGGCAATGCTGTAGCCTTCTGCTTGGAGTAAATGGGGCATATGAGGCATATGGAGTACACAGATGCTATGTCACTTAATATGTGCTGATAGTTAGCCCGGCTGCCAGGTGTGGGCAATTCTTATGGGCAGATTGAGCAAGTTATTGCTGGTACTGTAGCTGTCTCTGATTGCTGGTCAAAACTGCAGATGAGCGCTTGCTTCCTTGTGTGGTTTGGCCTACCCCACTCTCCTGCTAGCGGAGAATTAGGATGTGTGATTATGTCGTTGAATGCCCAAGTTGTTGGGTTTGGGCGGAGACCGGTTGTCTATCTGCTCTGATGGTATTGGTTTTGTTCTGGTTATGTTGGAGGCTATACATAGGGCGTCTGACCGGGTGCTGGGAGTCTCCTACTGTGCGTGGAGCATTACGGTTTCGGGCGGGATGGGTGGCGAGAGGGCGTGCCCAGCTGTTGCAGCCATGAATCCATATATCGCGATCACTTGGAATGTGCGCGGCATACATACGCCTAGGCGCAGGTACTCCATATATTCACATCTCAAAAGGCACTCAGTCACCTCGCTTTTTTGCAAGAGACCCATTTGATGCTCTCAGAGCTCCCTCGCTTGAAGCGGCATTGGAGGGGGCCGCTATATGCAACAGGTCACTCCGCTTATGCCAGGGGTGCCCTGATCTGGATCAAAGCAGGTGTCCCCTTTGTGGCAGAGGAGCAGATCATCGATACACAAGGGAGATTCGCCCTGGTTCATGCACGGCTTGTGGGCTGAACCATAGTACTTGGCTCTGTATACGCCCCAAATGTAGATCGGACTTCCTTTCTGCACAATTTGTCCCACCACTTGGCAGGTTGAGTGACTACCCCTGGTTACTGGGAGGGGACTTTAATAGTGTGCTAGATATTTACTTAGATTGTTCCTTCCCTCCATTGACTAAATCCCCTGCTGTGGCGGCCACGCGTGGGTTAGTAAATTGGACACAACACTGGCACCTGGTAGATATATGACGGCAGCGGAATGCTGCAGACAGAGTTTACTCGTACTATTCTGTGCCACACTCCTTTCATGTGCGCCTGGACAGAGTGCTCTGCATGCAGAACTTGGCCTCTGCGGTCGTGGGGGTGGATTATCTGGGACGCACGCACTCAGATCACAACCCACAGATTATGCGTTTGGGTTGGGATCTCTACCCCGCGGCGATCCCTACCTGGAAACTCAGACCTGAGCTCTTGGAGGATGCTGCATTTAAAGCATCACTAGACGCGGCGATTCCTGAATTGTTTTAGCATAATGATGGAGCTGGGCTGGATCAAAACGGGTTTGTGCCGGCGAGGGATACATCACATAACATTAGGCGGCTGTTTTGCACCATGCAATACGCGAGACAGGACTGGCCACGGGCGGGATGTCTTGTCCTCGACCTGGAGAAGGCCTTTGATTCCCTAGAGGAGCCCTATCTTTTCATGGTCTTGCGGCGGTTTGGCATTGGGCCCCACTTTACTTGCATGGTTAAGTTGCTATACACTCATCCTCAGGTCGGGGTCAAGATGGGGGGCATTATATCAGATTCAGTCAATGTGTGCAGAGGTACGAGGCAAGGTTACCCCCTTTCCCTCCTTCTGTTTTCCCTTGCCATGGAACCATTGGCAGCGGTTTTGCGTGACAGGGGTTCTGGCTGGGGTATTATCCTTGGGGGCGGCCTACACATGGCATCGCTGTACGATGATGACCTTTTGTTGTATTTAAGAGATATTACCCGAATCCCCTCAGAGGTGGGGATCCTGTTGCAACAATTTGCTGCAATATCTGGCCTCAAGGTCAATTGGTCCAAATCATGCCTCTTCCCTTTTAACTCTATGCTTTCGAACCCAGAGCTTTGCCTTGCTGGGAGCATTGTCCCATGGCAACCACACTCATTCCGGTACCTAGGCATTCGTATTTACCCCTGTGAGGGAGACCTAGTTGACGGAAACTTAAGAGAGTGGTGTCTTCGATCAAATCCCAGATGGCTTTTTGGCAGACGCTGCCGCTGTCGGTGGCAGGTAGGATAGTGCTGCTAAAAATTATAGTCTTACTGCGACTATTATATTACTTTTCTAATCTCCCACACTATATCTCCTGCAGCTTCTTCAGGAATCTCAAGTCCACGTTATGAGAATTCATCTGGAATGGGGGTGGCTGTAGAGTCGCACTGAAAAAACTGTATTTGCCGCTGGAGAGGGGCGGCCTGTCGGTCCCTAATCTGGAACACTACTCTCTGGCCTCTCAGCTCCAGTGGGTGTCCAAGTGGCTGACAGGCCTTCATCTCACAGACACGGCGACCATGGAGGTCCCTTGGTCGCTCATGTAAGTGTCGCACCTGTTTCACCCGCTTGCGCGCGTGGCATTGCCAGGACAGATATTCCTCAAGGTGGCTTATAACTGTTATCGTAGGTCCCGGCGCCTTCCCGGGGGAATAGTCCCATTTGCTCCAGCTTTAGCGTTGTTGGGAACTCCTCGTGGCCCTAAGATTACATCAGGTCCTGAGTCACGTGCGTGGCATGCAGTGGAGCTATATACGCTGGGCGACCTCTATGATGATAGTAAGCTGATTCCTTTTCCTACACTGGATTAGGAGTCAGGACTGCCTGCAGGACAGTTTCTGTTATATAGCTCACTGTTGAGGTCTTTAACATCTAGGTGGGATGACGTGTCAGTAGCCCCCTCCACGCATCTGCTGGTACAGTACATACAGGTAATGGGGAAAGGACGGCACCTGATTAGATGGTTCACTGATGGGCTGCGCATACACACAGCCTTAGAATGCGATGCACTGCGTGCGGCCTGGGACAGGGATGCGACCACATCGGTTACCGATGCACAGTGGAGGTCTGCTTTCTCTGGCCACGTTAATGTACCCCGTAATTCTAGATTTCGCTTGATCCAATTCTACATCATTCACAGGGCCTACCTCACTCCAGCTTGAGTGAACAGATATTTTGCTTGTCAAGATGCAGCCTGCCCCCATTGTTCTTACATAGATGCAGACATGATACACATGCTGTGGTCCTGCCCATCCTTGCACCTGTTTTGGAGGGCAGTAGTGGGTTGTCTGATGGAGTGCACGACATGTTCGGTTCCATTCACCTGGGAGGTTTTTGTGCTGGGTCTCTTCCCCAGGAGCATGCAGAATAGAGCTGCTGCGCGATTTCTGGACCTAGGCCTGATATCGGCTAAGTGGCTGATAACACGCAGATGGAAATCGGCCGACCCACCAGCTGCGCAAGCCTGTAAATATTCATTTGAGGTGTGGGTGAATGCAGAGGGAGTGGCGTTGGGCAGGGAAGACGCGCTGGGGCTGCACAAATATCCGTTATCAGACAGCTGGGAAGAGATGTTGGCATGTCTGCAGGGTATGGGGCAGGGCCCTGATGCGGAGGAATCAATCTAACTGCTGAGGTGGACGTGCATCTGCTCCCGGTGTGGGAACGTGAGGGGGGGTGCTTGTGCCTGGGTGGCCGGTCCGATCTCAGTTTTAAGGATGGGGCTCGATGTTATCCAGGCGGCAGATGTCTGTGGTTTGCATGTACTCCCGTCCTATATTGGCGCAAATGGTTGGCTCAGGAGGGTTCCTGCACCTACGGTGGCGTGCTTTAATCACAACCTATTATCTGTACAAATAGCACTCCAACGGTTGTTCGTATTCTTATTGTTATCTGTGATTTGCTTAAAGATTTATACCTGCCAGCAAAACATTGTACAAACATGCTGCTCCTTTGATGTGGTTTGAAGTGTTATGAAGGTATTTGTCATCCTTCAAACTGTTTGCCGGCTTCAGAACTCTGATGTATGAACCTCTGTTGTGAATTTGTATGTCATTTATTCCTGAATTATGTGAACACGGGTAAACTGTGGTTAGGTATTCTAGCTGGAAGTCTAGCTATCGATTATTTTGACGTCTACCTTCTTCTGATGTGCTTATACAATCAACTAGTAAATGCACAAAATTGTTATCCTAATGCTGATGTAAGTCAAAATGATGCAGTACGCTGAAAATAATAACAGATTTTTTAAAAGAATTGCAGTAGAGATGAGCAGTGCAAGCGAGGTGGCTTAATGTGGTGGAAGAATGAAAGAGTGGGTGGTATGCTTGAAGCAGAAATGGTGATGAAAGAGTGGGAGTTAGAAATCAAAGGTAGACTGGGAATGATGAAACTGAGACATATGAAAGGTAAAATACCGGTAACAACATTCATTGGTGCACTGCAAATTGACTTTTGAATAGTTCAAATGCTTATGATCCTATGTCAGTACCCTGGGATCACTCCATTTCACCAGGAATTTCTAGTTCTGGAACCCAGAAACCCTGATTTTGTAAATTAATAACAGCTAAGATATTTGTGACATGTCCTGATGTCTCCATGTCTCCATAACACGTTGATCTAACTGAAGCTATTGGTATTACTGAATATCCTGCTGATATCTTGGAGGTACGATGCAAGGGCAAGATGAAGAAAATGATGGGTGACTGGGTGATTGTAGTGGGGGCCTCCTCACAGCACCTAGCGGGGGGTGGTTAAGCTTTCATTACACCTCCAAACACACCATACTGCTGCACTCCTGCAAGGTCATAGCCCCCCTGCAAGTGCAGACTCATGACTTTTTTCTGAATTATGCCCAATGTGTCTTACATGTGCATGCATGGTTAAAGTATTTTCTTTTCTCCATTCCCAGCGAACCAATCTGGAGAACGCTGTTGGGACGGCAGAGGAACAAGGAGAGCAGGCAATTAGTAACACCAAGAATAATATCCAGGACCTGGAGAAGGCCCTCACAAGGGCCAAGCAGGACATGGCAGGCAAAGTGCGTGATTACCAGGACCTGATGAACACCAAGCTGGCTTTGGACATTGAGATTGCCACCTACCGGAAACTGCTGGAAGGGGAGGAGCTCCGGTGAGTGGGTTTGCCAAGGGAAAGACCACCACAGTGTCAAACACACCAGGAGGAAACGCTTAACCTACGTGTGTAGGAGTCATGACGTTGCCTTCAATTTCTATTCCTACATATTCCTCTTATACAAACATATCCATATATGCACACAGACAGTTGATTTTATGAGATATCATCCCTTGCTTGATCTTTTAATAGGAAATACATTCACAAGAAATGTATTTCCACAGAATAAGAAGTGCTATTTTCATGTATCGTATATATTGTACCCATGCACAGTCCCAGAACGAAGAAATGGAACATGAACCCTAAGTTATTATGAGTGGTTGAGATCAGCACAAGCATTCAGTCAATTCTTTTTTCTTGTTCACTGACATGACATAACTCTGTATCACCTCTCTCTGTACCACCTCTCTGTTTTCGATACAGGGTTTGCTTACTCCTTTATCGGAATTACATCTTCTAGGTGGGCAATTTCTCCAAAATAGAATTGACTGGTGAGGTCTAGCAGGTCAAATTCACTCAAGTACTTAGTTGGATTGTTGGGCCCAGGCATGGGTTCAGAAAGTACCTTGAAGCAACTTAGTTCATGGAGCTGAGCTATTCAAGTTCCTTAATGATGTATGTATTAACTGTTGAATACTTTGGAATTTCACACTACAATGTATGCTCTGATCCTCAACAACACCACAGAACACCAAACTGCTTCCCTTTAGCAGTGCCTTGATTTTTGCTGGATATTCTGTTCTTCTGCTGTCAGACATCACCTGCCATATTAAGTGATCTTTGGAAATTGGCCGATCGTTGTCCCTTGGCTGCAGCCCTGGAAATTCAGTTTGCATGCCCTCTATTCGGCTTGCCTTTGAGCTGTGAAAAAATCTTCACTTATTTCTGTTTCTCTTGTCTCTTCCCTAGTTTGAATGATCCAAGTCCAGTGCAATCTCAAGTGTACAGCGCCATCGACAGGCTGGGTGAGTCTCTGCCCTCTCTGTGCTGTGGTGCCAAATGAAACTTTAGACTGTGCACCTCTTGATTTTGACCTACAGGTGATGCTAGAAATGGTGTTTGAAAGAGAGGCTCAGTGGTTCTGAGTGGATGAAAAATGGCAGCAACCTCTGTTGTGTGTCCTCTTTCAAAAAAGGTTATTTAGGTCATAAAACCAATTAAAATATTATAGCAACATAATACAAAATGAAGCTAAAAATATAAATAAAGATTAAAAACATCCATCTCGACTGGTATATGAGTAGCCACGGTTAAGACAAATTGGGCCTCATGACAAACCTGGTGGCCCGAAGACCGCCAGGGCCGCTGTGGCAGTGTCAGCACCAACGGGCCTGTGGTGAATACGCCAAATTAAGAGTATGGCGGTTTGGCTCAAGCCAAACCGCTGAGCCTCCACCCGTCCCACCCATTACCACATTCTGTCAGGCTGAAGGTGAGCACCTCCAGCACAGCGGATGGCGTGATACCGCTAGTGGTATCACGAGGTGGGAGTCTGCCAGCCTTTTGCTGGTGGTTGCACCACAAGAAAAAGCTGGGGGTCTTGCGCCCTGGCGACAGGAATAAGCATTCCTGTCGCCAGGATACATACGCACACATGCACTCGCACACTTCTACACACAAACAAACACATCCCCACTCACCCATGCAAAGGCGACATACACACCTATTCACACTGACAAACATATAGAAACACCGCACTCATGCACGCATTCACTCACCCCTCCCCCATGTGCATACATACATTCACACACAACCCCCCTGCACCACATACATGCACTCACCCGCTCTCTCCCATCCACTCACACAAACACTCGCCCACCTCCCCCGTTCACAATCACTCACACACGCAGACATACACCCACAAACTTCCGCCCTCCCACTGCATTCATGACTTTCACACACACACACAGCCTCCCCTGTCGGACGATCCACTTACCTTGTATGTCGAAGAGGTCCTCCGGGAAGGGGTGGGTCCTGGCGCTTCCACAGCTGGCAGCGCCTCGCCATTCGGACATCACCAAACCATAAAACGGGTTGTAATACGGTGTGCGGTCTCTTTTTGGCATGGCAGTAGCGGTGGTGGTACTGCCTTTGCACCGCCGACCGCCAGCATAACTATTTTCGGAATTCCACACGATTTCAGGCGGAAGTCAGAGATCAGTCGTATTAGGGCGGCCTTAAGACCGGCAGCACTGGTGGTATTTCAGCACCCGCGGCTTCGATGGTCTTTGTAAACGACCGCCGAAGTCGTCATGAGGGCCAGTGTCTTATTTATTGATGTTTCATATGTGTTTGTTGAAGTTCAAGGGCAATGGGAACCTCAGTGAGCCAACCAGGCTACCTGCAAAGGCTGGGCTTAATCTTATTCCTTTAAACAATCATCCTCATCTCTGTCACATTAGCATCGGATACCTAGATACAACAAAAATTGATGGATCATTACTGCTCAACATAGCCTCTTTTACCTCTGTCACCGCTAACTGCTGGTATATCGGCGAGAGATATTTCTCCTCAGGTCAGCATAAGCAACTTATTCCAATTTACCATGAATTTTTCCAACAGCAATGCACCTATTACCAGTTTTAAGCAGAGGCTGTTAGCCAGCTCTGGCTAGATTTTATATAAGTACATTTCCAAATCTCCAATTCCACTTGAAATGGCCATACTGCATGCCTGTTCCACTGTGGCCAATATCTCCAAGGTTTCTCTTACATGCATGAAGCATGGCAGCGTTAATGATCCAGGTTGTTGCATTAGATCAATAAGTATCGCTCTTTCTATTCTTCGAAGAGCTAAGCCGAAGTGCTGCAGGATGTAATATGGCCTTACTTACAATGCCGCAGAGGCCCATATGAAATTGTAGTGCG
Organism: Pleurodeles waltl; assembly: GCF_031143425.1. NCBI lineage: Eukaryota > Metazoa > Chordata > Amphibia > Caudata > Salamandridae > Pleurodeles > Pleurodeles waltl. The sequence continues at coordinate 171,136,817 of NC_090441.1, forward strand.
ACCATAAGAGAGTTTGAAAGAAGATGGCTTACCCAAGAATGGGAAAAATGTTCAGTGTTGCTGTGAGATTATATACCCCCAGAGTACGGACCCATATAAAACTTCAGCTTTCGTCTGGTATGCTGTAATTGTTGATGACATAGTGCTCCCTCTGAACTTTATAGTTAATTTCTGGTATGCCAATACAATTGCGAGTTGGGCTTTCCAGCTTGGGTTTTTATAAAAATGAACACCCATATAGGGGCATATTTACAAGCACCGAGTGCCACTGGATCGTCACTTTTTTGTGATGTCCCTGTGGTTCTGTGCACTGTGCCATGTTTACAGGGTGGCGCTAAGCGACTTTAGGTGGCTTAATGCCACCTTGTAAATATGGGCCCCTCCGACACAGTTTTCTGCGGCACAGAGGCGTGCAATGGGTGTTGCTGTGGGCGTTCCAACGCAATACCCATTGCTTTCCACACTGCCCCAGATTTATAAGGAATTGTAAATCTAAGGCAGCGTTAAAACCTAACGCGTTAGCAGGGTGCCACGAAGAGAAATACTTTTATTTCTCCTCGTTTTTGCTTTTTCCATGTGTGTTGCATTCTGCAGCAGACACAGAAAGAACAAAACGCTATGAATGATTTCTGATGTGCAGGAAGGTGTCCCTCAATATTGACGATTTACTACTTCTATGTGTGCTGAAGTCTGCAAAACACACAGAAGTGCCAAATCGCAATTGTAGATTGTTTATGTGCAGAAATGGACACCTTCCTATACATAAACAATCATTCCCTTCAATGCATACACTCTTGCACTATGGTGCAAGGATGCCTGCGTTGGCGCTGGAAGCTAAATTTAGTGTCAGTGATAGGAGAAACACAGGGGTGAGCCGCATTTTTGTAAATACCAAGCATCCTTTGTTTCAGAACTGACCAGTGCGGCGCAGCCAATTATAAATCTGGCCCATAGTTCTATAAAGCCACTCACTCTAACGGTTGAGCCATATATTTCTCTTCATATTATAACCTCCATAGACCATGTACTATGCATATAGTTATAGCTAGCTAACTAGCTATAGTTAGCCCATTTTCCTTGCCAAAGTTATAGAAACCACATAACCTACCATTAGCTATCAATCACCTCCTCTATGTAATGACAAAAGAGATCTGGGAACCCCACATCTCGTTCTTGCTTAGTTTCAGTACAAATAAGGTTGATGGGTGACAGGAAGTAAGGGGGGAGGCTATGTCAAACACCTTCCACAGTTCTTTCCTGGGGACACTGATTAAGGCAGTTTAAGGTTAATATAGGTCACAGAAAGCAGCTGTTCATGCACCTAAACATATTTCATTAGTATCAGCATAAGTTTAAGGGCCAGATGTATCAAAAAAAGCCTTTTGCGAATCCGTAATAGCGAATTTTAAGAAATCGCTATTTTTGATTCACACATTGCTATGTATCATATTTGCGATTCGGTAATAGCGATTTCTTAAAAATCTAAAATGCTATTACCGAATCGCAAATAGCAATACAGCCCCATTCGCACCTATGGGCCTGGAGGCCCATATTTGCGATTTTTTTGCATTTCCCAAATAGCTAATTCCTAACTGGAATTCAACCCCAGGGTGCTGGGGGCCTAAGGCCCCCTCTGCTGCACCCCAAAAAGTTTTTGGGGACATGTAAGGCACACACATGCCAAAGGGGCATGTGTGCGTTACATGCCACTTTTAAAAATGCATTTTTAATGCATTTTTAAAATTTGCACATGGTTACCACCAAGTTTTACTTGGTGGTAATTGCGATTCCTTAATGCCAAATTCGCATTAAGGAAAAGCTTGATACATGTGGTTTAGAAATAGAAAATAAGGATTCCTTATTTGCGATTTCTTATTTAGAGAGTCGCAATTTGCGTTTCTCTAAACGGGGTCGCAGATTTAAGGAATCGCTATTTTAGTGATTCCTTAAATTTGCGTTGCGAATGCCTTTCATAAATACTGAAAGGCATTTTCACATTCGCAAACGGGCATTCGCACCATTTGCGAATGGAAAAAAGCTTGATACATCTGGCCTTAAATACTCAATGTACAGTTTCCATCCTTTGCTAGAAATGTGGTTCTAAATGGGAGAAAATCTTGTTTTCTTTGACAGAGTCTTCAAGTCTTAACTAGAGTAATTTCCCAGTAATTTCAGGGTTGAGGCTTATGGTATAATAGTTCAGAAGGCTATCACACACACCTCAGCCACGAAACCTAATAGTGGGTGGTTTCCTAATCTCCCAAATTTAAGTTGACAGCATGTGAAAATAAGACCCCCAAACATTAGTATTCGCATGAAGAAGTCAATCGGCGACCTATCAATCTTGGGAGCTTTCCCAAGTTTTTGAGATACATTGCCTGAGGCATGTGGTACTAGGCTCTGAATTCAAAGACATCCATCACCAAAATGGAGGTGCGCTTAGAGCATCCCATGATGACTATACACTGCCACTAAATGCATCCTTGCTCTTTTCTGATGTGCATCTTCGGTTTACATTTGGCGTCTTCACTTACTTTCACCATCAGTTCCTTAGGACCTAACATTGCCTTATTTTATCATCTCGAAGAGGGACTCCCAGTTGGTCAGTTCCCGTGAACGCTTTTTCTCTCGCACATTTCCTTTGTCATTTTTCTAGAACAATCATCTATTGGTCAGTATCGCGATAATGTTTAATTTCCTGAGAGGATGAGATTTAAAGACTTGGCATTCCTTATACATGAAAGTAACATTCTTGTTTACATTAAGATGTTTTTTTTTAAATCTTATGACGGACAAAGAGGTACTTTAAAGAAGTGCAGTGTGGACAGCGCTTGTGGTTCTCCCTGGAGTGGAGAGCTGCTGATTGGCCACTGGTGGAGCGCACTCAGGCTCTGACTTGGGAGAATAAATTGCGGCTGCCCGCTCGCCTTAGGGTGGCCATTTCTGTAGCATCCAGATGTCCTATTCACGACAGACCTCCTAAGACCGATTTTACCTTCCAGGATCCGCCAGGAAGGGAATGATGGACATGGGATGGAAAACATATCAATGACCCCCAAGAACAGCAAGGAAACTCCCTCAGCAACAGGACCAGAAACAAACAAAGGCTAGGTTTGGTGCCTTTTTCTAAGAAGATAAAAAAATGTAAATAGGCTTCCACAGCATGGTGACCTGGGTGGTACTGAAATTGTGGCAAAACTAATTCACACTGACAGAGCAGGAATCCACGGTGGGTGGATCTCTGTCCAGAGTGTGATGACATGGACTCTACTGAGCCCACAAAGCCAGTGGGCTGCCCCCGAGGCATTACCAAATGGCTCGGGTGTTTTAATTTGCTTTTTAATTATCTTTGAAATAGAACCGATAAAATGACATAACGCACAGAGGCAAGCAGCTTTCCTGTGCCAAGCTCTTAATGGAGGCATGCAAAGTGTGGCATGGGAGAAACTGCATGTTTCTTATATAATTATATTTGAGAAATTAAATGGGCTTTTTATATCCAATGTTGGCTTTTGGCACTACTCACACAGGTAGCAATCCACTAAAGACTAAAATGAGCATAGGCAATTAATTAGAGAAAAGTTGCAAAAAGTGGATGATAACTGCACACTGACCTATTGCAACCTGTCTCTGATTTTGCTGTGCGATCTCTAGCCTAAAAGGTCACCTCACAAAATCCCAAGTCATAATGAATATTAATTAAGTAGCAACACAAAAAGATGAAATATACGGAATGCAGAACATTCACCCCCAGTCATAGATCTGGGTTGAATCAATCTTTTTTGGCTCAACATGCCACCCCAGTTTGGACCCAGCCATTTGCAAATCAGTCTTGACCCTGCTCCCAGCAGGAACAGTCCACCCTGAACTGCCAAACCAGGTACTCCCTGGACTAGAAACAGGCATCCTGGGACCGGTTTGGGGTATCACCCCTCATCAGCCAGGCCAGCTTGAATCAGGTAGATCTCAATTTATGGTCTTGTGTAGTTGGATGCAAACACATGATGAAGGCTCAGAACAGCAGACCACCATCCCTGTGTTCACGTTTAAAAAAAAAAAAAATGTTCTTGAAGCAGCCCATGTTCCTTAACCATGCTGCTTTAAAATAAAATACTATTTGGGAAAACTTTCCCTGAGGTTAACAGACAACCTTCACCAAGCAGAATGTGTGCTCCTTTTTAGGTCGAGCGGGCAAGCGCTCTGGCCTGTTGTAATCTATCTGTGGGCTTTTAACCACACCCACCACTATCACTAGTTTATGGGCTTGCCTTGAAATAAATCCTTTGTTCCCATTGGTAAATGCTTTCCGTTTGTCCGTCCTTGGAGCAGTTTTGTTACCGCCTTGGCATCAACCCTGTTAGATGGATAATTGCACTTTTGTCGATACGTTTGACTGTGAGCGAACTTCTTTTTCCTTTTGTGTATCTCCTTTGCACTTATGCTCATGATGGCCGTGGCGCTTTGACTCGGCTCGCTTATATCAACTGTTTTACTTTTCATATACAATGGCAATAGCTCTAACTTGAGAAAACGCGAGATCCATTGCATTGCAAATGCTTGTTGAATTAGTTATCACCTCCTTTGAGGTGCTGGTAACTGATCAATAGTTTGTGACTTCAGTCACAATCATAAGAAGTTGACACTTGCCAATCTGAATCACAATTACAAGGGGACACTCCTTTCACATCCTTTCCTAATTAATGTTTAGTAGGGGTCACTAACCTCATTTTGCAAGTCAGAAAGGTATTTACATCTTACAAAATGAGTTTTATACATACATAAATACATCCCTAAAAGCCATTTCTGGTCACAAACTCAGTGATTTTGCAAACCATGGGATGTGCTTTTGCAAAATGGCTTTGTACATCTGGCCCATAGTTACAAAAAGAGAAAAGGGATGTGCAAAAAACATATCCCTTCTATCTGTTATGGGTCTCTGGTAAGGCATCCCGGCTTAAACGACAAAACTCAAACACATGTGAGCGATGTTCATTACTCAGGGAAAGTGATAACTGTCCATCATTCAAATCAAAGCATACTTCACCCTCAAGAGTTTTATTAAGTTACAGTTTATTTGTACACTACTTTCTGGAGGCTTTAAAGCTATTTAACAGTGGAATTGTGTCAATAATTTCATATATAATATGTGAAACTCGGTAAATGGCAAAAATGAATACTAATGTATTTGTCATTTGAATTTCACATATTTATATCTATCTGTGTAGCTTTAAATGAATCCATGAGGAACGAGCTGTGTGAAAATGTTTCCAAAATAAAGTGCCAAAGACACTTGGAGCAAGATCACAAATAGATTAAAATATGTAAATAGCTGTCCATTTGCCTACAAACAACAGAAACGCAGTCATCAATGTTCTCACTACAATGCCTATTTTTTGTGAATATTGGTCCTGTTCCTGCAATCTAGCACAGACGTTTCGGTGCGCTTTACAGCATATTGCTAGGGCCAGCCTCAGGATAGACATGTGAAATTATCTTAATCAGGCGTTTAGTATTCCAAAAACAACAATAGGTGGTGAGCTTTCACACCCAAACGTAATATGGACATTAAAGTAACCGAGCCCAGACATCACCAAAACGGGCTTACCCAGTCCTCAGGTGCAAGAATCCAAATTGTATATGAGCTTTAAATTGATTGACTAGTAGATTGTTCACTTCTGCAATTTAATCTCTACAACTTTAAAGAAATGAATACAAACATAACGGATCCCATAGAGTAAAAAAAGAACCTCAATAAGTCAGCACCAGTTTTTACCAAACCATCCATTAATTGTGGAGGAATTTGGATAGTAAGTGCCAGGACTTCCTGGTTTCCATTTTAAAGCACCTTCTATAGCTGACTTATGAGGCAGTACGTTTGATTAGTTATGTATGTGGGAGTTTTGTATACTTTTGCCTGTTGTCTTTTGATAACTTCAAAGCAATTATATCCGTAAAGGAGAGTTAACTGTTGAAAGAGAAAGTTAGCATCCAACCGGGGTGGTGTACAACCGTTTCCACCATCCACCATAGTTTACAGTCATCTACTGCTCAAACCCAGGATGCCTGTGTGAGGTGTGCTGGGCCTGTTCTTGTAAGGTTCTAGAGAATGCCTTTTTTGTGGTTGTCATGAGGCACTCTCCCTAGTGGTTAGCGCTGCTTCTATGAAAGGATGTGGTTTCTACTGTAAGTAGTGACAGGAACTATAAGTGATGGGCGAATGTAGCATCGCAGGTAGTCCCCCCCCCCCCCCCCACCCCACACAGACATTTCACATGCTCGGAGGTGGTAAAGTCTCTGAAAAAAGCAGAATTACAATTGAATCTGGAGCAGCAGCTATGACTACCGTGTTAATCTCCCCTTTCTGAGGGTACCCTCTGGGCATAAGTCAAAAAATGGTTGTATTCTTGCATAGCAGAAGTACCGTCCACATTCTATATAGAAAGTCCACAACTGTCAACTTTACCACTGCTTGTTTGTATTGTCCTGCATAGCAGTCCTTTTGTATGTTCATGAGCTCCATTAAGGAGCTGTCCCTTTTCTGATCTGCAAGCCTGCATGAAAATATTACCCTCTTAAAAGGACACACACATTGGACGGTGGCATGTTTGCTTGTTGCTCATGTACCCGAATGTGAAAACATGTATTTCCCAATTACACTGAAAGCACAGTTGTTTTATTTTACTAAGGCAATTAACAACAAAAAGTATATGGTAGAAGAAAAAAGCTTCACACTCAGAGTATATTTCAAACAGAGTGTACATTCCCCGATTTGCCGTGAATGTTCCCTCTCTGCATCCTAAACATGGATAGTTTCTTCAATTTTTCAACCTAAAATGAGCACCGTTGCCATTGAAAATACCAAAATAGATTTGGAAACTGCAAGGACTAGACACAGAATGGTCAAGCATGAAATTAGTTCAGATCCCAGCAGGAAAACCCACTCTCAAGAGAACCACATGAAATTCATTTATTTGTTTGTAGAGTAGACTGTCACCATCCAAGTCTTTTTGGTGTAGTTACAAGGAGAATATACATACCCACATAATAGTATGATACCTTCTTCTATGACAGTTTTATTTTCCAAACAATTTAATTAGTAAAACATGGGCTTTAGTTTACCTGCTATCAGGTTTTAATATAAAACATTAAGACAGTTTGCCATATCTTAACATTTTCTACATTATGCTCTGCTAATGTTCAATACACATGTAGATATGGGATCTTCCTCTGCACTTTCCTACTTTACGCCGGTAGCAATAATAGAGGTAAAAATAAGGCAGTCATGCTTTGTGGCCTTGCTAAATAATTAAGGTGTCTGAGACAATCTAAGGTCTCCTGTCATGGATACGTAAGCATGTACTTAGATAAACGTTGGGCTACCCTTGAAGAGAGGCTAAAATATTGATGACGTTTTAGTTCTCCAAGTACTAAGAAAGCAGACTCCTTGTGAAGTAGAGATTATTTTTTATTTTGAAGAGCTCTGACATTTGAAACTCCCTGGTAGGGACATCAAACATAAAAGCATAGCTAATTCACTGAAACATTATCTGTGTTTTAAGGCCAGGGCAAAAAACAAACTGAAATTGAGATTGAAGCCTCCTAATTTTGAATTTGGGGTCTGCAGTCTTTGGGTAAGGTTCTAAAAATTTGAACTTTGTGGAGCTTGCTGAGTGTACAAACTTTGGGGGTCATTCTAACTCTGGCGGGCGGCGGAGGCCGCCCGCCGAGTTCCCCCTCCAGAACACCGCTCCGCGGTCCGAAGACCACCGCAGTGATTCTGTGTTTCCCGCTGGGCTGGCGGACGACCGCCAGGAGGCCGCCCGCCAGCCCAGCGGGAAACCCCTTCCCACGAGGAAGCCGGCTCCAAATGGAGCCGGCGGAGTGGGAAGGGTGCGACGGGTGCAGTTGCACCCGTCGCGAATTTCAGTGTCTGCTAAGCAGACACTGAAATTCTTTGTGGGGCCCTCTTACGGGGGCCCCTGTAGTGCCCATGCCATTGGCATGGGCACTGCAGGGGCCCCCAGGGGCCCCACGACACCCCATACCGCCATCCTGTTCCTGGCGGCCGAACCGCCAGGAACAGGATGGTGGTATGGGGTGTCGGAATCCCCATGGCGGCGCAGCAAGCTGCGCCGCCATGGAGGATTCCTAAGGGCAGCGGAAAACCGGCGGGAGACCGCCGGTTTTCCCTTTCTGACCGCGGCCAAACCGCCGTGGTCAGAATGCCCTTGAGAGCACCGCCAGCCTGTTGGCGGTGCTCTCGCGGTCGTTGGGTCAGAATGACCCCCTTTGTCCAGCTTCATTACAGAATAAGGGGCCAGATGTAGCAATGTTTTTTACCCATTCTGTGTCTATGGGAAAAAGTGTTTGTACATATGGCCCAAGATGTCTACACAAGAAAACATTTTTCTAAGAGGATTTCATATCAATCTTTTTATAAGAAGAATCTTCTGCTAAACATATTTTTTTACAGATTTATTTTCTCCTACATCCCTTCTTTTAGCTGGTATTGCTATGTTTAGCCACTTCATGCATGGAACAAAGCATTGAAGAGGAGCACTTTGTTATAGAGAAATGCTTCCCCAGTGGGTAGTAGTTGTCCAAATTGAGAAATAAAATCCACTTATATAAGGAAAATTCCTTCTTATCCAGTTCATCAAATCCATTAGCCAAGTATTAGGATGGAGCCATGATGTAATGTCACATTCCCATTTTATTAGATTCTCTTTGTTACATACAGCAGCCCAGCCAACAGGTTTTGTCCAAAGACAGACTTCATCAGGGTCATTGTATTGCTATATTCCTATTGCTTGTATTCTTCCTGTCAGATTGATTCCCCACAATCCAATACACAGGAGAAATAGTGGCTTGCCTAGTTAAGATCTGTATCAGCTGACCGGCACCAAGTGAAAAGATCAAGCATCGGCTGAAAAACTGACCCACACTGCTTTGCACTTCATGCATGGGTTGGTGTCTGCAAGTAGAGAGAAAATTGTTCCAAAAACCGTCCATACCTAGTAACTCACACTCGCCCTCTTGTTCTCCCATCCTCCATTCAAACCTTTGAATACTGTTTGCGGTATGAGTGTGGTCCCTTCTTTCTTGGGTCTTGTCTTCACCATTGTTTCCGTTCTACTGGTACCACTTCCATGTGAGTGCCCAGTACCTGCTGTCTCTTTATTTACCATACACTTATCAGATTTCCACTATTAAACATCAAGACTTATTGATGGACATTTGCTGGGCCTTTTGCGTCGTGTGTATTTGTGAGTCTAATTCTTGGCATCCCTCATTCGTTAGTCGCAGCAACAACATTCACAGAAGACATCGCACAACTTATTTTCTCATACTGTCCCCTAGATTACAACATATACAAAGGTTTTCAGATTGGCACAGATATATGGTTTTGATCTGTGCAATGTCACAAATAGGCTTGTAAAGTTTGCCATTGTCTGAATCCTTGCTTCCCTCTGTCACACATCATGTCATAATTGTAGAGAAAGGCGGGGATCCCACCGTTCCTGGAGGCCGGCATACCGGGAAATAACGCTGTGACATGGTGGACACATGGAAGGATTTCTAGGTCTTCTGTTAACTTTCAAGAAGAGAAGGCAAGTAATGGAGAGTTTGGGAGTGATTTAGATTTTTGTGGCAGGTTACTCCGGCATAGCTGTGATAGATATTGCGTCTACCAAAATCTAAATCCCATAGGATATAATGGATTTATATTTTGGCGGACATTATTTCCATTACCATTGTGACGGAGTAACTCGTCCAACAAAATCTAAATCAGGCCCTTAGTCATTGAGGTGTTAAAGTAAGAGGTTCATTACAAAATCCACGACGGAGGAGTCAAAATTGGGCACCAGGGAAAGATGGATACATTTTGCCCATTTTAGAGCATTAAGAGCCATATATTCAGTCATTAGTGCTGTAGTAATACACAACATAAGACATAAGTCCTGCACAAGCCGGAGCAGATGGGGGGTTGGTGCAGTGGACCTAGTTCGGAGCCCAATAAAAATGGGTTATACCAAAGATGCCCTTTTCCACCACAACAGAGTGCTTGGTTCCATTGCTGGGTGGGTCCTGTGTTTGGCAAGTCAGCCTGTTAGTGTAAAGAAACATGGGCTGTAAAGTAGAATATTAAACTTGTGCGTGGTTGAGCACAGCGAGTGTTTTTTTGTGATGGGCAACCACGGACGTCGAACCACCAAAATGACAGTGGTAGTAAAATTGACATCACGCATTCTTTGACCTTAATGATATCATAGACAGTGACATCATATGACCTATAAACCTGGATCCCAGGAAGTGACGCCAAGAGAAGACTCTAATCATGAAGACATCACAATAATTGATGTCACTGAAGCTTAGTGTATGCTTCAAAGAGAAAATGTATTGCCAAATCAGATGGAGATGAACATAAAAAGACAAAAAAACACAAGAGTGGTCGCGCCCAGCTGTACTAATTTGTATGGACCATATATTGCATATGTACTATGTGATTGGCTTGATTTACTAATTTTAATTGTTAATAAGTTTTGATTTATGATCCCTTTTAATGAACTATCACACTTGCGGATCTCAGACATGACAGTTCATGTAGTCACAATAATGAAACATGGCAACAAGTTTAAATAATGTGTATGCTTTTTAATATTTTTAATTTTATACTATATTCTAAAGTATGCTTGGACTTTTAGAATATTTATTTTACTTAACTGGAAGTATCATCTTCCAGTGGGAGCTGGAGAAATTAAATAGTGCTTATTAGAACAACGTTTACCTTCAGTTCAGTGCACTCCCTTTGTCACCTCTGTGGCCATGGGTCACAAGGGGCGAGCCAGGGGTCGCAGCTGCAACCTCTGGCAATTCCTAAATGACATGCATGGGTGCAACCATTTAATAAGAACAGTGATGTCTGCTGTGCTTGCTACATTTGCATTTCTTCCACTTTCCTCTATCTAATTGAATGTTAAATGTAATGGTCATTGCTTTTGCAGCGGGAACACTGCAGGACGCGCAGCCCATCACCCCGGCGGCGAGCATCAAGGTCTCTTCCAGCTATTCTGCCCCATTCAACACCAGTGCCTCTACTGGCTACTCGGCCCCATCGAAGAAGCCCGTCCTGATTAAGACCATTGAGACAGTGAATGGCCAGAGACTATCCGAGGCCAGTCACTACTCCGAGGACTAGCCACAACGAGTAGGAACTAGTCCAAGGGGGAGCTACGTCACAATGGAGGAAGCACCCAAGAGTCTACAGCATAGGTGTCTCCTACATCGCAACCTATCATTGGATGCCAGCTTTTGATCTGATCTATGTGGATGGAGGTTCAACATCTTACGCGTAGTATGCAGTACAATGAATCTGTAATTTACTCATTTAAGGTTCTTCATCATGCCACCTACTTTTTTGTACTTTTTTATAAACAAGGTGGCTAGACTTCCAGTGGTACATTTTGAAAGATTTTCTGCTTTCTGATTATGTCAGTCTTACATTTCAACGTTGTAATAAAGAAGGCAGTACATATTCAGTCTTTGTAGACTCGCTCTGTCATGTAGACTCACTCTGAAATTTTTTCCAAACCCATTTGCTGCAGCAGTCAGAAAATCCATCAATTTAGAAATAAATCAAAATCTGGCTTTCACCAAAGTTCTGTCTTTCTCTCTTGGTATGAGCCATGAATATTGATTATGGGATATCGCTATACCACCACGGCTTCTTGGCTAGGTTTGCATTATAAAAATACCATATACATACGTTCCTTAATATCAAATCCAAAATATCAAGGATAAGCATATGGACATGTTAGTATGTCGTGCTATTGTATCCTCAACTCCACATATATGTATCAATATGTATGTCATCACCATTTTGGTTCTGATATTAAGGTATAGCAATATTCCTTGTTCAACATTGCAGGCCAAAACAACCTCTGTGTAAAATCCTCGTGACCCCGGTACCCTGAAAAGCATGTGGGCATCTTGCAAAAGAATGTAAGGTGCTAGCTAACTTTTAGCTCAAAGTACGCAGGCTAAGTGGGCACCTCCAAATATTACTGCATAAGGGTTGTTTCTGAGGTTTCAGCATATAGATATGTATCTCACTTTGTGTTGTTGCTCTTCTGTTACAGTCAAGCGTAGACCCTTTCTGAAATACTTAATATGATTATGCCTTACAGCTCATTACAGAATGTTCAACTCTCTTAGGGTTTAGAGGCTTTGCTCTATGATTGAAAATACAACATTATGAATGAAGGCAACTGCAACCCATTCATTCATGTAAAAATCAATGTTCTGTGCAAACAAATTAATTTCAAATAAACGCGTACGTTTCAAGTCCCGGGTGTTGTCTATAACAGTATAAAGATTTTATATTATTTTGGAACAATTTACATTAAATGTATGTTTTTCATACAATATGTATCACACAAGAAAGAAGGAAGTTAAAAATAAGAAAATGAGGGAGCAGCAACGTTTTTAGTGGCAGGTGGTAGAAAAAGAAGGAAGCAAGGACAATAGAACAAAATAATGAAAAGAAGAAAAAGATCAATTAAAGGCAGAAGTGAGGCAGGAAGAAAGAAAGAAAGAAAGGATGATTTTGTTCCCATCATGCATCTGCACAGGAAGTGACTTCACTGGATCTCTCATCATACAGCTGCAGAAAAAGTGACATCACTGAAATCCCATCTTCCATCTGACCAGGAAGTGACAGCTCTGGTTTCCTGCCAAACCCCTCTTTAAAAGAAAACACTAACAAAGTGGACATCATTTCCCATCACTCATCTGCACAGGTTGAGAAATCACTGAATTTACCATCATCCATCTGCATAGGAAGTGAAATCGCTGGTTTCTTGCCCAAAGCACCCTGCGCTTGTACAACCTCCTAGATACAACTTAATAGCATGTGCAGCATTGACATGTACATCGGGTGGACCCCTTCCATGCCAAAGTCAAGCAAATCGGCATACGTGTTTGCCAAGCGCTAGGAACCCTGGATCTACCACTCCCTCACCCAGCACGCAACTTGCTCAGACTCACACAAAACAGCCACCTGCTCATGCGCACAAAGATCAAACACCACTCATACAACACGCCACACTTGATGCATGCTCCTAAACACATGTTCACTCACCAAACATGCAATGGAACCAAGGGACCTATTGCATGATCAGGCCATGGACCTGCTCCTTCTCATGGAAACATGGCTAAACTCAACAGCTGCACTGGACATTGCTGCATCTATGCCTGCCAGCTACAAGATTGGAAGGCAGGACAGTCAGCACAAGCCAGTGGTGTAGTTGCCATTATATTCAAAGATACCTTCAATTGCATCACCTACACGGACACCCTCACCAGCTACATGGAACACCTCATGGTCAAGATATGCATTGCAGGCAACTTCTACCTGGGAAGAACTCTATCATACAGACCACCAGGACCCTGCACCAATTAAAGACTTCATCGCACTCCCCATCATCTGTGCCAGCATCTTCATCCTCCATGGAGACCTTCACTTGCACTTGGAAGACCACACAAATTGAAACTCAAAGACCCTTCTAGAAAAACTTGCAAACCTAGTCACAGACGATAAGCCAGCAAAAATGACAGACCGAGTCATTGTTGGTTTCACCATACCCCTACCGCACACCACAGACCTACCACCAACAGAAACACCTGCCGCAGCTGGAAAAGCATTTCTGAAGACGAGTGGGATTATGCCCTGCCTGCGCATCAGACAGAGCACACCAGTAACTTAGCGAAAGCAATCAAGAACCTCAATAGCTGGATGACCACCTAAGCCAACATCTTGGCTCCCCTCAAGTGTAACCTACCAGCAAGAGCCTAACCACAGGCCAATTGGTAGACAGAGCAATGCAGGCTGATGAAACACAACTGGTGTGCAAACGGAGAACAAGTCAAGATACCATAGATAAAAAGAATCTTCAATTCAGCCCTAAGATGCTACCACCACCAGGTAGGGAACACTCAGTGCACAGCTCTTGCAGATCTCACTGATACAAGCAAGGACATTTTCACCATCTTCAAAGATTTCACCACACCACCTGCTGCCTCCAGCAGCATCACCCATTCACAAGACCTTGGTAACAAGCTCTCACAATTTTTCTGTAACAAAAATCACCTCAATGTACAGCACCTTCAACCCTCAACTGGACCCCATCACAACTCAACTTCTCATCAGGGCTCTAGAATGAAACCTGGCCTAGTGGCCTGCGTCACCACTGTAGAAGTCATTGCTACCATGAAGACCATTCACTCGGGGGGCCCCATCTGATCCTTGCTCCCACCACACCTTCACCAAAGGATATCTGCAGATCAGAGAAACACAAGCACCCATCCTCAATCGACTAAACCACATTCCCTGACACCTGAGACATCCACTAACCCAACCACGCTGTCCAACTACAGACCCATCTCCCTTCTACCATACCAGGCAAAGGTCTTGAAGAAACTAATCATCTGATGTCTCATTGTTCACCTCAGCAACCACCAGCTCCTCAAAACCACACAGTCTGGATTCAGGCTCAACCACAGAACAGAAACAGCACTCATCCCTGCCACAGATGCATGATCCTTGACAGAGGAGACACAGCAGCCCTCATTTTCCTGGACCTTTCTTCAGCATTTGAAACAGTCTTACAACACTTCTTCATCAGGTACCTGCAGGAGATTGACATCCAAGGACCTGCTCTCCACTTCATCTGCTCATTCTTAAAAGAGAGAACACAAGCTGTCAGCCTGGCACCTTACTCCCCCGAAGCCCACAAACTCATCTGGGGAGTGCCTCAAGGTTCACTGCTCAGCCCCACCGTCTTCAATGCATACATGTTCCCCCTGGCCAAAATAATGTGTGCACACATCAATATCCTCTCCTGTGCTGATGACACAACTTACTCTCTCCCTCTTGGAAAAGACCCCCAACACAAGAAATAATTTCAACGTCTGCCAAGGTTGCTAACTGGATGAAAGCCAAATGTCTCAAGCTCACTTCTGAAGTAGTGATCTTTTCCAAAAATACCTGAATGTGGTACTCCAACTAGTGGCCCGTCGACCTTGGACCCACACCCAGCACTCACAGCAGGAACCTCGGACACATCATTGACTGCTAACTGGACATGACTGCACAAGTCAAGAGTGTCACTCCATCCTGCTTCTACTCCCTGAAGATGTTGAGGAAGATTGTTAAATGCCTCACAAGCATAAATTGTCACCCACACCGCACTCACCAGCAAGTTGGACTATGGGAACACCTTCTATGCCGGGAAGATGAAAGCAACTCACTAGAAGACTACAAACCATCCACAACTTGTCAGCCAGACTCATCCTCCGTCACAAAACTAACATTACACCACATCCCAGGGCACTCAACTGGCCAACTGGCTCCCAATACACAAAAGTGCTAATTTCAAACTCCTCACACACACATTAAGGACACTACACAACTTACTGCCCACTTACTGAACAGTCATATCTCCTTTCACCAACCTCCCAGACACCTCCGCTTTGCAGGAATCCCACTTGTACACATCCCACTCGTGTGCAGCACCAGACCAGGAGGATGGGCATTCTATTAAATTGCTCCTAACGCATCAAACCGTCTCCCACTCCACATCAGAGCTTCCTCCTCTCTTGAATTCCACAAGAAGCTGAACATCAGGCTTTTCAATTAACCCACTTATCACAGGCGGGGTGTTCCATTTGCATTGCAGTGGGTTTTCCCTCGCAGCACTCAAGGTTTTTGGCACATTCCAAGATTTACAAGGACATGTAAGTCCGGGAATGTGTCAAAATCACTACTCCTTGCAAGGGGAGGCGCAACGAGGAGAAATATATGTATTTCTCCTCGTTTTTTCCTCTTTCCATGTTTGCTACATTTTGCAGCACACATAGAAAGAGGAAAACGCCTCCCTGGATTGTTTTTATGCAGAAAGGTCCCCCTTCCTGCACAAAAACAATCCTGCATGCAGCGCAGGCACTCTTGCGCTGCAGACATTTTAGCTTTGTAGGCATGTATGATTTCATCTGGGATGCAAAAGAAGATAGGAAATTAATAACTGTGGTATCATATGCCAGCATAGGATTAGGACTTCTTTCCATGAACCAATGAGACCAAAATCACCAAACTGACTTGTTGGCTTTGGAAGTTGCCTGGGCCATGATGACTGAATAAGGTTAGTAGCTGAAGCCAAAAGTACTATGAAAGTCCAGGTTGCCCAGAAGGATTCTGAGCCAACAAAAATGGCCTGTCAGGCAGAATCAGCTCAGAAGTGACTCTCTGGGGCATCCGTAACAACACTGTGTGAAAAAAAAGAAACACAGGTGCAGAGGCAGAGCCTCCATTAATGCTCAGGAGCGTAGCCCACTCTGCTGCCAGTGCTGCAAAAATGAAAAGTAAAATAGTAATAAAATGATTTTATTACTGTTTTTTATTTTTCTGTGCAACCAGCCAGCTTGGGCCAAATACTAGGGCTGTGGGGTCACTGCTGACTGGCAGCACAGGAGTGGTACACACAAAGTTTAAAGTGCGCATGTCACTTTGGCCGGCTGTCTTCCAACGGCCAGCCGGACATGTTCACTTTAAACCTCTCCACCCGAGCTGTCTTAGGCAGCTGGGTGGAGAGCAGGCACAGGACTCCAGTGCTCTTGTGAGTGCTGAGAGAGGCCTCTCCCTCCAATACAGGTGCTTCCCTCATGGTTAACGGCATGAGAGCAGCATTTTTATTGCTTAGGAGAGTTGGCTCAGAGATCCCTTGCTGACAAACTTTTTTCCAAAATGAAGATCACTGTTTAATTTATTTTTATAGACTTGGACTACCTTTAAGCTCAACTCCAGAGGTCTTAATCATGGCCCATTATAAACACATTGTAATGGACCACGATTGAGAGCTTTGGGGTTGCACCTAAAAGCATCCCTGGAGTGTCCCCCAGGTTGCCCCATCAATATAAAAAGGAATGAGCCACCACTGTAGACGTGTGTCTGTTAATATCCATAGGGACCAAAGGAACCAGAGCTGAGCCCTCCATGAAAGAGTGAAAATAACTACCCATGAATTCTGTCTGAAAAACCAAGTACTTGGGGGTCATAACAAAATAAAAAAAGGCATAAAGACAACCAGTTGACTAATCCTGCAGAAAAGCATCTGAGGCCAGGGTCCACAGGTCCGGTCTCCAATTGTGAAACTGATGTAGCTGAGAATTCAGATGAGAAGCGACAATACCTAAACAGTCTAAGTTCGGAAAGACCCATGAATGTAATCACCAGCCGCTGTAATCTTTCAGATGTCTAGAGTATCAATCCGCACACCAAGGTAGGGCAAGTGTATGGCTTGCACTCTAAATTTCCAAAGTCATAATCTCCTATATCCTAATCCTCCACTATAACCCCTATGTGGACAAATGTTGTTTATGGACAGAAAGGTCTCACCCACTTAATAGTGGCATGCTTCATCCTTAGTCGGTCTGCTCCGTCAGCTTAAGATGGTACTACCCTGGCAGTTTACCTTAACCCCCAAAAAAGGTTTTGGTAGGAAAAGGAAGCTTGAATAAAGTTTGTCCTGGTAAATGTAGGGAACCAGATCTTGCTATAATAAAAATGCATCTGTGCGCATCTTGGATGTCTCCTTTCTGAGTTGGATTGCACAGGGTAGGATTAATTATTGGTTGTTCCAATCTCAGGAGCGACCTTAGAGGTGTGC